>NW_024885532.1:33876976-34033943 GCF_019232065.1 Centrocercus urophasianus | reverse complement strand
CTCCTCTCCTCTCCTCTCCTCTCCTCTCCTCTCCCTATGATCAAGCCAAATGAGTCTCTGAATAACTTGGAGGCTGTTTTGGTGAAATGAAAGCAGACAGAATTAGTGCAAAGGAAAGAACTGTGCATCTGATATCTATAAGCAAAAATCAGTTGGCACTGAGGAAATTTGTACAGAAAAGGTCCACCTCAATATGTGTCAGATTGCTGCTTCTCAACAGCATTTGCTCATAAGGAAAGAACGTGACAATAAATCTAAAATTTGCCCCACGTCAGTGATTTTGTCCCCAGCTGGGTTTTTGTGTTTTTTTGTGGTTTTTGTTTTTTTTTTTTCTTTTTTTGCTTTATTTTGTTTTGTTTGTTGTTGTTGCTTGTTTATTTTTTAATACTGTTTCTGCAACCAGGAATTTACTTGAAGGGGTGATTCAAGGATTGCTCTTAATGTAGAGCAATGAGGTGAGGTGAATGGAAGCCAGTGTTTCCAAGCATGACGTGAGCTGTGTGGCCACCACGGTGACATGTTGCTGTGGAAGGCAAGACTTGTGTCCTGCAGAAAGAAAAAAAATATCTAAAAAAGCTTCTCAGAGATCAAGGCTGAGAGGAAGAAATAATAATTGTTAGCAGACCACCTAGTTGGAAATATGGCCATGTTTATTACAGTGAACCAGCCCTTCCCTCTCTAAAACCTGTTCAGAGCAATGGCTTTACTCCAAACTAACAGTGTTATTCATTTGAAGTGGTTGAGGGAGTAAAAGTAGTTGAAATCTCAGACTATGGAGAAGATACAAATCACAGAATCATAGAACCATAGAATCGTTTGAGCTGGAAGGGGCCCTTAGAGGCCACCTAGTCCACCTCCCAGCCATGAGCAGGGACACCTACGGCTCCATCAGATGCTCAGAGCCCCATCCAGCCTGACCTTGAGTGTCTCCAAGGATGGGGCATCCACTACCTCTCCAGGCAACCTGTGCCAGTGCCTCACCACACTTACTATAAAAAAGTCTTCCTTATTTCCAATCAAAATGTCCCCTCTTTTAGTTTGAACCCATTTCCCCTTGGTCTGTCATAACAGACCTTACTAAAGAGTTTGTTCCCTTCCTTCTTACAGCCCCTTTAGATATTGAAAGACTGCTCTGAGGTGACCTTGGAACCTTCTCCTCTCCAGGCTGAACAGCCCCAGCTCTCAGCCTGTCCTGATAGGAGAGGTGTTCCATCCCTTGCCCATTTCTCTGGCCTTTCTCTGGGTGCACTCCAACAGGTCCACGTCTCTCCTGTACTGAGCACTCCACATCTGGACGCAGTACACCTTTTTCCATGAAAATTTTTTTGGTTGAGCATGACAGTCACCCATGGCTTTTGGTCTTTCAATCATGAAGTTGCAGCTGGCTCTGTATTGGCTAAGTTTGTAGTTGCCCTGGCAAGATCTGTCTCCATTTGGTGTCTGTTGGACATGAGGTATTTAGCTTTTGAGGGTGAGTGGGAGTGCCTGAAAGGCTAGAGAGGCTGTAGATAAAACTGGTAGTTCCAAGGAAAGTTATTTCAAGGTCTGATCTTTCAGCTATTTTGTAATTATCCAACTTTCTTCAAGGTGTTCTCAGAAAGAGAAGGAATCTTATGATCTTAGGTGGGAAGCTATTTCTTCCCCCCCCCTGCATGAGGTACATAAATACTCAGATACAATCATTTTATCATATCAAATTAATGAAATCAGAGTGGGAGGATTAGAGAAATTTTTAATTACCTCTGGCTCTGTATCTAAAGTTTTTTTTCTTTGATGAAGACAAATCTTCTCACCTCCATAGAGCAGCTCCAAGATCACAAGGATTTTCTCTGCTGAGCCCCAGATGGTGCAAAGCCCATGGCTGTGGCCACATCTGATTGCAGCAGTGGAGAGATTGACTCTTAATCTCTCCAGTTCAGAATCCTGGCTTGTTTTAGTGGTCTACATATAAAGAGACCAGTACTGTGCTCCTCTGCTTACAGGGCTGTGTAACCCCTGCTGCCTATGCTGCCCATGGAGGGATGCTGCAGCTCAGGAGTGGTGGGAGGGCACACTGACAGCCTTTGGCATTAAGAACCCATGCAAAGGTACGATGCATTTATCTCTCCAACATTTTCCATTTGGCAGTGTCCACAATGACAATGCAGGATTAGAACTAATCTAGGGAGTCTTTGTGGTTCATTTATTTCCTTGTCATCTCTAGTTCTCTGGTGTTAGTGTATTTTTCTTCTCTTACATTTTTAAGGACCAGCCTGGTACTTCACAACATGTTTATCTGCTGCCTTGGGCTTGCTGTTCCTACCTGTGCCTTATGGTGACTTTATGTCTCACATTTGATGAATGTCTGTGCTCAAAAAATTTAGTAAGTTCCAGTTTTAGCAGTACCTATGCAACAGATGCAATAGTATGTCATAGAATCATAGAACCATTGAATTGTTTGAGTTGGAAGGGACCCTTAAAGGCCATCTAGTCCCCAGCCCCACCAAGAACAGGGACACCTACAGCTCCATCAGGTTGCTCAGAGCCCCATCAAGCCTGACCTGGAGTGTTTCCAGGGATGGGGCATCTGCCACCTCTATGGGCAATGTGTTTCCCCTCTGCTTAATCACTGTCCATTGAATGAAATATGAAGACCCACCCAAATTTACCCATAGTCTCTTTGAAAAATATCCTCTATAAATATGATAGATTTGAGAATGGAAATGTGACATTCACTTTCCAGGGCAAACATCAAACAGCATGTGGGATAAAAAGGGTAATGCATTAATTGTGTTATTTAAGTGTATTTAGCGGATATTCCCTATCAGTAATAATGACATTATTGGGAAGCTTTGTTACAGTGAAAGACGAAAACGGAATTAATGGCTCCTGAAGGCAATTACTCTTAAAATCATAGCTTGTTCCCTGTCTCAGGAGTTCAGAGAGATGAGGGAGATCCTGAACAGGGCCAGAAAAGCTGAACATGAGGAGACGTGATTCTTCCTCCTGAGCCAGGTTTCTACCTGATAAACTCCACCAACCCACCCACTCTTTGCTCTTTTCCCCATGAAATGAGGAGAAGGTCACCCCTGGGCAGCCTGAGGGCTTGCAGGGCACCTACACATGCAGTGGCCACCTCAGTAGTTCAAAGCAGTGCTTACGTGGTCGGTTGTGGCTGCTGCTGCCAAGGGGTGGGTGCAGCCTGCTGCTGGCAAGGAGCCCTTGGGCAGCGTCCGGGATGTGCAATGCACCAAAATTCTCCTGCTTTGCACTGTTGTCCATGGGCCACTTCTGGAGCGATTCTGGCTGCTCTTCAATGCACTTCAAAGATGAAACAGAGGTAACCATGGCTGGAGCCAGTCCTAAATCCAACTCGAAGCAGGATTTTATCTAAATTCCAGCTAAGGACACCAGAATTCCACCTAAATCCTAGAGAATCTGTTACCCATCTGCCTCCTTCCATTCCCTGTGATAGCACCAGTTCAGCTGATGTCTCCCTGCCTGAATCTCAATCTTCTTGTGTCTGAAGTCGGGAGTGGGCAAGCTCTTGCAGCACCCCACTTTGGGTGCTCCTCTCTCACCCCAGCTTTACTGCATTTGCTGCTACCTCTGCAGGTCCCTGGGTGGTCACAAGCGTCCTTTCTCTGCATTGTATCCCTGGGGCTGTTGTGTATTGCAGAGCCTTGCTTTGCAGCACTTCCTGTGGTAAGATTCGCAGTAAAATGTTGCAGCGTGGATAAGAAGAAAATCTGAGGTGACAATGACCAGATGGCCTTCAATCTGAGTTCAAACTGAAAGGGATTAAACCAAAACTGGTGGGTTGCTGTTGGGGCTGGGGGAGAATCACCATCCCACCGTGCTCTCTGCACTGCTGAGTGGCATCCTCAGATGTTAATGATCACAGGAGCAATTTTGGACGCAGAGAGCCCTGCAGCCACCCTGAGAGAGGAAAACGTGCTCTTGGCTTAATGAGGAGATGGACTGAAAGCACTGCACTGCAGCTTGCACGTTAGCCTACAGCAGGGAGGGATAAAGCCAGAGATTTGCCTGGTTAATCCTCTACCCAAAGCCAGTGCGAGAAGGAATGATAAAATGAAAGGATGTGAGAAATACCAATAAATTGGATTGATGTGATTAGTCAAATACACATTGTAGAATTGTTTGAAGCTCTCCCTGGAATTATCTTCTCTTAGAAGAAGACCTAAGGCAATTGCAAAGGCTGGCAGGCAATGAATAAGCAGCACATCCCCTCTGCTGGCTGCCTGCTGGCACGGCTGCACCCCATCACTGCTTCCCTTCCCCATTGGAGCATAATCATAGAATCATAGAATCACAGAATCATTTGAGTTGGAAGAGACCCCTAAGGGCCGCGTAGTCCAACTCCCCTGCCATGAACTGGGGCACCACAGCTCCACCAGGTGTTCAGAGCCTCACCCAGACTGACCTTGAGTGTCTCCAGGGAAGGGGCATCCACCACCTCTCTGGGCAAGCCTGGATGGGGATCTTCTGGAACACGTGCCCTGTGCCCATATCCAGCATGCTGCTCAACACGGGACCTGGTGCTCAGAACCTTGCTGTGGATAGGAGCCTGCTGGGAGACAACAGGCTGCAGAAAAAGTGGGAGGACCTAAATGCACACATGTGCTGGTTACTCCTGGCACTGAGCACCTCCAGGGATGGGGCACCCACAGCAATCTGGGTAGCTGTGCCACCGCTTCACTGCCTTCTGAGTAAAGAATTTGCTCCCAACATCTAACCTAAACCTCACCTTATTTAACATAAAGCCATTCTTCCTTATTCTGTCACTATCTCCCTGTGTAAAAAGGCAGCCCCCCTCCTGCTTGTAAGCCCCCGTCAAGTACTGGAAGTCCTGGGCTCCAGGCAGGGAGATAGACCTCTTTCCTTCCTGGGCAGCTGTCTCTGCAGTGACACATAGCACCCAATATCCCTGTGTCCTGCCCTTTGCCAGAGGTACATCTCCCAGTTGAGGGCAGGCTGGTTCATGTGGCACTGGGTAACAGCTGATGGCTCTGTTGCAAAGCCTTGGAAATTACTCAGCGAGCAGAAAAGTTGAAGAAAATCATGTGGAATCAAATGGGACATTTAATTCAACGTTCAAATATTTCATGTTTGATTTTTTTTTTTTGTTTTTTAAGTATGCAATAAAACTGTTGTAAGATTTGACATAGAATTCCATTTCACTTTTTTTTTCTTCCAAAGCATCAGAAGAAAATGTGAACTTTTGTGATTAGGGGGAAGAGGGCCTTCAGTGTTTTTTAAACTGAAATGATGAAGTAAAATAAATGTGCACTTGTAAAGTGTTTCAATTTAACTTTAAAATATGTTAAAGTTAACAAATCTTCACAAATCTTCAACCACTTTTGTTTGCAACCCATATATCACCTGCAGAGAGCGTGGTGTGCAGACAAGCTGTGCAACCACCGAACAGCAGCCCCATGCCTCCCGTTTTGCTTGCAAAGAGCTGCTCCTCAGTCTCTACTGCAGCAATAGTAACAATTGCCAATACTGCCAAGCATCTGCATTTCTGGTTTTGCTAAAGCTTGGCATTTCAGATCAGATACTTCAGAGAGCTAATCAGCATGCAGACTCATTAAATGCTAGGAAATGTGGAAGGTAGATGGGGCATCCAAGCTGTTAGCCCATTTCCCAAAGGCAAATGCGTCTCTGCCTCTTTCAGCTTTACCCAGAGCAACTCAAATCCTCAGGGCTGCTCAGGGAACCCCTCTATACTATTGACCTCTTCTTGTGCTGGGGATCTGTGAGCTGTGGCAGTGAGGCTGTGGGGCAGTGGCACATCTCCTCCTTGCCATTCCAGCCCATATCTGCTGAGAGAAAGGAAACCCGAGGGAAGGGATGGTAGTTCTGTGCTCTCATTCTCCTATTACTCTTTCTCACAACGTACAGAATTGGCTGTGGCTTCGTGTGGAGGATAATTAATGATAGTAAATAATATTTCCTTGTGCTAGGAGTGAATAGTGCCCTCTGTTTGGACATCTCATTGTGACAGTGCTCTGTATTTAATTCAGCTTCACAGCAGAGGCGCACTGAATTATTCATGGCAAGCAAATGATCTGAAGAATGCAGCCTTTTTTTTCCTGTTGGCCAACTCCATCGGCTTCCTCTGCTGCTCTTTCCTGCATACAGCAGCATCCCTTCAGCAGTTTGTGCAGCCAACACACAACACGGGGCTTTTGTTAGTTGTGAGCACGTGTGCTTGTGCTGGGGGTGGCAGGAGGAGGGTAACGGCCTCTGTGTCCTGCTGAGGGGGAAATGGCAAAAAGCGATGCTGAACGTGCTCCTCATCTGTGCATACATGGAACACACACGTAGGTATACCCAGCCTTGTGCACACTGGGGATCAGAGTGTGTGGTGCTGTGTGGAGCCAGGAGTTGGACTGATCTTTATGAGGCCTTCTGACTCAGGGCATTGTATGATTCTGTGATTTCACATGTGCTCCAGGTAAGACTCACAGTAAGCCTACAAAGAAGAGATGCAGATGGCACCCTCTTGGGCTGGTTTTGGCGTGAGGTCCCATGTTATTTACCAAATGCTTACCATGTTACTCATCCAATCTGCATCTGGACAAATATAAACCTCTCCTACAGAGCTTCAGCTCATAGAAGACTTTTGAAGGGCAGAAAGGAGGGAGGCAGAGCAGGTGCCATCTCCAGCCCTAAGTCTGCAGGGTGGCTCTTCCTCCATGGCCAGTCCCAGCACCGGGTGGGTGTGTGGGTTTCCCTGTCCTCGTGCTCCTGGATCCCACCACTGGAAGGAGTTGTCACTCTGAGGTATTTGGTTGAAAGCTTTGATTCCATTACGATTTGTAATGTGTCTGGCTGTGAAGCACCCAGGTTGAGCGGCACTGGGCAGCCTCTCAAGAACACCTCCCATGGGGTCTTCCAGAGCTGAACTCAATATGGAAGTTCCTTCTCCAGCAGCCTGAACACAGGGCACATGGCAACACATTACTGCGTCTCTGGTTTAAGTTTCATGGAAAATGAATGAAAGTTGGGATTTTTCCAGGCTTCTCACACAACACTTCTGTTTGCTGCTTTTTTGTTGTTGTTTCGTTTGTTTGTTTCTTCTAACGAATAAGGTCACCTTTGTAAGAAGGTCTTGTTTTTCTTTAAAAAAAAAAGCATTCGAAGTGTATTTTTCCTTTGGAAGTATGTGAGCTGACAGAAAAAGAAATCTTAGATGTGTGTTTCTGTCAGCTCCTTGTAATCAATAACACCTATCTAAAAGAAAAAGCTGAAATCAGGCATCAGCAAGGGAACAGGCTGAGCTTGTAATATTTGGGCTGACCTATTTTGTACACATTTGTTGGGAGGAAAATATAACAGCAATCCAGGTTTCTGCCTCCAGCTTGATGCATTACCTTGGGTTGGTTGGATGCTCAGACCAATGTCCCTCAAGCATTTTGTGAGGACAGCAGTCAGATGCATTGACTGGGATCCTGGCTTCACTGCCATCGTGGGGACATGATGCTTGGGAGATGGCATGAGCTGAGGACATGATGCTCAAAAAATGGTTAGAATCAAGTTTCATCATCCTGAGAATGAGTGTCCTAAACCTGCCCTGAGCACCCTGTAATATGCCCACGTATGATGTGAAATCGCAGGGAGCATCTCTGTTGGCAGGCAAGGCCCAGTCCTGCGCAGGGCACCTTCCAGCCCTGCTGCAGGCTGCCCATCTCCTGGCTCAATGCGTGGCACAGAATTGTTGCAATAAACCCCTCTCTTTTGGCTCTGTTACGTTTCAGGGCCTTATTCTGGGATGGCCATGGAAGAAAACCAGATTTGGGAGTGTTCAGTTCTGTATGCAAGCCTACAAAGTCCAAGTAGAACGCTGAGCACATTCATACGTGGGCTGTATGAACGCTATAAATATTTTGGGAAGTCGGGCCCAGCTAACAACTCGCTTCACAAGGGCACCTGTTGTGCCCCCACGTTGTGTGGATCTCCCACCCATGTGATGGAGAGGGGTTTTGTTCACAGACCTGTGGCTTTGACATCCCGTTTGAAGGTGAGAAAAGTGAAGAATTTACATAGTAAACATTCTTGGCAAAAGTTGGAGCCTCCAGTCTCTGTGTGATAAACTAATTATTGTGCTGCCGAGTTTACACACATCAGACAAGCATACTGGAAACTCATATCCCAAGGTAAAAAAAATGCAAAAAATTCACACTTTGGCTTTGCCAAATGGTTTGTTGGACAAATTCTTCATTTTTAAAATCTAGACAGAACACACAAGTACTGAGTGCTTTTTCTTAGTACTTACCACAATGAAAAAATATTTGCTAAGTCTATTTTGTAAAACAGATAGATCTCTGCAATAGAAATTAAAATTGAGAACAGAAACTTGATAGGGAGCAATTTTTCCAGGAACGCAGGAACATCTGGTATGGTTTCTAATTTATTTAGAAAATAGGCACATGGGCTTTTGCCAAGTGAGGAATTTAAGCACATAGATGACATTATTGCACTTCCCTGGGACTATTTATACTTTAAGCCAATCCCAAGGCCAGGCATGCTGCTGAGGTTCACTTTGCAGATCCTTAATGCAATGAAACTGTGAGGGGTCTGGAGCACAAGGCTTACGGGGAGCAGCTGAGGGAGCTGGGATTGTTCAGTCTGGAGAAGAGGAGGCTCAGGGAAGATCTTACTGCTCTCTGTCTGAAAGAAGGTTGTGGTGAGGTTGGGATCAACCTCTTCTTGCACGTAACTATGATAAGACGAGAGGGAATGGCCTTAAGTTGCACCAGGGAGGTTCAGGTTGGATATTAGGAAAAATTTATACTCAGTAAGAGATGTGAGGCAGTGGCACAGGCTGCTCAGGGAGGTGCTGCAGTCATTTTCTTCGAGGTGTCCAAGGAACGTGGAGATGTGTCACTGAGGGATGTGGTCAGGGACGGGATGATGGCTGGACGGATAATCCTAGAGGCCTTTTCCAGCCTTAATGATTCGGTGGTTCTACAGAGAAGTACAACATCATTTGGATGCTCACCCTTGGAACCATTTCTTGTGGGCAATGAAAATTCATCAGAGTTTGCATAGATCTTAGAAATAATTAGAGAAAAATTTACAGACCTGGTTTTCCCTCTGCACATTTATGCAAATATTTAGTAGGGAGACAGCTGTGCCACAGAAGTACTCAGATGGGCATGAGCAATGAAGTGCATCCTTCACTGCTCTGATCCACAGAGACCCATTTCTGCTGGAAAAGGACACTGAGGCCTGGACGTCCTTGGCTGCCTGCTCACCTTAGAACTCTCAGAGTCAAAAACTCTAGTTTTCAGGACAGTGGTGTCAGACATTCATTTTAATAGCAGCTGTGCCAGCAAAGCACCCAACCACTACCTTCCTTTATCCTCCTGCCATGCCAAGCTGCCTCGCTCAGCTCTGCAACAGGAACAGCTCATGTCAGTGCCTTCAAGGGTATTTCAGTGAAGTCGGTTTGTCCAAGTGCAATATTTTCAGTTAGTCACTTGCCTTAGCAAAGGAGGAGGAAAAGCATGAGGAGTTGAGCCTTCCTTCCCCTGTAACATCAGAATTACAGCTGCCTTACAGAGCATATTTGCAGCAGTTTGACGGAAATAGTTTGTGACAAGAGAATCAAGTGCAAAGAAATAATTTCTGCATTGAAAACACCTCTCTTACAATAGGGTCACCAAATGGCCAAATTCTGAAATATTCAACTTAATGTGGCTGGCAGTAGCTACCAGACTGCTTGTCCTCGAGGAACTGCTGACATTTCTAGAGAAGCCATTAAGAAATCCAGACAAAATAAGGCCTGGAGCAAACCTACTGTTAAGAAAAAAACACTATGAAGTGAATTGTACATATTTATAAAGCACAAGTGCTGCCCAGAACCTTTAGGCTCTGTGTGACAGCCGCATCCTAACAGAAATATTCAGCACCTTTAACCAACTGCATTCCCTTGTGGACACTGGTGGGTCAAGAAGTTTATCCCCACAGTGGCCTCCATACAGAGATGTTGTCAGCTCAGGGAGCAAGGGAAGCCTTTTGTGAAGGAGAGGAAGTTGTCTGGGATCCCTGAGCACTCACTCAGGTCTCTGTCAGCCAGCAGACGTCATGGGAAAGGCCCAAGTGTGCTCCAGTTAGATCCTCCTCCAGGGGATTCCTCTGGCCTCGTGAGCACATCAGGCCACTCAGTAGTGTCACTGAGGTCATCTCCCTACTGTACTGTGCTGTGCAGAGTCCTGGATGCGCGTGTTACATGCTGAAGCAAAATGTATGTCTTAGGCATACAATCCTGATATAAAGACAACCTGAAGGCTGGGTGTAAGACACAGCTTTTGCTGGTTTCGTAAAAACGTTTTAGATTCTAAGAATCAGCAGGACTGTCTGTTCCAAAAAAGCTTGATTTAGGTGTCCAAGCCAGTGAACTTTTGCTAAATTCCCCCAGTCCTGATGAATAGCAGTGAAGCTGGTTTATGACTATCTTTCCTTCAGACACGGGCGATGTAGAATTGCAAACCCCTTGAGGGTTTGGACCAGAGGTCAGGAGGTTGGACCAGAGACATCCTGAGGTCCCTTCCATCCTGAATAATCTTGTGCTGCTATGTTTTTAGGGATGAAAATCAGGCTTCAGAGGACAGAAAACAGAACAACCATCTTTGTGTACATATTGCTCTGTCCTTCTCTAGGGGATGGGAGGTTTGGATTGAGCACTAGAAAGAATTTCTTCTTGGAGAGAGTAAAAGCATTTTTGGAGAGCTAAAGCATTGGAATAGGCTGTGCAGAGCAGTCACCATTCATGGAGGCATTTATGAGACGTGGTTGTGGCACTAAGGGACACAGCTTAGTGATGGGACTGAGTAGGTCAGGCTGATGGTTGGACTTGGTGATCTGGAAGACCTTTTCCAACCTAGATTTTATTATGGCTCTGTGATTGTAAGACAAATGGAAACAGGGAACAGAGGAGGCAGGTAAGTGCCAAATGTCACAGAGCACACTGGGAGCAAAGCTGGAAATGAAACGTAGGCCATCAAATCCAAAAAGTACGGGGCAAAAGTACGTCTCCAGAACAAGGAAAAAGTTGGAGCAACAGGTGTTAGCAGAAGCCTGGTGGTCAGAAGCATGGCTAAAGGACAGCTTCACTCTGAAGGTCACTTCCCTTTTAGTATTTCCCAGATTATTAAAATATTATTTCCTGTCTCAGCTCCCTGGGATGCTCAGGGGAAAGCAACAGAGGCCCCTGGTACATGGATGTTGGCTCCCCAGCAGCAGCACACCTGGAGTCATCACATACTGAAGTCCTCAAGGTCACATCCAACACTGTGAAAAGGCTCAGTACAATTTATTTTAGAACTTAATAGCATTTATTTTCTTTAGTGGGCAGCACAGACAGTGATTTTCTCCATTAGTGCTCATTTTAGTGATTGTCACAGAATGAGCCCTGTGCAGCAGCAGGGTGTATGTCTTTCAAGACAGAAGCGTGTATTAAATTGTGCTGGGTCTACATCCAGCTTGTTCACCATATGTTTAAATTTGAAAGCACTCTAACATTAGCTACAGCTCAAAAGCAGACACATAATTTGTTTCACATTGAAGCACTCTTGGATATACTTTAACTTCAGCCTAGCAGAGATAAATGACTTGCTGGAAGATACCATTTCTAGGACAGAACATTTATATTGTAGAGACTAGAGATTTTTCTAAAGCTTTATTATTCTTGCAATGAATCAGCATTTGCTCCTTGATGTAATCTTGGCAGTGTGGCTGTGTGCTTTCTGCTATTTTGAAAAGAAACGCGGAGTAGCTGTTTTATTTCAAAATAACATCTTTTTTTTTGTTGTTTTGTTTTGAAGGAGGTGCACATGCAGAGCTATTAGAGGACAGGTCTCAAAATACACACAAAGGGTTTTTACCTTTGGAAGGTGACTATTACAGACCAGATCCTGCATTTTCATTAGAATAGCTAAATATGAAAAATGTGAAAAAGAGAATTTGTAGTGAAGTATTTGAGCTTGTAAACATGCTGGTATAGCAGCAAGTGCACGGTATTTTATTGCATTACGAGGTTGTCTACAAACACCTCTCTGTTCACTGATAGAACCACGTGCAGGATTACAGACCCAACCAGCAAGTCTTCGATTCTGTATCTTTAGGTAAGGTTATTTCTAACTTTGTTAACACCCACCCCAAATCCGCTGGACATCATCCATTCTGCCTGACACAGAGCTAGCAATCTTCCTAACTGATAACAGCTGGAAACGGCTTATAGCGCTGGGCAGTGTTTGCATTTTTTCAGGAGTGCTGAGCAATTGGGGAGCACAAGTAGCTTCACCAGAGCGTAGTTGAACAGAATAAGATCTGAAACTCCAGGATTGGCCAGTACAAACTGGATGGGCGAGGGCTTTTGAGAACGGAAAGCTAATGAACGAACGTACGCAATTTCAGAAGCGCTGCATGCATGCACACATGGCCAGATGCGTTTTCTTTAACCTTGTCACTCCTTCCTGCCTTCGTAATCCTGCTGATGTTAAATAAGAGATAACTGCTCCTCTCCTTCCTTTCTCTCTGCCCTAATATCTATCACCTGAAGGTATCTCTGCACCTTGGCAGGAGTGTCCCATTAGCAGAAAACACTTTTTTTTTCCCAGAGGAAGAACGAAAGGGTAGGAATTCTTGTTTGAATCGTATGAAAACTGACAAAAGTTAACAGCATGACAGCATGCACTTTGACTGATGCCACCCAAAGAGGAGGAATAATGTTGCTGTCCTTTCCTGGACAACATCAACAGTAGCATCACTGGGACTTTTGCTTTGGCGATAGCTTGCAGAAGTAGAAATAACCACCTAAAAACATTGCAAAGAATGTAAACTGAATGGACGACATAACAAATAATATTTAATATATAGCATTGAATGCATACACATCAGTACCAGTGCTGTAACAACAAAACAGAACTCATAAAATTAGCAGCAGTTTTTGCAAGTACAAAAATACACATTTTTTCAGAACATATATAATAGCAAAATTTATCAGGATATATTATACAAACTCGAAGCATTTAGATAATGCAGTACTTTTAATATATTATACGATGTTTTAGGTGCTGCATAATAAAATTACATGTGTTCTGCTTGCAATAATACATAATGCCATTTACAGCGATGTTAAGAAACAACTCACAACTTAAACATGAACAGAACAGCCAACGAAGCACAATAAATGACTGAACACACGGAGTTGGGAGGTGTTAGTTACAAGCTTCAGCATTTACCTTTACATATTTCTGAGCTTATTTCTTCTCTTTCCTTTGCAGCATGAAAGAAATAACTACACCTATCGAACGTACCCCAGAAACACACAGAAAACAATACTTATTCCTTGACATACGAAAGTCATACCTATCTGTTTCAGAACAGTAGTATAATACCACAGTTAGGGGATCTACACTGACTTTGCACGCTACGTCAAAGCACACACGACTGAGACTCACATGGGCAAGGCTCAACACACGAGTGGTCACGAGGAGTCCCAGCAGGCGCCCTGCTGCCCATGGGGCTCTGAGAGCAGGGTGCTTTCTTACTTAGAGCTTGGGACCTTGTCTGATTTTCAGGAGTTTCTGTTTGCTTGCTTTCAGCAATTGGGATTATTCTTACAACATTCTTTTGCAAAGCTTTACATAGGAACGTTAACGGTTTCCTGGAAAAAGAAAACCCGTGAGTTCAGGGACTGCTCAATTGAATCTGAGCAGCCTGGATATTGAACTTAAAATGAACACACATTAACACCGAAGGCATTTTCTTTATGGTGTTTATTTTAAGTGTTAAGATTCCTCTGCAAAAAAAAAGCTTTGGTCAGTCTCTTCAAACTTTGGATTGCTGCAATCCTTTCCTAGACCTCCTCTTTGATCTCAGATCATGAAGTCTGTCTCTTCCTGCGACTTTCAGAGGCAATGGCTGAATGTCAGGCTTAACCAGATAGCTGTCGATTCCTTCAGTAAGTTTCAGAGGTGCCAGCCTGCTGTTGGGCTCCAGCAAGCTCCCCTCAGCCAGCGCCTCGGTAGGCTGTGGAGATGGGGGCACCATACTGGGTGCAATCAAATAGTCATCAGGAGGCTCAGCAGCAGTCTCTTCATGTTTCTTTACTGGCTGAAAAGTGCTGATATCAAAAGGGGAGGAGGTTTCAGTTGGGGTAAACACAGATTGATCTGAAAATTGAGAGAAAGCACTGTCCAGGGAGCTCATTGATGACAGAGACGGAGATGTCCCTGGAGAAGAGAGGCTAGAAGAGCTAAATCCTGAGCAAATATTTAATCCTTCTGGTGTTGGAGGCAGAAGGCAATGGGACAAGTCCTTCTTTTCAACATTTTGGTTTGTGTTGTCACTTTTACCAACACTAATCCCTATGATCAAGCTCTGATTGATAAGTTTTTGTCCTTCCACTTGCAATGACCGAAGCTGATGGAGATAGTCTTCATCTTCGTAAGAGAGGACAACGTCACAGCTGGCTTTGCGCGCTGCCTTCTTGTGACCATCACCAGTGTGGGCAAAAGTAGGGGCGAGGAGACCGATGGCAGGCTCTGAGGAGCGCCTGTGTCTCCTTAAGGTTTTGAGGACACCTGAGGTAGTTGCGGAAGTGAAGCCCAATGCGCTGGAGAGAGAGCAGAGAGGCTCCTTCTCTGAATTTTCTTGCGATGAAAACTTATGGTGAACATCAACAGAAATTGTCAACTGTTTTGATTTGGTTTTATTTTGGATTTCATCCACCTCAGTCTGCTCTGAATCGCCGTCACTCAGGGTGAAGACGGACTCCCTGCTCCTGTTATCCTGATCTCGGTTCTTGATCCAGTCACTGGAAGAGGAGTCGGCTTCATCGTTCGCCTCGTTTTCCAGGCTGTCATAGGAAGAGTCGTTCAGATGGAGGGAGGCCACATCTGCAAGGACAAACCAGGTGGTAGCATGTCAGTGACCGAACCACCCTGCTTACGTGCAGCTGCATTTATTTTTGCAAGTATCCCTTAATTTTAGGAACATTTGCCATTTATTAAAGTCTCTTAAAACAGAAATATCAGTAATTTCAGAAAAAAATACTGTCTAAAAAACCTTGAAATTAGAGGTAAGTTGCAGGTCAGCTAAGAAACACAGAGTAATGGGACAAATACGATTTCTTTGTGTTTTGGTATTGTTTTTTGTTTTTGTTTTGTTTTGTTTTTATGTGAAGACTTCACTAGTAAAAAAATCCAGCTCTGAACAATACTTCATATGTAGAATATTAAATCAGAAAAATACTGAATGTTTCTTTTTGTTACCGAACAGTGAAAACATCATTTAACCTTACATTCTCTCTTCTATACAACTGAAGAAAACAGGACATACTTCATTCAACTAAGCCCTGCACACACGTACCCTGTTCTGTAGACATGATAATTGGAATTACATTAATCTCTTTTGCTCCAGGCTATGCTAAGCTGACTTATCTCACATTTGCAGCAGACTGAGTTCAGGTATGGGTAGTTACTATGCCCCAATGCCTGCTGGAAAACCTCCTCAGACACATTAACCTACCATGGATCTGACAACTCACAGCACAGCATCACAGGATGGCTGAGGCCGGTAGGGAGTTCTGGGTCCACCGGCTGCCCTTCTCCAGCAGGGACACCCAGAGCAGGGAGCCCAGGGCCATGTCCAGGCAGCTTTGGAAGATCTCCAAGGAGGAGACCCCACAGCCTTTGGGCAGCCTGTGCCAGTGCTCCATCACTCCATCAGCTGGTGCTCAAAGAGAACCCCCTGTGCTTCAGTTTGTGTCCACTGCCTCTTTGTCTTGGTACTGAACAGAGCCTGGCTCAGTCCTCTTTGCACCCTCCCTTCAGTTTTCTTTGGACACTGATGGGATCCCCCTGGGCCTCCCCTTCCCCAGGCTGAGCAGTCCCAGCTCTCTCAGCCTCTCCTTACAGGAGAGATGCTCCAGACCCTGCATCATCTTGTTGTCCTTCTGTTGCACTGAGCCCATGATTCTCAGGTACTGGAAGGACCGGAAATGGACCCAGCACTCCAGATGTGGTCTCAATGATGCTGATTAGAGGGGAAAGATCACCTCCCTTTGCCTGTTGGTGATACTTTGCCTAATGAAGCCAAGATCATCATCAGTCTTCTCAGCAAAAAGGGCATACTGATGACCCAAGTTCATGGTTCTTTTTTTTGGGTAGGAGGACAGGTCAAATTTCATCAAATTCCACTGGAGGTCGTGCATGAGGATTTTTGGATATCACCAGAGTCAGACTGGCATGCCAGGACAAGTGCCATTACCTCTTTCAGTGTAGGCCTGTTGTACCAAAATCTATTTTGCAGAAATGCAGCTTTGCAAATCATTTAAGGAGGGACCTGAGCCTCAATGATCTGAGAGGTAAAGTGAGAAAAAGAATGATATTCTGGAACATGCTGCATATCAGCCAATTACCCTGCTGGACATTTTCAGTCCCCGCTTCCATGACTTTTCTGTGCTAGAAGTAAAATCTGTCTGTTGCATTAAACATCTGGAGAGCTCTCTTTTTTGATAATAAACAATGCTTTCAGCCCTAATATAATGGAGTGAGAACTGTATGATAACTTGTTGATGTACTGATGTACTGACTTTCTGATGTACTGAGAAGACACTGTGAAGGATGCAAATTCAATATCTGAGATGAAATCTTTTCACTGTCTCCCTCCCTCCTTCTTTCTTTCCTTCCCCCCCACCTCCCTCTCAATTCTCCTTCCCCTTTTTTCAACACAGTGGCTCAAATGAATGGAATAGGAGCAAGGAATTCTTAGGGAAAGCTGTTTGTGGTGTGGTTTAGTTCTGTGGTAAGTTGGATCACTATCACCAATACTTTGGGAAAGGAAAAGACAACAGCAGTATATGGGAACACCATGTGAAGACGGAACAGCCTTCTTCCATGGACTATGATTGATCTTTGTTTGGTTGGGATTAGCTAACAGGATCAAAACTTCATTACCTGAGCCACTTTCTCTCTTGCATGTCATCAGGATTTCTCCAAAGAGGGAGTTAATCTCCTCTCCAAAAATCTTGCAGCAATTCTCAGTGAGGAACTGCACCAGACTGGAAATCTGCAACAAAGCAACAGAGGAGAGATGTCCTGTCACATCCTGCATTATTACATTCAGGGCAAATTCA
Organism: Centrocercus urophasianus; assembly: GCF_019232065.1. NCBI lineage: Eukaryota > Metazoa > Chordata > Aves > Galliformes > Phasianidae > Centrocercus > Centrocercus urophasianus. The sequence continues at coordinate 34,016,791 of NW_024885532.1, read as the reverse complement.
TCTTACAGAGGAGGAACACAAACAAGCTACTCATCCATGAAGTGTTTAAAATAGTCTAAATGGAGAGGCTCACCTCAGAAAACCTTGACAGACCATCCCTTGGCAGCCCAGCCCTGAGTTCTTGCCATGAGCCATCCCTGTGCTCTCTCAGATGTGCTGAGCCAGGGCCTCCAAGGTGATGAGGGAGAGACAGGGAGAGCAAAGTGACATCTCCTGAACATGACCCTGCCTTGTCTGTTGTATCTTATTGCTAGAGTTGTTTTTACCCAGTGTTTCCCACATCACACCAAATTCCACCTTCTTCAGCATAAGAGTAGCTGGTAGATGGCATTCATCCCATTATCTCCTTCCCTGACACCTTCTGCAGTCCTCTCTCCCATCTACATTTCTTTGACCCTTGACTGGGGTCCACATACTACCAAGACAGGTAGTCTTAGTGCATATATCTTTTTCATTTTTACTCTGTCCTGTTTAAGGACAACTGGGGATCTTTTTGATGACAGAAGTCCTCTGCTAATGCACTGTGTATTTCTTTATGATGTCTCTCCCCTTTTCTCAGGCAGATAATAATAATGGATTTATGAATGTTTCTGGGGTGCTGATAAGAGGATGAGAACCGATCTGAAGAGGTACCACCTATTCTCACCTTTGTAACCAATGGACTATTTGTACAGGAATATGGTTATCTGTGTTTGCTACATTGTGGTGTCTCCTACCTTTCTTGTGAATTCACTTTCTATATCAGGAGTTGAGGAAGCAGGAGGCCAGAGCAGGCTGGGCGCAATGCAGATGGCAAGATTAAATGCATTCATCTGGTTCTCTTCAGATCGCATTTCTATACCATGTAGCACTCCAAAGATGTAGCGTAGGAGAACAACATTGGCTCTGGGGAGTTGCTCTATTAACCTGAAAGCATGTACAAATGTTATTCTTCAAATTACTGACTAGAAAAAGTAAAAACCTTGAAGATAACTCTGTATTTCACCTTAGTTGCTTGACAGTTCACTGTTCACTTCACAGTTCAGTTGTCACTACCCGCCATCCAGTTGCCATAGCTATGTATGTATGTGAATATGCACCAGGTTCACTGGTGTACAAAGCCCTGTTCCCCATAACATAAACTTTGCCCCCTTTCTGCTTGGTATCATCTGCAGTGTGGAGGCTTCCCTTGTCAATGAGCTCCAGTGTTTCATTTACAATTCCATCTTCAAAACAGTCACTAACATTAGAGTTGAACGTGGGGGAAAATATGAGGAACTGATTTTTGCTTCTCTTCCCCCTCCATTTTCCCTGTGGATAACTCTGGCTTTGGTATGAGGCAGAAATCCAGGTCTTGGACAGCAAGTTTATAAATATTATAAATGTTTCCCATGAAGGTATGTTTCAATTATTTGTCAGTATCCACAAAAGGCAGAAATGTATGACAAAAGACAGTCAGAAATTTGCCCCATATAGGCTCTTCCTTAAATACATATGTAAGTTTAAATGCTCTGTATTTTAGCATTTATTTAGATTTGTGGATTTTTTAATTGCAGGTTTTGAGTGGAATGTTTGGGATTCTGCATTCCGGGATATCATTTAACAGGAGGAGAATATAAGTATTATACAGTACAGAATATAAGTAACTCTACCTTTGGATGCTTTTTATCTTCTCTTCGTTATTTCCATGATCCATCACAGAGACCCACTTATCACAAAGCTGGGATGTCAAAATGCTGCCTGGGATGTTGCGAAGAAAATCCTTATCCAGAGAAAAGAAGAATAAAATGTGAACAGCTGTTCCAGAGGGGGGGAGGAAATAGGAAGAAGCAATGCAGATACAAGAGGATGATTCAGTGGGATAGCACTGACTGACAAGCATCTTGATCCACACAGCAACCAAAACCAGCAGAAAACCACCTCAGATAAAGAAGCACTTTGGATTATGCTAAAATGGATTTTTTTTCCTGATCTGTCCTCACTCTTTCTTATCAACAGAGGTATCTGGATGCTTCATGTGCTGTTGATGAACTGAAAAAAACCCTGCAGTGGGTCCAGTTATTTTGATATTGTATATCTGCATTTACTTATCACTTGAATTCATCCATAGCCCCTGTTTGTTCCCCTCAGCTGACAACTTCTTTCAACACCACCAGACCATAAGCACTCCCTGCCCACCTTCCTCTGGGCTCAGTCCTCTGTGGTAAAGGAGTATTTACCCTGGTCAGGGTTAGTCTTCCAGCTCCTGTCTCCTCAAATAGTGGCAGATAAACTACTGCAGCTTGGGAAGAAACCCAAATTCCTGCTTCCTAAATCCCAAATCCCAGCTTCCCCAACAAGTTAAGTTAAGGGAAGCTCTGGTTTGTACGAATAACACATTCGCTCTTAATGTGATGCTGTCCCCCAGCCTCTTTAAAATGCCCATCCTAAACCATCAGCAGCAATGCAATGGTATCTTAGCCATGAAAACCTCTCATGTGACAGTAAGAGAAATGCTTGTTTTGTTATACTTCTGTTATGCCTTTTTTTTTTTTTTTTGTCCAAAGCAGTGTTTGCTTAAGAATAAAGACTATTATTTCTTTTAAGCTAAAAACCACACACGAATGGACATACTACAATAAAATGTGAAGACAGACATGCTCCTTGTAGCTGATATTTTACTGAAGGCTTGTGATGCTTTCTGCACAAACAACATTGCTTTTAACATAGAAGTTTTTAGGAGATAATCCATGACAAAATGAACTGAGATTTTTTTGGGCAACACTATACACTAGCAATGGTCTGAATAAAGAAACAAGACTGCAAATCTGCCTTTTTGGCATTTAACTGACTTTCAGGTGAGGCTAAGAGAATTATGTGAATATATCAGTCCACTCTTCTTAATTCAGCCTACCAAGGCCTCTCCACCCGTGGCGAAAAACCCCACTTGTTTGTGCCTAAGATCTGCACTGCTCTCAACTGATAAGGGAGAAAGGAACATTCTTCACGTACCTTAAACAAAGATGCTGTCACAAATATGGATTCGCATGCTAGGTCCACTTCAGCGCCTGAATCAAGCTTCTCCTTGAGCTCTTTGCAGGTTTTCGCACTCCCAGAGCGTCTGAAAATACCCTCAGTGGAAGGGCCTTCTTGGTACAAGAGAGAAAGCATGTCCTAAACAAAATTAAAAGGCAGAGAGGGTTTCTCAGAAATATGTTTTACCACTGAAATGTGGTTTTACCGCTTTGGTCACAGGCAAAAACCTGTGAGTCCTCAGAAAGCTTACACACAGGTCAGGGCTCACCTCCAGACAATTTGCACAGCAAAGCTATGGCCCGGGGTGCTGATTTTGGTAAACATCCCTTCAGAAGCACAGTGCCGCCACTGCTGAGCACTGACCTCGTGCACAATCTCCTCCAGCACCTGGGCAACTTTTAGCCAAGTCATTGACACAGATAAACACCATGGCATGGGAGAAGGCTACCGTCTACCTAATGCAGAGCTCTGCATTTTATTCTCTGCAGGAAGATAAAAAACCCTTCCTGCTCACCAGCACTTTCAATCTCATCACTGATCAGAAATGAAGATTTCTGTTCCAACTGACACCCTCATGTCTGTAGAAAAGGAGATTTCATCTGCTTGGAAAGTGATTGTTTATATGTACCCACAAGTCTCCACCAGATCAGAGCTGGATTTTGCCCCTTCTTGGACTTGGGAGCACAACAGCACTCTGCAAGCAGCTCAGGACTGCTGGTTAGACCAGCTGCAAGGCTGGACTTGGCTGCTGATTCCTTTGGGCTGTCTCTCTGATGTGCCCATGATCACCTTTCCAAAGATTTGCTCTGAGAAAGAGAGGTAATGGCTTCAAGTTGCACAGGAGGACTTTCAGTTGGGATGTTAGGAAAAAATTCTTCTCAGGAAGAGTGGTGAGGCAGTGGCACAGGCTGCCCAGGGAGGTGGTGAAGGCACCGTCCCTGGAGGAGTTCCAGAAACGTGTGGATGTGGCACTGAGTGATGTGCTTAGTGGGCACGGTGGGGATGGGTTGACAGTCAGACTGGATGATTTTAGTGGTCTTTTCCAACCTTAATGATTCTGTGGTTCTACAATTCTAAGCAATGTGGGAGTTGTCGCGTTTATCGCTTCTGAGGGAAAACACATGCACAGTCTCTAACTATGTGCAAACACATGCTGGTCTGAGGACTGGGTTATCAAAAGGAATGATGAGAAAAGGTACACGAGGAGAGAGCCTGACATCACAAAACCAAGTCACTCTAGCAGTAATGACTAAGCAGAGGCTTCTGGCTTCTTTCAGAGTCTGGCCCTGGCACACATTAATACAGATATCACTAATGGAAGCTGTATTTGTAATCTTTTAATCTTTACTTTCTTAATGTTTCTTTCTCACTCCTGTAGAAGCGGAAAGTGATGTGTGTGCAACAGGAGCACCTCTCCAGGCAGCAGGACTCATGTCACCATTTACATTTATTTTACAGGGATTTACAGCTCTGCTGACAAAACACCAGTCTCACTGCATAAACACCTTTAAATTATTTTTGGAATAAAATAGCCACAAGATCAAAGTTGGAAAAAATGTAGTAAATCCAAAAGATTACACAAAGGGAGCTAATGGTGTAAGATAATTCAGTGAGGCAATGGCTAACAGAGAGCCATTCAGCTGTGAAAGCAAGTTTGGAGCTTTGCAGCAAAGATATCAAACACGCCTGCAGCATTCATTCCTAATATCTTCCTTCTCTTGCAGATAAATCCCACACAGTATCTCAGATGCAATTTTCCATTCTCCAGAGATGCTGCATGAAATCAAAAGCCAGTTATATTTTGTGGCATAAACACAGCGTTATAAGATTCAAACCACAAAGTCTACCAAGCTCTGATTCTACACTTAGTAACTCTGCACTTTCTTCAGATGCAATTTTCCTAATTGTTATGTGTTGCAGAAATTTCCAAAACGCAGCTTTGGCTCCCCTGTCAAAGGGAGAGAAAGAGAGAGACCAGGTCCTCACAGGGTTCACCTCTAAAGGGCTTATTTAAACTACGATAAAAATTTACACTGTCCCCTCAAAAGAAAATACCAAACCCACGCTCTCAAAAGACCTGAGAAGTCCTGGTGTGATTCACTGCTCAGGAAATGATAAAGCAGCACATCAAGCACAAGCTTTGGAGACAAACACATCTGTTACTGTAAACTGATGTAACCCCATTGATTTCACATTGTTCCAGCTGGAAGTCAGTCTGCTGAAACAAAGGGCCCAATCCTGCACCGTTCATGGTGGGAACTGCTCCCTCCCTTTGGCAAACATTTCAATTGCTGTACCAACAACAGGGCAGTTCTAAGGATACCTTCCTGACCCAAAATCGTAGAACCATAGAATCATTAGGGTTGTAAAAGACCACTAATATCATTCAATCCAAACATCAGCCCATCACTGCCATACCACTAACCACGTCCCTCAGTGCCACATCTCCACATCTCTTGAACCCCTCCAGACTGCACCATCTCCCCAGGCAGCCTGTGCCACTGCCTCACCACTCCTCCTGAGAAAAAATGAGGACTCAGAGTGCTTGTCTGCCCTAGGGTGCCTCCAAGAAAGGCTCTAAAATGGTTTGAGGGCAGGTAGCATTTCTGTACAAGCATGGGCTGCCTATGCTGGACAGCAGATATCACCTGCTAGGGGCTGGGAATTCTACAGAAACCTTAGGAGTAATTTGAAAAGTATGCATGAATACGGTGTTTATTTGCACTGCATAAGTGAGGATTTGGGAACCAGCCTTACAACATGGGCTACAGAGAAGCAACAGCCCAGAGCAGTCACATGCTTCTCAAGCTGTCTGGCATTAACCAGGCCTCACCACAGCATATGTTAAAAACCAAAGTTTTTGTTGGGAACCATAAATGAGGTTTCCTGCTGTTTTCTCTGCTTGAGTAATTGCAGCGTCCCATTTCCACAGCATCCCCGTGTTCTCATTGGCTGCACAAAGAAATTCCACTGCTGTAAGAGCCAGCCCTGTGCCTGGACTCACCAGGAGAGGCTTGGGCAGGTTGTCATCCTCGCAGATGGCTGTTAGCAGCAGGCCAAAGAGCTTCCCAGGGGCAGCTGATGTCGAGGAGAGGGGCGCATTATCCAAGTGGGTGCCTGGACCACGCCAGAAAGCCCAATTTATGATGGATCTTTTCCTTTTAAATGACTTCTGGCTCAAGTCTGGGAAAAGAGAGAGGTGTTTATTAGAAGAAATGCATTTCAATTCTAATTCCAGTATTTGTTTTGCAGTGGTTGCTATGGTATCAAAGGAAAAAATGTCATGAACTCAACCAACATCCTGGCATCCGGCTCGGCCTAATCCACCATGTGCATACCTGTGTGTGTGACTGCAGCCCAACCACGCTCTCCGGAGGATCACCAAGAGCCACTGCATGGCCTGACCACTGCCCCAGCACCTCCGCCCGAGGACTTTGCATGTGGTTGGCCTGTGCTCAGGGCCTCATCTCCCATTTGCAGGTGTGAAACCACAGACCTTCTTTGGGAAAACTGCATACATGAACACCACTGGACTCCCCTGGCGGACCATCTGGAGGTACCCTACTTCTCCCAGCACTGTGATGAGCTTCTGCTGTTGTGGAGGGCAGAGGGTAGAATTAATGCTTGCAGAAGTACAGACTGCAACATAATACTATAATATGAGATTTGTCTCTCCTATACTTTACTATGTGTGTTTTTTAGCCCAAACAGTGATTTTTTGCTATACATCATTCCAATCTGGAAGATCATGCTCCCTTAGGGAATGGGCGGAAGGCTTTTCATTAGAGATTTACAGGATGAAAAGTTACAGTTTAACTCAAAATGTGAACATACACATGCTAAAGCCTGATGAAAAATTCCTTTCATAAAAAAATAATGAGGATATACATTTTAAGCCCAAAGCTCCATGAAATATAAGCTTGGCAGTGTCTATAGCTTTACTTGACACATCGTGTTTTGGGAGAACGTAAGCACAACTCTCAAAACAATAATTTTTCTTTAAGATGAGCAGGATATTTGCACATGACTATGGCTTGGTCCACTTGGAGCTCTGGACACACAATCACAAATACAGTTTGGTAGGTTTTTTTTCTGATAGCTTTATATATCTCAGCAAGTAAAAATGAAGGAGAGATTCTATTTTGGAGGAAAAAAGAAGTAGCAGAAATGACAGAAAAAGAGTCTTAAAATAAGGAACTTTTCTCAGCCTCTCAACTCTTGAAAGCCACGGCCCAAATGGGTGATGTGAGCAACGAGTAACTGTGATTAAATGTAGCTCTCCTGGAACAGGAGGCAAAGCTTAATTGGTGTTCTTCAGCACAACAGGACAGAAACCAACACGCAATGCCACGCAGCAAAATGCCACCTCACTTACAAAATCAACACAATGAGCAACAGAACTCATTTGTTTCCCATTCCTATTTCAAAAGGGGAGAAGTGTCGGTGTAAAGAGCAAATGGGAAGAGGAAGATGTAGACTTTCTCTTCTTGAACCTGTGTAGAGCTACATTTGGTGTACAGCTTGCTCCCAGCCAAGACAGATGCAAGTTATTACTCTGTGGAAGACACAGCTCCCATATGGAGACACCAGAGTGCACCCCAGGGCCTGCTATGGTGGGTTATTCTAGCCCAGAATCAGAATAAAAGCAACACCACGTTGGCTGCAGACCTTGCTCGGAGCTCACAACAGCAGCCATCTGCCTAGGGATCAGCTGGGCTCATATCTTACATACAGGGAATTCAGTCTCTTCACTGGCAGCATCTCAGCCGCACAAGTGCTCATTTCCTCTTCTCACAGACTAATCAGGAACTTCCAAAGAAAACCTCAGATTAGCTTAGAAACACAGCGTCCTTCCTGACCAAATCCTTTCGAACAGCTTTCAAAGACCTCCTTTCTGTATTGAGACTAACTCACTGGAAATTTGCTCTCTCTTTTACCAGACGATTAAATAACAATTTGGATGACAGACGAGTCACTGACAGCAGTCAGTTCTTTCAAGTCATACTTTAGGCAAATTAGCATTTATGGTATTTTGTAGACGCGTGCTCATGAGCATGACTTAATGGCCGTGTTCAGCAGCTAGGTGCTGGTCCTGCTACGTGTCGAAAAGCTGCAGGAGGGAAACATCATGGTGTTCCCACACAGTAAATTCTCCTGTAGGTTTCTCAAGTATCCTGCCAGCACTGCTGACACAACTACAGCAGCACAGTTGGTGTCCACATGGCTTCTTATCTCACAGGACAGCCACTTGTCAGTTGTGTCCTCCTGTCACCACCCATTCGGCGTTGTGTGGTTCAGCCAAGCAGTTTCATAGAATCGTAGAATTGTGTGAGTTGGAAAGAACCCTTTAAAGGCCACCTGCATTTAACAGGAACACCTACATCTCCACCAGGTTTCCCAGAGCCCCATCCAGCCTGACCTGAACTCACCATAGATAGGGCATCCACCACCTCTCTGGGCAAACTGTGCCAATGTCTCACTATCCTTACTGTGAAAAGCTTCTTCCTTATATCCAATCTAAATCTCCCCTCTTTTAGTTTGAAATAATTTCCCTTTGTCCTATCACAACACACCTTACTAAAGTGTCTTTGTATCTTACATCCTCCTTTAGATACCAAAAGTCTGCTTTCACGTCTCCCCAGAGCCCTTCTTCTCCAGGCTAAACAGCCCCAGCTCTCTCTACCTGTCCTCGTAGCAGAAGCTTCCCTTTGGTGAGTCTTGTCCAGCAACACTAGTGCCACAGCAGCTGGTGTATCACAGGAGATGGCATCGGGATGGTATGAGGAGGCTTGGTGGCACAGAGTTGCTTGCCTCACAAATGTGGAACCCTGGCCAGGGTAATATTTGATTAGAAATCATATGATTCTGAACTTGCCAAGGGTGCATGCTATGTGTGTGCTGTGGTTACAGGGAGAGTGGCTGAAGATGCTGCTCAAACTTGGATTCCAAGTTTCCAGTTTTATCATGTTTTCAGGAAAAAAAAAAAACAGAACACTGTTAGTGCTCAGGTAGCACCACCACCAGAAGAGCAACCACTTGCTGAGGAGCAGGAAAGTCCTCTCCTGCTTGGGGAGAGTTTCTCTGGAGCATGGAAGGAGAGTTACACAGCATATGGGCATCAAATATACATACCCTCCTCCCTGTAATTTGCCCCATACGTGGTGCTGTGCACAGCAGTCCCACACTGCTTGGCTTGCTGACCTGAAGACAAGCCCCAAAACAGATCATAGCCTTGGTTAGCACACAGACACCTTTCATCCTTTTCCAAAACCAAAACAGGTGAGAAAGAAGTGGGAAGAGCACAATGAACAGCAAGGTGATCTGGTTTGCAACAGCGAGGCCTATGGAACTCTAATAGGTTCTATCAGCCAAGGATGGAAACGGGTAAGGCACAAGGACACACAGCTTTTCCTCCAGCCGTGTGGCTTTGGCCCAGCTTCAGTTTCACAGGCTGCCCAGTGCCAGCCTGGCCCCCTCCCACAGCTCACACTGTGCTGCCGACATCACATCTGTGCTGATTTGCATTTCTATTTTCTCTTGCCAGTCAATGTCAGCTGCCAAGCGGGGCCTGTAAACCTAATTACACCCCTCTGCTAGATTGCCTCATTCTTGAAATATGCTGTGAAGTAATACATGATACAAATTACTTGGGGAGGGGGGTGAAGGAGTGTGGAAAGGAAATTAATTTATATAAAAACGCAATCAATTTCCGGAATAATTTGTAACAGGTACTAATATTGCCTTGCTACATTTAATTTCTCAAAACATTACAAATGGATTCTGCTCGTACTTTTTAGGAGATCTTGACTGTTGGGGGTTGCAGAGTATAACAGAGTGCACATATATTATTTTTATTGATACAGAGTCATTAACGGGGAGGAAGGGCAGAATTCCCAACTAAGCTTAGTGTGATAGCGTGTGAAGCACAATAAAAACACACTGTGGGATGCATCCTCGTCACATGGTGTTTATAGCCTGACGCCCCAGCCTGTAAAGATCTGCCCATATGTTCTACCCGTGAGCAGTGAGCAGTCACTGTATCGTTGACAACAGAGTGCAAAACAGAGAGCAGGTGCTCGTATTTTTGCAGGACCAAGGCCAAAGGCAGGAGAAAATATTACTGTCTTCATCTTACTCAGGGAATAGTGAAATAAAGAAGCTGTTTTCCCTCACTTCATCTAGGTAAAGTGCCACAGAATCACAGAATCATGAAGGAGCACTGAGATCTTACAGTCCAACCATCCCCACCATGCCCACTAACAGTGACCTTCAGTGCCACATCTCCACGCTTCTTGAACACCTCCAGGGACAGTGACTGCACCACCTCCCTGGGCAGCCTGTGCCACTGCCTCACCTGAGAAGAAATTTTTCCTAATACCCAACCTGAACCTTGTGCAACTTGAGGCCATTACTTCTCACCCTATTGCTGCTACCTGGGAGAAGAGCCTGACCTGCACGTTGCCACAACCTCCTTTCAGGCAGTTGCAGAGAGCAGTAAGGTCTGCCTGGAGCCTTCTCTTCTCCAGACTGAACAATCCTAATTCCCTCAGCCACTCTCCATAAGCCTTGTGCTCCATATCCTCCATAGCGCTGCTGCCCTTCTCTGGGCACACTCCAGGGCCTCAATGTCTTTCTTATAGTGAGGGGCACAAAACTGAACACAGTTCTTGAAGTGCAGCCTCAGCAGAGCTGAGTGTAGAGGGGTGATCCCCTCCCTGCTCCTGCTGGCTGCACTATTGCTGATACAAGCCAGGATGCCATTGGCCTTCTTGGCCACCTAGGGCCATCTGGGCACACTGCTAGTTCATGTTCAGCTGACTGTCAACCCCAGAAATTCATGCCCAGGCTGACCCATGAGACAGGTGCCAGTAAGGGAGGCGAGCAGTCCTTGGTACCTTGTTCAGACAGAAGGTGCTGAATTTTGTGCGGAACTGAAGCCTTGGCTTCTGTACCAGACAACCTCCTTGCTTTGCTGCAGAGCACAGAAAGGGGTGCAGGGAGAAGCTCCTTTAGGCTTACAAAAACCTGCAGGGGGAAGATCTTGTCTTTCTTTTGCTGGTTTTAGAGCAACCTCTTGACACGCAGCTTGTCAAACTGTAACTTACAAAAACAGCACACGGGCAACAGCATTTGCTCAAACTGGGGAGAACCACACAGCAAAATTCCTGTGCAGCTGGCACTGACATCTGCCCGCTGCTCCTCACTGCACACCCTCCATCCCAGCACTCTGGCTTCCCCCAGCACTGCCAGGCCACAGGCAGGCTCTGCGTTGCGGAGGCAGCAGCAGACCACGTACCGTGCAGCGGCGGGCTCTCAGCCAGGCGACTTGGCTTCAGCACAAACTGGCACTGCAGCTCCTGGGGCAGCTGCTCTGTCAGGAAGGAGCCCTGCAGCTGCCTGGGGCAGGCACAGTGCTTCGAGCCATGGGGCATCGCATCGCGGATGTGGCTCATCTTGATCCCAAAGGGATATTCGTGTCCTGTGCAAAAAGAAATTCCTGTCATTTGGACTGGACTGTCTGGAGGCTCTCAGAGCTCCCATCTACCTCAGAAGAAAAGCAGATTCTGCATGCTGGCCACACAATTTCTCAGTTACCTGAGAACTGTCATTTTTCTGCGTGTTTACACTGGCATAAATAATACCTGGGCAGATGTGGAGTTACTGCATTCAGTGTAACTAAACAGATGTAAAGGTACCATCGAACCTATTACAGCTGCATCACATAAAAGCCCACCAGAGAACACAAGAGACTGTGCATTCAGTGTTCATTCTTTCTCCTGCTTTACATGGGATGCTGAAGATTTAGGTACTGGTTTCTCATATGGTTCTAGCAAGAAACAAGATTTTGAGAGCAGCCATCTGTCACCTGAGCACGCAAAACAAAACAAAACAATTCACTACGAAAGTGATCGTCTCTGCCTGTGCATGGTAATGAAGCCAGGAGAGACACAAGTGCACCTACTGCCTGAGGCTGAGAGGAAGGAAACACAAATCCCAGGGCTGCTGCAGGTGAGCTGCATTCAACAGCACCTTTTGGAACTGTGCAAAGGCAACTCATTTCTGGAGGAGCTTTCAAAAATACCAGCAAGAAGGACATGTTTTGAACTTATCTAAACACATGGCGGCTAAAGTGCATTAAATCTGAAATGCATTAGTTAATTAAATTAGTTATCTTACACTTAAATTTGAGTGCTGATAGTAGAAGTAAACCTATTCAAGACTGTAGATAGGATGAAACTGAAGTGCAAACTGCTTCAAATGTGCACCTCTGATAACAGTCAGCTTTATCTGATAAACCTTTATGTAAATATCAGGAACAGCATCAGTTGGATGTCAGATCCTTCTTTTACAAAGCTTGTACCTCAAACTTCTAGTGAGAGAGTGTCAGTTAGAAAGGTCTTCCTTATTTCTGAATCCTCTGGTTCTGTATTTAAAACTACAACTGTGATTTTATCTGACTGAGCTACACATTATAGTCTAAAAGACAAAGTTCAGTTTCACATTTCAAAGACAAAACATCTTGCAATGTCCATACTCTTTCTACTCTGCCCTGGTAAGGCCTCATCTGGAGTACTGAGTCCAGTTCTGGGCTCCCCAGTACAAAAAAGACAGGGATCTCTTGAAAGAGTCCAGCGGAGGGCCACGAAGATGGTGAGGGGCCTGGAGCATCTCTCCTATGAGGAAAGGCTGAGTGAACTGGGTCTGTTCAGCCTTGAGAAAAGACTGAGAGGGTACCTGATCCAGGTCGATAAATATCTAAGGTGTGGGGGGCAGAATGGTGAGGCCAGACTCTTTTCAGTGGTGAATGGAGACAGGACAAGGGGAAACGGCTGGAAACTGCAGCATAGGAAGTTCCGCACAAATGTGCGCAAGAACTTCTTTACGGTGAGGTGACGGAGCACTGGAACAGGCTGCCCAGGGAGGTGGTGGAGTCTCCTTCTCTGGAGATGTTCAAGACCTGCCTGGATGCCTACCTGTGCGACCTACTGTAGGGAACCTGCTTTGGCAGGGGGGTTGGTCTCGATGATCTCTGGAGGTCTCTTCCAACCCCTACAATTCTGTGATTCTGTGATAAGGTGTGCAGATTAGACATTTCATAAATATTAATGCTGCCTGACTACAGCAAAGCATTTGTAGCTAAGGATGCTTTAAGAAGGAATGCTAAGATTAGATTTGCAGGACGAGAACAGAAATTTCACAATATTTTCTCGATCTAATTGTGTGTGAACTCTGCTGGACTTCTGTGGGAACCTTCTGGGAAAGGTTCTTAAAGGTTCTTAATAACGGGAGGGATTTGTTCTCAGAACCACAGCCCAAAATCAAATCAGCCCATCTCATCATTTCTCAGCTTTGAGTTGGTTTCTGTTGACAGAATGTTTAGAAAAGCATTTTAGGAAGTCAGTAAGAACTGTTTGCTCCTAGTCAGAGGAGAGCAGCCAGTTGAGAATCATAGAATCATTCAGGTTGGAAAAGACCACTAAGATCATGCAGTCCGGCCATCAACCCATCCCCACCATGCCCACTAACCACATCTCTTGAACACCTCCAAGGATGGTGACTGCACCACCTCCTTGGGCAGCCTGTGCCACTGCCTCACCACTCTTCCTGACTAGAAATTTTTCCCAATTATCCAACCTGAACCAACCCAGTGCAACCTGAGGCCATTCTCTCTCATCCTATTGCTAATACAAGTCTGCAGAACTCAGGTTTGCAAAGGCCCACTGGAATCAGGTGAACTGTGGAAGCACAGAGCATTTCTCAAAACTCTGCTGAGCTGTGCTGAGGAGGAGAGTAGAGTAAACAATGCTTTGGGACTGTAGGAGGAAATGCAGCAAAGCTGGAGTGGCTCCATGGGAGGAGGTGGCTGGGGGGAGAGTTTGGCTCTGGGAAAGACAGAAGCTTCTGCAGCCAAAAATAGCAAAAGCAGAGCAGGAATAAATGAGGTTTTTCTGTCTCTGTGAATGTGACACAATCAGACATGTTGCTCTTCAAAATTAAGGATCAGCATCTGTTTGCCTAAATAGGCAAACTTGGTAACAGGGAAACAAGAGGAAGAAAGGGGAAAAAAACAACAACAACAAAACTGAAGAGGGAATTGCACATCAGTAATCTCTGCATTTCTTGCTTCCTTCAGCACTAAAGACAACGAGTGAACAGTGAAAAATAAAATGATGTCATCGACATACCAATAAGAGGGTACGGAGCGTCTTCTCTTCCTGAAATCACCCACAGCTTGTAGTCTTTTTCAGATCCCTTTGGAAGCAAAATCAAGAATAAGTTTGCCAGCTATTATGAAAAAGTTTGTGTCAAATTTCTCACAATATAACAATAACCAGCAGCTTGCCACTGGCATCAGTGGAACCCAGTTTACTTCCACAGTGCCCAAATTTGACACCATAAAAGTTTCTGAATTCTCTGCCACAGGGAGTGCAGCCCCCTCACCTGCAGCCATCCCAGCTGGTGCCAGGGGTGGGTCCCAAGGGACTCATGGCACACAGCACAGCCCCAGGCAGCCTTGTTAGCCCTGCTGTGCAGCTACTGGGGGTTTAAAGGCTTGGGAGCATTGGATGCTGCTTTAAGGCTGTGGACCCCTCCTTCATAATTCACAGAGGGGAGGATAAATTTACATCAAAGGAGACAATTTCCAGAGGATTGGAGAATGTGAGCAACTTTAGGCAAAGCCTGTAAAACTGCTGATTTGAAAGCACATTCTAAATATTGCCCTCAGCATAAATATACAAGTCAATGTTACAGCTTACTTGAAGGAGGAGAATAGCACATTATTTGAGATATGAAAGTGAAGCAACAGAGACAGAAAGAATGACATTTAATACAAAGCACTTTCAGAAGGAAGGGCAACAGTGAAGTGGATAAATACCGTATGAAATGTGAACTATTGCACCTTAAATGCCTTTTCAGTGAGGATAATTAGAGTCTAAAAATTATCTGGCTACCCCAAAGCAGCATTAAGCTCAACAATTAAATCCTACCTCCTTGTAAACAGATTTGCCCACTGTCAGGCACTGTCTGGACCTTTCCGCAGTGTCCCCAGAGCTCCTGAGACTCTCCTGCTTGCTGCACACACCCGCTGTAGTGCCAATACATCCCATAAAGACCACGCAGTTTGCTTGTTGACTGACAGAGCTCTCTGGGCCATATTAGCACTGCTGTTAAGTCAGCTAGCAGGAGGCAGAAGGAAAATAAATAGGCTTTGGAGACATCTCTGGTGCCTCAGGGCAAGCTGCCAGCAGCAAATAAATACAGCTGAGGAGCACAAGAAAAGTATTTACTTTTCCTTTTAAATATATATATATATATATATATATGAATGGATTAGTTACTGGGGAGAGGGGGCAGGCAAGGGGAAGAGCCAGGCAGGGCTCATCTCCCGATTGCAAATGTTGTCCTTTATGGGCTTTATGAGGCCATTTGTCACTGGAACTCTGGTTGTCCCAGAAAAAGCAGCAAGTGTACCCATGGAGCTGGGGAGCCCAAGGCCCTTCTTTCTGCTCCCCATGAGCATCTGGGAAAAAGGCTCAATATCATTTTGTGAGAACTAGTTGTTGTTTTATCAGAGAAACCAGAGGGAAAAACGCCGATGCATGAAAATAGAGTGAGCTCAGCCAAAGTAACATGAACTACAAACATGGGAAATGTAGTTTTTATAATTGCTATTGAAAAGTCACAGAGCTCCTTTCAAGTGGTTCTCTCTGGACACAAAAAGCCCCTCGAGATGGTGCATAAGGGAAAGCTCCCTCGCAGTCAGATCAGCCCTTTGGAGGAGCTGGGTGATATATAGACTGCAGCTTAATTTATTTAGCTCATCTGATTTTATTGCTAATCTGATGATCTGCCACTAATGAAAAAGGCTTTATGCTATGCAGATGCAGTGAAAAGATGCAGTATATTACTCTGAGCAAATGATTCCGTGGGCAAGATTGCACGTCTTGCAGAAGGCTTTCATTTTTTTTCCACTTGAAATAAAAATGTAAAGAGGAAGAATGGCCTGATGCTGCTACATACAAAAGAACACAGAGCTGCAACAAAGCTAGCTCCTCCTCCCATGCACCCCAAACACAACATTCTTTTTTGGCAACACCATCTTCCTGATTTTTCTGTAAAAGAAATGAGGAAGTACAAGTGACATCCATGAAATGGGTAAAAACGAAATGTACTGCATTACAGAATTGCAGCTGTAATGTAGTGTGGTCTTGATTTCTGGCATAGACGGGGCAGACAGAGGGCTTGATTTTAGCTCACATCATATCCTCTTCACTTCTATGAATTAGAGCTACCATCACTGAACAGAGAGCAGGACTGTGAGCTTGGGCCACAGCTCCAGACCTGGTGTAGGTGGGACACAGCAGCTGTAACAGCAAAAAATGCTGCGCCCAGGAACAACCATAGCAGCAACGTAGTCCTCTAGACACACTAAAAGCCTGCACAAATTAGGGATAACCAATGCTAGGGAAAGCATACTCTGGAGTTACTCTAATTTGGGCTAGGGGTCTCACGAAGCACAAGAATGGCATGTGGTCATGTTTGACTTCTTACGCAGGGCTGCAGTAAGGAAAGCCTTGTCAGACTTCTTGCCTTTAGAACAACACAGACACCAAGACCAACACATTGAAAAACATCTTGTTACCCAAACAGCCAACTGTAGGGCATTAAAAACCTGTCATCCAGGAGCTCCCATAACCATCAGCATTGATCAGACACATAATGAAAAGGTGGGATAAAAGGCTAAGGGAGTTGGAACTCTTATGCATGGCAGTGACTCCTGTCACCATCTGAGGGACTTCCTCTTCTGGTTTCAGGGAAAGGAAGTTCATTCAGGATCCACCGGGAATTGCTGCATGCACTCAGTGCACTATTTTGAGGTATCTTACGTAGTTTCAGACCATTGCTTCAATTGGGTGCATTCAGATTCTGTGCAATCACTTGGTTACTCTCATACCTCACGTGACACCAAAGATCTGTGGGTATTTACAGGGTCTGATCCGGACATTTGAGAGCAGTGCTTGTGCCTGTAATCTGGGGACACAGCTGATCATGCTTTTCTGCATATTTTGAAACTGACAGACAAGCAGGTAAGCAGATTTCCTGCTCACACTGAAGTACACAAAAGGAGTGCATCAAACTCATTTTTTTGTGTGTCAAGATATCTCCTCTTATGCATCAGAAAAATGGATTTAAAAGCAACTTCAAACATGACTGATTCATTACAGGGATGGGATTTTAAGGCATTTGATGATCTCTGGAGGTTTTAAGGCATTTGATGATCTCTAGAGGTCTATAAATTAACAAAGTATTGCTTCATTCCAACAACACTGAATTGCTAATGATAAAGGTTTTAATTTACGTTCATAGCCTAAATCTTGGAAAAGGTAGAAGAGAAGATTTGATTATTAAAAGCGACTCATTAAGACCAGTGCAAGTACTTACAGAAATTCCCAGCTGCTGCAGGGCCATGAGAATGACATCATTGGCTGTATCAACATTGGTTACATTTAGGGTTTTTGACTGTGAACAGGGAAAAAGGAGACAGGCAAAATGGCATTAAAAATTGGATTTGCACAGAGTATCTGAAGTCAAATAACTGCATGATTCATTGCAGAAACAAAAGGGAGTTAAAATTTTGCTGAATAAATAAGTTATACTGCAGAGAAAGACCCAGCTGCCCGAGACAGAGGCCTGACTCCTCTGCCTTGTCACACACTGCCTGTATTCGCTCCCTGCTTCCCTGAGAGCTCCATCAGAAGGGCACAGTGCCATGATTCCTGGGGACAAGATGCATGCATGTCCCCTTTGAAAAGAAAAGAAACATTTCAGTGAGTTTTTTCACTGAAAAAAAAGATGGCTTCATACCAATTGTAAATCACTTCCTTCCCTTTCTATTAAAGAACTCCTGGTAAGAGAGCACTGCACATAGGCTGTTCTCTATATTCTTTGCCACTTTCTATATAGTCTTCTCAAAGCTACATTTGGCTTAATACCAGAAACACTTCCTCTTGGGAATGTGTCCTCCAGTTAAAATTACAGCCCCTGCAGCACCCTCCTGCCTCTGCACAGTAGCAGTACAGAAGAACACGGTGGGCACAAAGGCCTGCTTTCTGCATAGCAACGGCAAGACTCAGCACCTGCTGCCTGGTACCAGGCTTCCCCTGCATCATGGGATGCTGCTCTGCACCATCACGCTGCACGTCACACATTTCAGGCACACCAGGATTAGCAACTCCATTCCTAGCCCCGCTGCGACGCACAGCACCACTGCTATCACCTTGCATGGGGGAAAAGCAGGAGGAGAGAGCATGTCCAGAGCGTCTTTTGCCAAACCTCCAAGACATATCCAATGGTCCAAAGAAAGGAGGGGGGCAGAGACAGGATGCCAATGCTCCTGCCAGATCCAGGACAGTTTGCTGTAGCCTGCCGCTCTGTGCAGCACATCAGTTTTATACTGGCCATGTGATGTTTAGGTGAAACAGCCGCCTGACATTCTGCATTTAGACAAGATCTGAGCTGTACAGTGTGTAAGCCCCTGATGGTAACAAGCTGCCATGGCAATCAAATGAAAGTAGTGAGAGTATTCTACATCTTGCTTGAGGACATGTCTGAACGCTCATACCATAAAAAATTTAACATTTGCCCAAAGCACTGACATCTGGCTCTCAGCAGTAGGTCAGCACATTTGCATAAATTTTGCTCTGGGCTAGAATACAATAAAACGGTTTATGCCTTGTGTTTACCCTTCCCTACCCTCCAAAAATGAAATATTTCTCGGGCATCCCCAGCTGCTGTAGTACAGGCAGCAGAGTGCCATAAGACCTATTTGTATCACAAAGTTTCCATGTGCTCCTCCACAGCTTTATTACTGGTAATAGCTAGGCTGCAGCGTGTCATTTCTAGGACTGCCAGGATCAGGAAACTGTATTTGGCACATGAGATAACTATAGCAAAAGAGAAAAGATACAAAATCCCCCCAAACAACCCTGGTACAAGAGTGCAACATCTGGGTGCAGGTGTGCTTTATAGACGTTTACACCTGAGCACACCTTGATCTGCAGTCCTTCATTTGAACTACCACAATTATTAATTTATTAACATTTGTTTTAGCAACCCAGCAGTTCTATTACAACTCACCTTAACAATGATTTTTTGAAAAAGACAGAATTCTTTATGCTTCTGTCAATGCAGGTACAGAATTCAGTGATGGGCACAGACCTCCAACAAAGTCTAACTGCAGTGAAAACTTCTCACATCCTTGAAAATGGTCTTTATGCTTCTGAGCATAAAAAGCATGTCTTAAAAGTACCATTAGAAGGAAAGGACAAATGAATAAGAGGAAGAATTGAGGGATTATCACTGAATGCCAGTGTATCCCTGGGGAACTGCCTACCTGCAAGAACTTCATTTAAATTGGTTAAAAATGGCTTTTAGAAGATGTAAATCACCTTGTGGACAATCTTTCTCTACCAACTTCCTTTGTGCCCACAATATACCAACACCCCCAAGCTGATGCAAACCACATTGAAGGTAATTTCAGAGTGTTTGTATACACAGCTTTACAGATTTATGATCATTATAAACAATAAAACACATTGCAACTTTTGAATTGAATGAAGGCAGCTGTGAGTTTAAATCAGCTTTAAAAGCAAAAAAAGGAACATAGTACATTTCTTAAGATGTTTATGCATAAGTAGTTTTAGATGTGGTTTTTGGGGAGGGTTTAAACTCTATAGTCTTTAGCTTGTGTGTTAGATCCAGTATTTATAATCACAGAATCATTAAAGTTGGAAAAGACCACTAAGATCATGCAATCCAACCATCAGCTCATTCCTACTAGGCCCACATTCCTCAGTGTCACATCTCCACATTTTTTGAACACCTCCAAGGACAGTGACTGCATCACCTCCTTGGGCAGCCTGTGCCACTGCCTCACTACTCTTCCTGAGTAGAATTTTTTCCTAATGTCTAACCTGAACCTCTTCTGGCACAAACAGGCCATTCCTCTCATCCTATTGCTGTTACCTTGGAGAAGAGGCCAGCCCATTTCTTACTAAAAAAGCTGTCTTTAAAAAGGAACTCAGTAAAGACGGGAAGCACACACTTCAGAGCTGCATATGCTAAGTCTTCCAGAGGGGACTAGATCCTTAAAGGAGGCTGTAACCCAAAAGAACCTGACATGCACAAGATATACAGATGATGTGAATTTATACCCCTAGATTAGAGCACTTACATATGCACAGGTTCCAACATCCTTTGCAATTATCTTCAGAGGAATACTTTTAGGATAGTCTTTTTCTTTCTCTTCCCTTATTCGACTGCCAAAACAAATGCAAAACAAGTGAATTTTTAACATAGTAAGCATAAAGACCAACATTCAAATAGCAAGCAGAAACTGAGAAGGAAGCAGATCATTTTCAGATCTACTGCAATTGAAAGACCTCAGAGGAAAGGAAAGCCTCCAGCACAGTCTGAAGGGGATACTGCCCATGGTACCTATTAATGTCTTGTTGTGTCCAAGTTGCTACATTGCAGAAATCAGTGTAAACAGCAGAAGAACCAGATTTAAAATCAACATGCAGACTACCCTGCAGTTTTCATTTTAAAGAGACGATCAACATGACATCACTCTGCTTTAGAATCATAGAATCACAGAATTGTTTGAGTGGGAAGGGACTCTTAAAGGCCTCCTAGTCCAACTCCCCTGCAATGAACAATCACGTTGTGGCATAATTCAGTGATTGTGATTATTTGAGACCATGACAACTACTTATGAAGGATGTTAATTCCTGAGAAGAATCGTTGCACAGGAGTGTCTATACAACTAGGCCTAACTATGAAGAATGGGCTGCAGCAAAGTCAAGACAGTTTTAAACAAAAATTGAGATAGAACTACTAATCACTGTAATGTCTTAGGCTGTACTATCAGCATCTGCTGAAATCATTTCCAGTTCATTGTCCTGAACAGTGAAAAGGACTGAACAGGAGAAGAGTGAATTAGAAATCACCCCCAGCAGGAATGATTTGAACAGCCCTATGAACTGTAAAGAACTGTAAAGACAGAAAATTTAGCTGTGGAGAAACCAAAATCACTTCTGGTAGTATTCTGTTCAAAACGTTGACTGAAATCAGAGCTCTGTTTACCCAGTCTTGTGTATAACCTCTGGCTGAGGGAACATTTCATACAACCGAAGTTAGCCCCACTGCTCTCCACTGATATGAGCAGCAGATAGATAGGTTAGAACAGAAGTTCCTGAGCTGGGCTTGGTTAGATGCCATCAATGCTGAAAGAGCCAAGTCTCAACTAGAGTGAAGGTGGCAGTGTATACTTCAACAGCAAAGGAAAGGAAACACATTACAAATAGCTTCAGTTTTCTGTTGGGCCATTGTCAGAAACAAGGAAAAGAGTTTTCCTCCTTGACTAGTTACTGGTGCACAGAGGGCACATGCAGCTCTCAGCAGGGAGAAGGTGTGGAATGACTTTTTTCTTTCTTTGAAAGAGCTACTATAATTATGGCATTTGTATTGAATCACTGGTCTAGATGACTGCGACTTTTTCCAGTGCCTTCAAAGACTCTATAATAAAGTACCTTTGCAAAAAGGAGAGCCATGTTTCCTTCTGTTCTGCAGACCTGCAAGAATTACAGAAAAAGAGAGACAAATCAGCTGTCATTCTAATAGCAAAAGAGCCCCTGAACAAATCACAGTGAAACGCACTGCTTCTTGATTGCAAATGCCACAAATATATACAAAAAATAAAAGAGTTTTTGAAATTTGAATGAAAAAGCTGTTTCCCTAAAAAATCAACAGGAGAGCCTGCCAGGGAGATCAAAAGCCCCAGCTGTTATCTTGATCACAGGAATCAAAGCTTTACTGTGAATTCAGTAAGGAACTGATGTCCAAAGAGAAGAGTACTCTGCTTAAAAATGAAAGCTTAATTTAAAAGCATAAAGGTATTTCCTCAGGTACATAGGCTTCCTTCTATTTCCACTGTTTATTTATCTTCTTATTTACTACTTGGCTTACCACCAAGTTACAAAGTACACATACATCATTTCACTTAGAAATGCTTTGGACTTTTTAACATCCGTCTTCCTTCGACACTTTCAAGGATAAAAAACTACCCAGGTAAATGTAGCTAATAATAGGACAGCACAAGAAATTTTACCTAATTGTGTGCCAACTTCCTTCATCTACATCCTGCCCCAGATGGAGTAGCTGCTATTCCCTCTGCTACTTATGCAAATCAGGCTCTTCACATTTTCAGAGCAGGCATTTAGGGAACTACAAATCTACTGAATGATGCTGCTTCAGGGGCATGCACTTCACAAACACTGTAACTGTGATTCTGCTTTGGCTGCTTCAGTTCTGTAGGATATGCTATCTATGGGCTCACACACAGTGTTTTATATTTTCTATGTGCTTCCAGTCCTAAAACAATTTCCCTTCTATAGATCTCTGATTCTGGATTGGTGCTATTGCTTTCATTCTCTCCTACTTTCTAATAGCTATGAAGGATCCCATAGCATCTCCAGATCAAAGCTCATGTTTATTGGCAGGAGTTCAATTCAAAATCAATAGAAAATTTAAGTTTTGTTTCAGGATTATTAAACAAACAAACAAAAAGTCACAAACAGAACAAACATCTCAACAAAGAACAGTTTGTGCACAGTACTCTGGATAAGGACAATGTGATGTAAAATCAAGCCACGTTGCTTTTTGCTCTGATGGTAAAGAGGAAAATGCATTTTTCAAGACACAACCACTATCTGGAATTTAAGGGTGACACTGCACTCCCTTGCACACAGTGCTGACAACCCTCTCACTGAGAGTGAAACTAGCCTAATCACTGACATTACCTCTATAGCCCTTATGTGTCCTACAGCCAATGCTGCAAAGATGGACCAAAATCTTTCAGTGATTTTGCTTCAGGAGGAATTTTAACATTTTCTTTGGCATAATTTTATGAAAAAGAGAAATAGGAAAAAAAAGTCACTACTTTGCCCTATGTCTCCTGTTACTTCCAGTACAAGCACTTCTGCTGAAATTGTCCTACAAGGGTCTCTTGGATTCTATCATTAGCTTGGTTGTTTACTATTTCTGATTCATTTTATTAATTAACTGAAGTATGTACCAATTATATAAAAAAAACGAAAACAACAAAAAGAGACTTCCAACCGAGCAAGTCTGCAGCACAGACAGTGCTCTGCCAAATCACATGCTCTCTCAGATTTTTTAAGTGATAAGAGAGTACTGCTGCTACATTTGCAGAGACTGAAGATGGGGCACGGAGGGTGACTTGCTCACAGCAGTAGAGGGAACTACTTTTAGAATCAATTAATTCTTCCCTCCCATATTCACTGGTGCTGAAATGACTCTATGGCTGTCTCAGCCTCTCAGCCTAAACACATTTCAGTAACTTGCTAAATAAAACATGCCTCGTTTCTTACCTGAAATTTGCCACACAGTTTGTGGTGGGCCAGCCCAAAACAAAGGACCTATCTGGGTCGGTGCTGCCTTCACAGACTTCTTCTGTGCAAAATGCTGTCCACATCTCACAGAGACGTGCTTGGCACTTCAGTTTGAAATGAGAGTGAGACCTGATGGCAAAAATTCACACGTTTGTCACACACAGGCATACATAACAAGACAGGTTAAATAACTCAGAATTTCCTCTTCCTTTGAGCACATTTGAAAAGAATTGATGGAAAGAACATTTCTGCTTTAGTTGAAGAAATCAATATTTTGTTTGCGTTGCATGTGAAAATAGAGCAATTTCTGATCTAAGTGAGATCAACAGAATTGATATGTGAGATAAACAGGTCCCTTGGCATCTTGCTTTCTGTGACAAAACTGCCCGTGTCTGGAGCTCACTTCCAAATTTCACCATCAGGCAAAATCACTCTTTGACTTCAGCAACTTCAGCGCTGCTGAGGTGTTAACAGTATAGTATGATTGCTTAGCTCCACGGTCGACAATTATGCTGACTGTGAATAGCAATAACTCGATCAGACTGAAAAAGCTACTCCTCAGGAAAGACACAACAGCTTGGGTCATGTCAGACCTCCACAGACTAGCTGCAGGACTTCACAGCATCACAGGATGGCTAAGGATAGGAGGGACCTCTGAAGGTCATCTGGTTCAAGTGCTTCCTCATGTTTACAGGAAACTTCCTGATTCAAGTTTGTGCCCATTGCCACTTATCTTGGCACTGGGCACCACTGAGCAGTGCCTGCCTCTGAGCTCTCTGCACCCTACCTCCAGACATTTATGGACACTGATGAGATCCCCCTGAGCCTCCTCTCCTCCAGGATGAACAGACCCAGCTCTTTCAGCTTCTCCTCACAGCAGAGGTGCTCCAGTCCTTTCATTATCTTGACGGCTCTTCATTTGACTCATGCCAGCATGTCCCTGTGTCTCTGTTATTGGAGGGCCCAGAACTGGACTCAGCAATTCAGATGTGACCTGACCAGAGCTGAGGAGAGGGGAAGGATCACCTCCTTTGATCTGATGACAATGCTTTGCAAAATGCAGCTAGGAATACTGTTTGCCTTCTTAGAGGCAGAGGCATATTGCTGACTTGTGTTCAGGAGCATTATTGACTCATGTTTGTATGTCCATCAGGACCCCCACGTCCATCTTTGCAAAGTTCTTCTCCTTTAAGAACACCCACTGTGTTCTCAAAATATTTACTTATTTACAAAGAAGGTATTTTACATGATTTTTCTAAACTTTTGAAATTTAATTTACATTAAAACCACGAGCTTGCTGTACTAGCAGGGAAAGGCTGAAGAATAAATGGCACTTCCCTGAAGGCCCTTCTAATCCGAGGATTGCAAACAAGAGCATATAAACTCATCGCACTGCTGCAAATATGGATGGGGACAGCATGGCGATTAGTGCTTTATAAATAAATATGCCAGGTAAGCAGTTTCTTAGGGCTCTGGTACACAAAGACTACCTCCTCTGAGATTAGTCTTGTTTACAAGGTATTTGATTTAGGACAGACTGAACTAATACGGTCTGAAGCATGAAAGCACTTGGAGTTTGCAGCTCTAAGGAGGATTGCGATGAACTTGCAGTACCTCAGTTGGTCCAGCTGACATTGTGCTAACAGGTATCTCTGGACAGAGCACTGCTGATAGCCCTGCCAAATTCACAGTGCTGGGAAAGAAAAGACCTCCAGTCCGCACCACAACAAAAAGATGCACTTGAATGAGAACACTGTAAAATACTGTAAAATACCATCTCAAGCTCATGCATTTTTTAAACCATACCATAGTGTTTCCTGCCAGCTGAACATTTCAGTTCTCTTTAAGCTATCACACTTTGCTACCCTGTCCAAAAGAAGCTTAGAATATTTCAATACGCTCATCATCGAGCCAATTGTGATCTAGCAGATAAGATGAATACAGAAAGGACTGTAGCAGACTGTCCACAGAATGAACTGTATAAATGGAGACTTACAGCCAAATACAGACATAAATTGTAATGTAAATCTTAATAAACGGGTGATTGGCCTGACAGCACCATTAAGACTGGGGTTATGCTGGGGATAAGTCTGCTGAGCTTCCCTTTCTCCTCAATACCTTTTCCCCAGTATTCAGTACAGTAAACTCTCTACAGGCTGCTTCACTTCTTAACATTTACAGTTCATAAAGCCAGGCCCCTGCAGTGCCAGCAGCAGGTGTTGGCAGGGTGAAGCACAGATCTGCTCTCCCCGTCGTTCCTGATGTATATCCTTACCCTATTTGCCATGCCTAGTCACAGCTCTCAGCTATCATCAGTATTCAAGTGGCCTGGTTTCTAGAGGCGCTGAAAGGGGAGCTTCCATTAACATCTAAAGGGCCCGAGGTATAATTTTATCCCTATCTGCCACAATCTTTCTCCAGTCCATGAGTTCTCAGTGCTGCTGAAAGGTGAGTCGTCTATTTAAGTGCCAAGGCATTACATCTAGAAGTGAATTTATCATTACTGACTAAGGAAGAAGAATGGCTGAACATTGGAAAAATGGAAGGAGTATCTCCTTTCTTTTCTTTTTTTTCTTTTTTTTAAAGATGATTTTTATCCAAGATCATTTTTTTAAAGCAATCTTGAAAAGATCAGGCAGATCCAATTTGCACTGAAATCACAGAAAATTCATGCTCATCAGTGGTGGAGGTACTGATGTACCCCAAGTTGTCTTACCTCTGCAGGGCAAACTCAGATCCTTTGGCTTTCTGTAAGTGGCAATTGGATACCTTGAGGCTGTTAACAGATGGAAGATTAACTTCTCACTAGATTTGCTAATCCTCTTAATAGGACCTTCTGACAAAAGCATTAATGGAACTAGTGGGCAATCGCTACCGTAATTCCACGTATTTACTCAACCATTAATCTCTATGTCCAACCAAGTTTGGAAAGTAACCCTAAAATGAACATGTATATGTGTGTGTATGTGTTAGAGAGAAGAAAGAGGAGGCCATTTCCTTCCCTTACAAAAGCTTATGTGAGAAACCTTGATCGGTGAACTGAAACACCCTTGAAATATTTACTCTGCCCAATTAAAACACACAGTCTCTGGAAGAAATCTAATTAGTAAATGGAAAACAGCATACAATTCTGCACCCTTAGTATTGGGTTAGTGAAAAAAAAAAACAAACAAACAACCAACCAATTAATGTATGGCAATCCTCACATGAAGGCATTAAATGAAGGGACAGGAGACAGACAAGCACAGAGTATTAGTCTTATTTTTCATAAGCTGAGTTAATGGATGAACTAAAAAGATAACAATCTGCATTTCAAAAACGATTAGGAAGTATCAGAAAATGGACCGATAGGTACCTTGTTCAAAGTCACACCAGATCAGCTGTAGAGAGGACTCACCTCCCCACATTTCCATGGGAGCAATGCCAATTCATCCCTTTCAAGCAGGAGCTCAGTGCTGGGCAGGACTTTGCTCAGCCAGCTTAGAGGACACCAGCTATTTGTTGCTCTCTTTGGAAAAATGTATGCCCCTTCGCCAATCACACAAAGTCTAATTACACATGAGCTCCCTTGTGCATTGACCAGCTACTTCCAGCTCAGTTGGCACTGGCAATGTACTGAGCTGCACCTAAGAAGCATCTCTTAGATACGTATAGGCTCCAAGTTGGAAAAAACTGCCTAATGAAAAGAATATTACAAATTTTTAGCATCTGCGCGTGGAATAACCCTGAAGTTAAATCAGACTCAGCTGTATCAATTCCATCTAGACATTATCCTGGTGACCTTCTGGCCCGACTCTGCATCCACTATTAGAAAGTCAACAGCAATCCCTAGTTACGGCTGCAGAGCAGTACATACCATTCAGGTTTTCCCTTTAGGAATCAGAAATGGTATTATGGTGTGTGGTACCTTTAAAAATGCTGATTTTCATATAGTGTTCATTAGTGACAGCTGTGATGCTTTAATTGCTGTCAGGGAAGCTGTAGAGAGAACATCCCAATGAGTTCTTTAAAATGCATGAATATAATTCAAAATACATGAAGTGATATCACTTTACTATTTTTACCACTTCTAGCAAAGATGTGGCTTATTTCTCCCCTTTTCTTTCCACATACAGAAGCACAATTTGTTCTGTTCCAACTCCATCAAACATTGCAGACTCCTCACCACATTAAATCAAGTGCTGTAAGAGCCGTTATTACTCCCGAGGGACCATATTTTAGAGCGGTGACACAGAATAGGGCTTTCCAATGCCACTGGGAGCCAGTCAGGCCTGCAGGTATGCACAGCCCAGACTGGGACTCAGCATGCTGACCATGTGGGAGGCACTCATCTCACCTGGCTTCAGCCTTCCACAGCTCAGGAGCTCACAGCTAAGGCAGTGAGGTGATGCCTCTGAGCAGTCCCCTCCCCACTGCTGATGCTCTTTTCTAAAGGAGTGGGTTTGCCACAGGGAGGTGCTGGCTTTCCTCTACTGAGACAAAGGAGCCCAGGTGAGTTACAAATACATAGCATTTGAAAGCTTAAATTGCGTTGAATCCCAGCCTAAATACAACACAATCACAAACAAATGCAGAAACAATTATATTACTGCAACTGTTGGTAGAACAGTAAGATGCCTTGTAAAAATCTCAGTGTTCACCAAACAACCTTAGCAGAGCATGTTTGGGTACAATATTCTCCACGTTGTCACACTACATAAGGTGAAGGAGTTCTTCTGGGGGGTTGTATTTACTGTGTGTGATTCAAACAGACACTGCTCAGATTTCTACTGAAAATGCAGATTTATTCTGGCTTTTCCCAGCAGCCTCTGAAACAACTGCTTAAGTGAAGAGACACATTGCAAAAGCCCAGGATTCACATCGAGATTACCCACCCTGTGAGACTACAAACAATGCCTAACAGAGAATGAAGCTGCTTCAGGATCCTTTATGGTTATTTCCCCATAACAACAAGCGAAAGCACCCTCTAAAATTGCCTTAAACTACAAATGCTGCATGAAGCTGGCATGCTAGACACAGCTTGTAAATCTGATTTAATTGTGAATGGTAGAGTGCACAATCAGAGCTTAGCAGCAAGCCTGACTGCACAGGAGCTCAGCACAGACCATTGAGCACTGCTTCCTATCCTCATGCTGCTTCTGGCACAGCACTGTGATGCTGCCCGTGACCTCTGTTCTTAGGCAGCTGCTCATCAGCTGCTCAGAATCTTTCTTCTCAGAAAGAGTGGTGAAGCATAGGCTGTCAAGGGAGGTGGTGAAATCACCATCTCTGGAGGTTTTCAAGAGAAGGGTGGATGTCACACTGAGTGACATTGTCTAGAGTGGTCACAGGCATGGGTTGATGATTGGACTAGATGATCTTAGTTGTCTTTCCAACCTTAAAACTTCTATGATTCTATGATCATTAGAGAGCATCAAAGTAGCTCCCAGGTAAGTGCGAAAGTCTGTAGCCTCTCTCCAACACAGCAACACCTAACCCTTAGCAACTTTCAGTTCAAGGCATCCCAAGGGACACACTGAGCAGTGGTGAGTTTCTAACACTCAGTTCCCAAGGCAGGGAACATGATATAATGCAAGCAGTGTATTCAAGAACATCTGCTGCTGCTCTGTACTGTGGCCTGGATGCTATGGGTTCTAGCGTCTACAAAAGTGACTGCTGAGTTCAGGCACCTAACTCATGTTGACAAAAAAAAGCTGCTTGATGACTTAGGGGAGATTTACTACCGAAAAAGCATGAAGGAATACCTCTATTGAAAAAAAGGGCTACTTTGTAGGAGGGGATGCCATACTCACTTGGACTTGGCAACAACCAGAAGGTCTGTGAAGAGGAAGAGGTGTCGCTCCTGGGTCTGTAGGCCTGTCTTCAGCTGCACGTGGCCATCAAGGAGGAACGTCCTGTTGTGGCACATAAAGGACTGCACAAGGGGACATGCCTCTGGGCTGATGGGGGAGAAGCAGCCTTCCCTGCAAAAGGAAGAAGGAAAGAATAAAGGAACCCAATTCACCCAAACGTCAATGAGTGAGGACTGGGGACTTTTCACAGCCACCACAAAAAGGTCATTTATTTGACCCACTTCTGTAAAAGGTTACAGGGACACTGACGACAATGAGATGTTTGATTACATCTCATGGGACTATCCTTGCTGACTCTTTTACAGCACAAGAACATAGACAGCCTTTAGCAAATGACAATGATTAAAATACAGCCTTCTCCATTTTGTCTATTTATATTAGTCTCCCTTTGTTTGAATTCTTAGGGAAAACACTGCGCCTTCTGAAGGCTCTCCATACAGAGGGCTCCTAGGAGCAGGTTGCAGGGCTTCTCTGGGTACAAGTTTCCACTGGAAAGCCAGAGATGTGACTTCCAATTCTCGCAGCAGATGACAGAACCAAATCTGTGCTTCCTGCACTATGGTATGCTTTACCTAAGGAAATTCTCGATTAAAGCCAGGACCCATCAGCATTTTTTCTCCAGATCTTGCAGATCTGACTTTTTCAATTATTTGCTTTCTCTAGAGGTCTTTCCAAACGAAACCCTTCCTTTTGGTTGAACAAACAGTTCTGTTTTCATTCAAATACATTCTTCATATATTCTTCAGCAAGGAAAAAATAAAAGAAAATCAAGCTAAATCTTGGTTGGATAGCCTTGGAAAGAAAAGCCTGAATTGAGCAGCTTTGAGCTTACAGTTTATTCCTATACCCACTGGAATGAAAGACAAACACCTAATGATTTTGTTGAGAGAAGAAACAGATATTACAAAGTGAAAGCCCCAAAACACACAGGAGAGATATGAAAGAAAACAAGAGTGAGAAGAGAAAATCTTTGAAGAAGATTACAAGCCTCCT
This sequence comes from Centrocercus urophasianus, assembly GCF_019232065.1. NCBI lineage: Eukaryota > Metazoa > Chordata > Aves > Galliformes > Phasianidae > Centrocercus > Centrocercus urophasianus. The sequence goes on along the minus strand of NW_024885532.1, from coordinate 33,986,478 downwards.
TACACCTCCCTTACAGCCTGGCTGATTTCCCAGCCTCCTCTCCTCGCTGCCTGTAGCTGGATTACTCAGGAAATTATATAGGAAATCCTGACAGCAGAGAGAGAAAGGATAAGCTCTCAGATTGGCCTACATTAGCAGGACACACTTTCACTGATCTGTAAGGGGCTGGTGAGCATCTTGGTTTTTCTGCTTTTCCCTTTCTGGTTAGTAGCCTGAATTTATGAAGGCATTCCTCGACTTAATTCACAGTCTCTCTCTTGACTTTAATTACCTGCTCCTTTAGGGAAGAGAGAAAGAAGAAAAACATCTTTCAGATGAATAACGCAAACCAAAGTTATTTGATTGCTCGTAAGCAGGAGGGCTGCTCATGAGAGCAGAGTTAAAAAACAGAGAGGAACTTTGGTCCAACACATTGGGTGCTGCTGACACACACTGCGGCCCACAACATGCCACTTGCATGAGAATTCACCAATTCAACAGTTCATCGGTGACTGGCAGCTTGATGGTACTTGGCCCAGAAACTTTGACAGAAATCGAGAAAGATGAGCAGTCCAGCTGTGCAGGAATCATGCACGGTCTTCACCTCAAAGGTTAAGTGGAGAAATAGTCGCTTATATTTGAATCCAGTAATGACAATAGTCAGAACAAAACCTTTCATGTTCCACTGCTGCAACCAAACAACCACAAACACTCACAAAACCGTACTCAAATCCCTTGCTGGCTCAGCCTCAAGTATTTCCATATAGGCAACTCAACTTGGGCCATTTCTGTTTCCACATTTCATTGGCCTGATTTGTCATCCCACAAATTCATCAAATTAAGTGAAATCTTTGTCACACCGATAAGCGAAGGAGGGTGTACTAGGTTTACTGATGCCAAGGCTCAAACAAATGGAACTTGGTTTCAGAAAAGAAAAACACAATAATACAAATCAGTTATTTTAATGAAATCTGCCCCTTGACTCAGATCTTGAGTTATTTCCATGCATCTCTATCATCTGAACTCTAAAAAGGACTGACATGCTTTAATGGAGTTTACCTGACCAAAAAAAATTTTAAAAAAGGTGAAAATCTCTTCTTTCTTTGAAACAAAGCGGAAGAAAATCAAAGCAATTTATCCAACCAGGCCTTCTAAAGCCCTGCAGCTCAGGAACATGGGGGAAAATCAAAAGCATCCTTTTGATCCTCTCAATTGATGTTCCAGTTTTTTCAATTTTTGAAAGACGTGAATGAAACCCAAGCTTTGTTACATTGAAGAAAATGCAGATAAGCTGTAACCTCAGGCACAGGGATTTATATGAAAGGTAATGTTGAACTTCGGTTTTTAATGGCTCACTGATTTTTCAGGCCATTAAATGGGTATAATTTGAAAAAAAAAAAAGCTAAGCACTCATATATGCACTCTTTGAAAATTCATTCAAATAGAATTATGCAAAAATCAGTGCTTATGCCAATGTGATTTATGACATCATTAAAAAAGTATGTCAGTAATCTCAGGCCTTCTCAGAATTCTCTACGTTCTTCTAAATTCATTCTAAGATCAATACTTCTGGGTCCCCACGAAGTAACACCTTTCCAGTCTGTCAAGAAAAAAGCCTTCATCCTCATTTGTTAAGAGGGACTGTGAACTGATTTCTGAAAGACGGGGTTACCCTGCAAAGTCAGCAGTCGTGTTCTGCTTCATGTAGAATCCAGGCTCACATTGGCATTTCGATGGCATTCCCTCTGCACCTGTCCAGCAGTTGGGTATTTCTTCACAAAGGTACTATTTTGGGGTCTGACATTTTCATGCATGATTTTAACCAAGAAGCAAATTCTGTTATTTGAGGATATCTACACAGGGACTCCCAGGTTACTTGGGAATAGATTAAAATCACTCTACTGCCTGAAATCAGTGAAAAGATAATTGAAGAGTTTTCTCTTGACATTTTCAGGGCCCTGTTTTTACACCTATTATTTTTCAAATTAATCAAAATAGGTATTTTGTGCCTTTTTTTTCGAAGCACAGCGATTTATAAGAACACTTCAATTTTGTGGGTGTAGCATACGAAGCTGAAAGCTCTCAATAGTCAGCCAAAAACAAAAAATACATCCCCACTGCATCCAGCATGAAAGCAAACACATCCATGCTCACTTCAGCGATGCTGTATTTACCAGAAACCACAAAAAAACCCAAGCAATACTCCTTCTTTCCCCACTGGAGCTTCCGTGGGGTTTCTCAGAAAAACAGATATCTGAACAATATGATCCCTAATGTGTTTATTTTAATTCTTAGTGTGGTGGAGTCATCAGCTTAATTGTTTGTTTGTAGTGAAAGCAATGGAAGAAATTATAGATACCCAAAAAGATTTTAATAGCCTATGTTAAACTGTTATTAAATCCATGATACAAAGGTGATATACGCCAATGGGAAACTTCCTCTTGATTCCAGAGAATGACTTCACCCTATCTATCATTTAAGGAAGCAATCTGTCCTCCAAGTTACCTAAGCTGGAATGAGCTATCGCAGGTATCTCAGCTACATGACATCCTTTTCACACACTGCTTGTGCTCCATCCTAACCACACACCTTGTTTTCATTATTGTCCTCTGTCAGAACCTTCCTCTGCTGATGACAGCTTCTGCAGCTGCAGAAATCTATTTCCTCTAAGGATACAGTCTCAATGCTCTCTCCATGGCTGATTTCTCTGGAGATAAAACAACACTCTGTTCTTTGATCTCTGAAGTCATAGAATCACAGAATCATGATCGGAAAAGATCACTAAGATCTTACAGTTCAACCATCAACCCATCCCCACAGTGCCCACTAACCACGTCCCTCAGTGCCACATCTTTCTTGAACACCTCTTGGGACAGTGACTCCCCCATCTCCAGCCTACGCCAGTGCCTCACCACTCCTCCTGAGAAGACATTGCTCCTACTATCCAAATGGAACCTCCTCTGGTGCAACTTAAGGCCATTATGTCTTGTCCTGTCATAGTTACCTGAAAGCAGAGGCTGACCTCCACCTCACCACAACCTCCTTTCTGGCAGCTGTACAGAGCTGTAGACTTGAACAGGTCTCCCCTGGGCCTCTTCTTGTCCAGTCTGAGCAACCTCAGAAGTCCTTCAAGGGAGGTAGGTGAGAAATGTGCAATTTCATTAGAGGAGGGACAACGGCAGCTACGCATTGGACTGGAATGCAAAGCAGTCCAGCCAGGTGAGAGCCTGCCCAGCAGCTACGCCTACACCAGACCTTCAAAATTCCTCCCAAAGTGAACAACCTAGCCTAGGTTCATTTCACAGATAGGTATATTAAATAAAACATTTTACCATGTGCAGTATTTGTGCCCATTCTGAAGCTCAAGTAAAGATTCAGTTCTTCCCAGTTCACCTGGCTCTTCCCAGTTTTATCCTTACATCTGAAGAGCTTGTAGCTCATGGCATAAACTCAACTTTGTTTTAGACACAGGCTGCAGAGCCCATCAGACAGAGCAGATGCCAGTGCTCACAGCATTCACAAGACCACAAGATTATTCTGTATACCTCAGGGGCTTGCTTTGGATTGATTTAAAGAATCAGCAAATTATCTTTAGTAAAAGCACAGTGCATTAATTTTCAACTTTTGCATTTACACTCTCATCACTGAGTCAGAGCGCTGGATTGGAGCAACCCAGTGAGAGAAGCAGGAGCTCTTCACACCTTCCCAAGGCTGGGGAAAACAGCAGCTATCTGCACAGCCAGAACTGTATACAGCCAGGCCCACATTTCGGATTTTTGCCAACTGTCAGGGCCAACGTGTGATTTGTGACTAGCAGAGACATCCCCAAAACAATTCTGACCCAGAAAAATTAATTCCTGTCATTTTCTTAATGGAGCTTATACTGGAGATGAGGTACTGATATTTGCACTTTCTTTCCACGTCTCTTTCTTTGACACTTAAGTTCCTAAAACTTCCTATCAGGAGAAAATTCCATGTCAGCTTAATAGATGTTTGCTTCATATTTTTGCTAACGACACTGGCTTTGTTAACAGGAGCTTTGAAGCCAAGACTGTTTACTCTTGAAATCATTTAATGCATAAGGTATATTAACCACATTGTGCGGGTAGGAGGTACTTTGCATCCAGTATAACAAACTTATTAAGGTATAAATAACTGTGTCTCTTCAGTCTGGAGAAGGTGCCAGGGGGGCCTTACAGAGACCTTCCAGTACCTGAAGGGGACTTACAGAAAAGCAAGGGAGGGACTTCTAATGGCAAGTAGCATCATGACATGGGGAAATGGCTCTAAACTAGAAGAGGGTAGATTTAGACTAGATATTAGGAATAAATTATTTACTGCGATGGTGGTGAGACACTGGAACTGGTTGCAAAGAGTCATTGTGATGCCCCCTCCCTGGAAGCATTGAAGGGAAGCTGGATGGGGCTTTTAGCAGTCTTATCAAGTGGGAAGTGACCCTTCCAATAGCAGAGCATTGGAACTAGATGATCTTAAAGGCCCTTTCCAACCCAACCCACTCTATAACTGTTCTTTAACCAATCAAAATAAAACGGCTTCATAGTGCTGTGCAGTCCTGTTTTTTCTGAGATAAGGTGGGAATAAAACCAAGACCTGTCTTACGTAAGTGAGCACTGATCTGTGTCCCACAGCTGCTTAGAGTGCACTCAAGTGCAGTGTTAACATTTCAAGACTTCAACATTTATCTAATTTCATCATGATAGTTTGGATGTGTCATACTGTATCTCACCAGCCTGGCAGTATCATGGTAACCGATTGTCACATTCTATGTGTGAAAAAGAGAAAAGCAAAAAATGCAGAGAAAGAAGAGATTTTCTTATACACTGAAACTTAACAGCCATGCTTGGGACCAAATGCAAGACAACAGGAACAGTCCTGCTTACGTTCTTGACGAGCGTAGCCTCTGTCAGGCTCATTAATGCACATGGCTTGAAAAGAGTCCCTGCCATACAAGAAAGGCTGGGGGTGCAACTGGTTTATCACAGGAGATTGTCTGAACTGCATCAGCCAGGGACTGTGTCTTTGAAGAATGGCTGTGGGACAATCAAAGCCCTGTGTGGTTACTTTATTTTCTCAAATCCAGCTGCAGACGCAAAGAGGCAGAAACTGGGAAATACAACACATGGTTCTGCATGTTAACACTGCCTAACTGGAGGTGTCCTTGTGACACAGCTCCTGATTTGGCACAAACTCATACCACTTTATGGAACGAAAAAGATGCTGAGGATGAGGATGCCAGCAAGCAGGCCCTGACCCCAGCAGGATTCTTCATGGCCACACCAAGGCCCTTTGGCTTCAGGGCCAAGTGCTCACAGCTCCTCCTTCCATGAACAAGGCTCCATGCAGACACAACTCACCCACAAGAGCAATCCGCAGGTTCTGAACCCTATTTAGACAGTTAGATTTAATAATAACATTAATAATCCAGTGCACTTTAAGGTGCAAACCACATGCTACCTTTCAACCACAATCAGTGCATTGGAGAGCCACCCGCATGCTCAGAATCTTCCACATGTCTTCCCACTTCAGCTTCTCATGATTTGGTGTAAGCTTTTCATCTAAGTTTATGCAGCACTTTATTATAATAAATGGTAATTATACCTGGAGGGGGGAAGTAAGCACAAAAAGTATCAGCCTGGAGGGTAGGAGTGCCTTCCAGGAAGGTGGTAGGTAAGGGCTGACAGAAAACCAGAACGCTGTTTAATCTCAAGCTGACTATTTATAGAAGGGACTTGGACAGATAAGTATAAAAACTTTCTTAATCACACAGGCTGCAAACCCATTTCTGAAAACCTGCTGTCAACCTCATCCCTGTTCTGCTAAGGGCTTATTTTTCTGAGGATGCAGGGCAGGTTTGCTTGCTGACATCTATGGTAAAGCATACAGAGTTGAAGCAGCACTGTGAAAACAGTACAGCATTCCAGAAATAGCAAGTCTATTTTCTGCAAGCACTCTTTTAACGTTCTCGTAGGCCATTGCCATCACGTACAGTAGCTTTTGTACAGTGAAGCTAGTGAGATCTACTCAGATTTTTAAAGAGCATTAGTTATTATTTCTAAGTACTAAAATGTCTGCTTGCATTTGCATAAATGTGCACCTAGTTGCAACTTCTTTACTGTTTTTCTGCTTCTAAAATTCAGTGGGCATATTATAATTCAAAATACACTGTGAAAATGTTCCAACTGAAATTATTCTAGAATTCTGAAAGTTGTTCCCTAAGTATCTGAAATCTGCTTTAAAATAATAAAAACTATTACAATGAATCAGCATGGTTTACACTGGTTGTTGGAGGTGCCAAAGTGTGTAAGTGTACTTTTCTACTGTAGTCTTCCAAAAATCAGTACATGATTAAGACTTGCAGTAAAATATCAAATAGCTTTAGGGTAAGAAGCATCATTAAAAAAATCCTCCACGTTTCAGAATGGAAGCTTGGCAGCTTATCAGAACGCAAACAGCACTTAAGTAATTTCTGCATAGCCAAAAGGACAATATTCTCTGCAGAGCAAACGTATTACAGTGTGGTGGCTGGAGACAGGAAACACACTTGTGGTTTGGTTTACTTCCAAGATTTTTAAAAATTATTTTATTTTAACAAACAGCTGCAAGGTGTTTACTCTGAACATTTAGCATAAGGGCAACATTCTCTACTGGTAAAAAGTAGCACCACACGTTTCAGTCATATTTTGCCTATTTGCACCTGAAAAGAATTTAGTGCAAGTTAAGTAAACCCCTAGTGAAAAGCTCTTGCTGTGTGGGTGTCCTCCAGTCCTGCCATATAGCCCAACTGGAGACCACCAAGCCTAAGGGATGTTGGTCCAACTCCTCTCACAAGGGGAAGAAGTGTAAAGGAGGACATATCCATGTGCAGAAGTCAGTGAAATTTGTTTTGGTCTTGGAAGAACTGATCCTTTGTTCCGCAGTGCACTCTCACTGCTTTGGAGTGTCTCACAGCCAACAAGAAGTCTGGAGGAGTTCTTGCCTCCTCCACACTGGCTCCTTTGTACCCATTCTACTGTCATAGAGGAGAGCATTTGGGGTTCCAGCTTCAGCCTTGTCTCCCTAGATGGGTTCAGCATTATTTTAGTAGCCTGAAAGGATGATGATTATGCCCAACCATAACATTTTGTAAAATAGCAATCACAACTGGGATATTTAATCAACTTAATCCCTATCGGGACATCTGAAAGCTCAGTTCAACTCAGCTGATCGGGAGTTACATCAAGGTTGAAATTAACCCTTACCCCAAATGGGGGTTTCAAATACCTTCTGGCAAAACGTATTACAAGAGGTCAGTGTAGGTCATGCATTAGCCAGGAATTCTAGGCTACCAAAAATAGCCAGAACATGCTGCAGAGCTCACCAGAAACAAGCCCTGTCAAGCTGAGGTGTACATATGACAAGCTTCGTGTGAGCATCTTTAGAAATCCCTTCCGGCCCATCATTTGTGGCTGTCAGTGAGCCCACATGTAAGCAACTGCCTGCAGTTACGCCACTATCTGCAGCTACCTGTTACATAGGCTGTAAATGTGGGACTGTGTCCTTTTAACAGGGAAATACAGCAGTTTCTAGGTGACTGCCTGAAGGTTTATTGCCTGCCAGACACCTCACATAGTTATCAGGTAGTATCAGAAGGGTTGTTCTTGATCTTTGAAAGCCCTGTTGCCTCTGATTTTGCCATTCTTCAAGAAGTGGTTCAGCAAGGCTCTTCCCCTCAGATCCTGACGCATATGAAGAGTACGCAGTTGCGCAGCAACAAGTTTTAAGAGAAGCATTCAAAACAGTGCAAGACTTCAAAACATGTGGCCAGGCAAAGCAGAGATAGAATCCACCAGAAGCTGGTCTCTGAATGCCCTTTTCAGGAGAAACTTGCTGATGGTAAACAAAGTAATCATACACAAAACAACCTAGAAACAGCTCAAGAATTGCCTTTACAAGATAAGGCCTCCTCAGAAGTATCCTTTGGGACCACTTTCCTATGAGGAACAGCCAATACGAGTGCCTGTGTCAGAAGGGACTATCACTTCACTGCACCTGTCCCGGCTCTAATGGGAACAAATCTGGCTTTGGTTTGCTTCAAGGGCTTTAATTCATGTTTTGATACTAGTACTGCAGCACAGGAATTATCCTATTACAGCAAAGAGATTATTTGATATGCCTGCTGCTGCCAGCCCTTGCATATGTGTGACCCAGATTCCTATGGACAGCTAGCAGCCACATCAGGGGCAGCCACACATACCTGCTTACCCCTTACAACTACCTGCCTGCATGTGCAAGAGGGTTTTGGTGGGTTAGTCAGAGGATTCTACTTCACTGGCGGCCTGTGATGGGGGAAGATATTAGAGGGCACTCCAAATCCCCACACCTGATGGCAATAAGTAATTACATAAATCGGAAGCATGCAACCACTCTGAGCTATGGATATGAAAGGCTGAGCCTGGATGTGTCAGTGAGCCATATGCAAAAACAAAATCCCGGGAACAGACATAGTAGTTGTATCACTCTTTTGGGAAGTGGAAGATGAGGTGTCTGAGGAAGGAGAGAACTGAGCCTGGGCAATTCATTTCCAGTGAAGGTGCACAGGCTTCATGGCCAGCAGCTTCACAAAGAGTAGAGGTGACAGTGAGGACCTGACCAGTAAACAGGCTAGAGACATCCCTTGCCTTTGTCCAGACAGGTTAAGTGGGGTCAGCAGAATGGTGGCTGCAGTGCCCCAGGGGACAGTGTTCAGTTCTTTGGCATTGACCTGTTCAGTGCCGTCAGCAGCCAGGCAAAAGCACAACTCTACATATATGGAGAGCTTTCCTATTAGTTGGTTAATGCCTAAAGACCAGAGGCACTTGGGAGATCAGGCAGCCACTGAGGACTTTCAAGTCATGGCTTTAAATTCAGGTACCTAAATGATTCCCATTCCTTGCTCCTGAGAGCATTATCCTTCACTGGATCTAGCCTATGGTATTCAAGCACTTAAGACACAAGCACAGAAGAAATCCAAAGATAGATTGTTATTCTCACAGTGTGATCAAAAACTCCCCCCAGCAGTTCTGTATTCCATGAGAAAGCAATTGGAAGTGGAGAAGCGATGCTCTATCAGCCAGGAGGAGAGTTCAATGCATATTTAATGCTGGTCCTTGTCAGAGGTGAGAACACCAGAGGCTGCAGATCAGCCTGCACATCATTAGAGGCTTTCTGCTCGTTTACACAAGATAAACGGCCACAAAGAAGTCTGAACAAGTCAGTCCTGTGATTTCCTTAGGTATGCTGCTGCCCAAACTGCTTGGCCAGACTGTAGTTTGGCAGAGATTTCATTGTCTAAAACCAGGGATACACAATGGCTGGACAAGGGCTGCATTTTGCCAGATCTCAAGGCTTAATCCCAAAAGTCCCTAAGTGGGCTGAATCCAAAAGCAGACGTGGGCAGAGAGACATCTGGATGAGCACTCATCCTACTGAGCGGTGCCCTTCGCCTCCTTCGTCTTCAGATTGTCACAACTCCATCCAAAGGGGAATCGGCTTAAAGCACGGGTGTTAAACTATTAGTCATTTATTGTAAAATTAATCCTTCATTTAAACTCCAATCCTCCCAAAACCCCTCTTCCAAGCCTGCAGTCTTTTTACCTTTACTCCCGTTCTTTTAATAAAAAAGCAGCAGATCTCTGAGAGCCCCAGCTCATTTCAATCTCCAGATGTACAAACATCGTTATAAGCCACTTTGTATGTAATAAATGAAGACCTGATGTGTTTTATCAAAAACAAACATATGCACACATACACACACATGCTCACACAAAACAAAACAGAAAAAACAGCGGGGCTACAGGAATGCCAGTCTCGGAGTTAAAAGGCCATTTGAGGCCTCAGAAAGTTCACTTTGTTCCTTGTTAACAGTTAATAAAATTTTATCCCCAGCTATTACTACATAAAAATAACTTATGCATTCAAGTATGTGGTTTAAAGAAACAACACTCCAGTGTAATAATTAGCTTAAATCATGGATGAATTAGAAATACTATAAAAATGACAAATAGTACATTCATAGAATCACAGAATAATAGAATCACCAAGGTTGAAAATGACCTCCAAGATTATCCAGTCCAACTATCCACCTATCACCAATATTTCCCACTAAACCATGTCCCTTATTACAGCATGCAAATGTTTCTTGAACATCCGCAGGGACAGTGACTTCACCACATCGCTGGGCATCCTGTTCCAATGCCTCACCACTCTTCCTGAGAAGAAATTTCTCCTGATGTCCAGCCTGAACCTCCCCTAGCGCAACTTGAGGGTATTCCCTCTAGCCCTATTCGTAGTTACAGGGGAGGAGAAGCTGACCTGCACATCCCCAAATCCTCCTTTCAGGCAGCTGCAGAGGGCAGTAAGGTCTCCCCTGAGCTTCTTCTTCTTCAGACTGAACAATCCCAGTTCCCTCAGCTGCTCCCCATAAGCCTTGTGTTCCAGACCCTTCACAGCTCTGCTGCCTTTCTCTGGACACTCCAGGGCTTTCTCGTAGTGAGGGGCCCAAGACTGAACACAGTACTCAAGGTGCGGCCTCACCAGAGCTGAGTGCAGAGGGACGAGCCCCTCCCTGCTCCTGCTGGCTGCACTATTGCTGGCGCAAGCCAGGATGCTGGTGGCCATCTTGGCCAGCCAGTCACATTGCTGGCTCACATTCAATAACATTATCATCATTATTTTAATTAAGTGTGATTAATTTAAAAAGGAAGAACAATTTGAAGAAAAATAGCTTTGTCTTTAATAAACTTTTCACTATCTGTATACAAAGTCATGTTTCCTTGCCTTGCATGTGGAAACAGGGCATTCTGAGGGGAGAACTCCAGAGAAGTTCTCGTTCAGAGACTCAATCTCATTCAGGTAAAGATAGAATGCTAACATATCAGAACTTCTCATGAAATAGAAAATTAAAAAAAAAAAAAGTCATAGTCCAAAATGTTGAGTTTTAATTAAATCTCAAAATTAAATACAGAAGTAGAGGGCTCTTCATTTGCATTGTTGGATGAGTCTTTGGGAATATGACTTTTGCTCCATCTTGACACTGGAAATTTGATCTCTACTGAAACTTGCTTGCAGTTCTCACAAAAAACTGAAGCTGTGAAATTTCAGAAGAGGCCTTCAGCCCAGCAGGCACTGTGCTGTCCTCGCTCCTCCCACCAGGAGTTGGTTGGGGGCTGTATGGAAGCAAGTGCCACAGGAGCTGAAGAGATGGCAGCTGCCTGGGGCCTCTTCCTGCCATAGTCACTGCAAGCAGAGAGGTGCATCCAACCCAGTGCATCTTGCAAAGATTACTTTGCAGAGGAAAAATTAATTGCTACCATGGAAACGAGCGAAGAATGAGCAGAACGATTTCAAGCAAAATACCTGCTTAACAAGTTAGTTACTCACAGTGAACTTATTCCGTTCCTATTCACAATCGCATTTTTCTGAAACGCCAAGCACTCATCTTCCCTGTGAAAAGGAGACAGTTAAGGCCTCCTGGCAATTCACATTTATTAGAAGCCTCTATTTTTGTCTTCAACCAGTCACATAGCTTGGATCATCCACATATCTTCTGACTAAAACCCTGAAAACACAATGTACAAGACTTCGGGAACACTTTGTATTTGACTTGAGCCAAGTGGAACGCATTCCTAGATTACACATATGATCTTCGTTATCTGGGATATTTAGCATTTGGCACTGGCCCCTGGAAGATAACACACCACAGTCATCTACTGTGCATCAGAATAAGAAAGAACAGCTTCACCATGAGCAGCACAGCCCTGCTTCTACCTGCAGGACAGGAGAACACCCTTAGAGATTTCAGAAATACCGTCTATACCTTTAAATTCTTTGATTGTTCAATCCAAATAATAAAACTGGGGAGGGCTGACTTTTTAGTATTTCCTTTTCAGGTTCTGTAAAGGTTTGCTTGTAAAGCCATTAAAAACGATGCCTGATTTTATTTTAAAACCAGTCCTGCTTCTCGCTTATACCAAAATAATATCATGAAGATTCTTAACTCTGTAATAAAGAATAGTTTAATTACTGATATTTTAATGTCTTTAGCATGCAGAGGCACATACCTATAAATGGCCATGAAGACTAAGCAATGTAAAATCATGTTATTAAAGCATGTAAATAATTATATTGTTAAGCATGTAAAAATATGATTTTCAAAGATCTGGTGGGAGCGTGCACGAGGAAAAGGAAAGCTGCCAGCAAAAGCAAGACAGAATTTGGCTGTCCTGTCAAGTATTCTCCATACAAACAGAAGTCCACAAAAACAGAGCAGAAACTTGGTAGCTTGGGCTTTGTCACTTGTGAAAATTGTTTTGAAGGACAGCAGAACAAAGGCTGAAAATTTTGTTTGAAACAAGCCTTTATTATTAACGTCAATGATTTTGAGAAGACATGCTCTGACGCTTAAATCAAGGTCTCAGACATTTCTGTTCTGTTTCAAGCCCATAATTTGTGCTGCACTGAAGTATATCATTAAGTAGTGTAGTTTTCATTAAAGGACATAACGAAAAAAAAAAAAGGGAAATTACAACTGTGCAACAGGTCCAGGTCCAAATATAACCAGCCCAAGCCCTTTGCTGATTTCATACATATTAATGTAGTTAACAATCAAACTTTTCGCATCTGAATATCAGCCAAGAAAAATATCAACATCTTACTCTTTCAGTGTATTCTAGAACAACTCTGCTCAAAGTGCTTCCAAAGAGGACATGTGATAATGTAAAACAGTCCTTGCATTCCTATTCATCACTACTTTGCGAGGAAAGATAAACTATTCAGAAAAGAGGAAGAGAAGCAAAACCAGGAGGCAAGGAATAGTTTGCATATTTTCATCTGTTGGAAGTAATGGTCCAAATTCCACTAGAATATCTATACTATTTACTATCTTCCCTTGCTGTCTACAGTTACAATTGAGTGGGACAGGGATTGCAGAGTGGTTGTATATCTGTACACCACTGTGCAATTCAAAGTTGTCTCAGAATTCCTCCACAGGCAAAGTATGTTGGTGTCTTATATGCCAAGTGTGGCAAGGCAAGATCAGTAAGACCTGTACCACATCCTTATCTCCACATTGGAAGGATGTGGATTTGGTGGGTAGACCACTTGATGGATAAGAAACTGGTTGAAAGGCCGCAAGGCAGAGGGTGGTCATCAATGGCTCCATGTCCAGCTGGAGGCCAGTAACGAGTGGCATCCCCCAAGGATCTGTCTTGGGACCGGTGCTCTTTAACATCTTTATTAATGACATCGATGACGAAATCGAGTGCACCCTCAGCAAGTTTGCTGATGACGCCAAGCTGAGTGGTGCTGTTGACACAGTGGAAGGAAGGGATGCCATTCAGAGGGACCTCGAGAGGCTGGAAAGGTGGGCCTGGGTGAACCTGATGAGGTTCAACACGGCAAAGTGCAGAGTTTTGCACTTGGGCTGGAGGAATCCCAGGCATCCATACAGACTGGAAGGAGCCGTCCTTGAGAGCAGCCCTGTCATCTTGATAGATGAAAAACTTAACATGAGCCAGCAGTATGCTCTTGAGGCTCAGAAGGCAAATGGTATCCTGGGCTCCATCAAAAGAGGGGTGGCCAGCAGGGGCAGGGAGGTGATTGTCCCCCTCTACTCTGCTCTTGTGAGGCCCCATCTGCAGGACTGTGTCCAGGTCTGGGGCCCCCAGTACAAGAAAGACAGGGAGCTGTTGGAGAGGGTCCAGAGGAGGGTCAAGAAGATGATCAGGGGACTGGAGCACCTCTCCTATGAAGACAGGCTGAGGGAGCTGGGCTTGTTCAGCCTGGAGAAAAGAAGGCTGTGATGTGACCTCACTGCAGCCTTTCAGTACCTAAAGGGAGCCTACAAACAGAAGGGGAATCAACTCTTTGAAAGGGTTGATAACAGCAGGACAAGGGGAAATGGTTTTAAGTTGAGCGAGGGAAGATTGAGGTTGGACGTTAGGGGGAAATTCTTTCCAGAGAGAGTGGTGAGGTGCTGGCACAGGCTGCCCAGAGAGGCTGTGGATGCCCCGTCCCTGGAAGTGTTCAAGGCCAGGTTGGATGGGGCCCTGGGCAGCCTGGTCTAGTATTAAATGGGGAGGTTGCATTGGCAGCGGGGTTGGAGATTCATGATCTTTGAGGTGCCTTCCAACCCTGACCAGCCTGTGATTTTGTGATTCTGTAAGGAAGAAAACCAAATGATATAGCTGAGGAAAAAGAAGACAAGTTTTTGAACACCCAAGACTGTCCAATTTCTTTGTCTTTCAAGACTGAAGAAGAGCACAGCAGCACAAAACAGTGTCTGATTTTTCCAGCTTGATCTCATCTCACCTACATCCTCCTGCTGTAAGAGCTACAGCAACACAACCATTTAAAAAACTCAATTCACTTAATGCTAAAACAGCCATCTCCAGATGTCACAATGGTTTCTTTGAACATTAATAAACTCTAAACTGCCCAAAGGTAGGTCTGTCCAAAATGGCTGCCACCACATTTTATGAAAATACCCTCCATATAATCCAAGGGCACTTGACATATAAAGCAGTGTAAAAATACCAGCTGACTTGTGCTTGTAAGTATTTCCTGCCCTTTTAAACTTTGCACTTGTTCGTTAATTTCAACAAATGTTGAGGTGGGCCAGCTGCTGAGGTGAGAGGATTCATATAAATCCCTCACAGATGTATGCTAACTTCAGATAGGAGTTTTATCATCTACAAGTCATTAATCAACCATTAACAAGTAAGTGTAATGGAGTCCCACTATTAAGGTTCACTGCCAAAGGAGAATAATGGATTTTGTAGTCTGGCTGTGTCTACGAAAAGGGGAACTAAGAACTAAGACAGCTCTGAGAAAAAACATTTGGAGGAGATTAGAAAGCACGGGAAGTCATTTTGTTGCTCTCTAGCTCGCCTTAAGAGAAAGCACTTCACAGGAGTTAAGCATTTACACAACAAACCAAGTGGAAAGTTCAAATTCATCCATCAGTTTAGTGATGAAGAGGAATGTATTTTGCACAGCCAAACAAGGAAGTCAGGCATAGGTAAGAATTATTGCTCCTGAGAACAATAATAAACACTACATCATCAAGAGCGTTACTCTCTCACTGATAGACTTTGAAGCTACAAAATCACCTGCTCTGGCCTCCAGGGTCTTCAGACTTCATCAGACACTTCTTGCTAAGGCCACAGACTCCAGCTGGAAACAAGAGGAGCAGCTAAATTGCTGCATGCCCCAGGCAGAGGACAGACAGGGCTAAGGCAGCACCTAACATCTCTGGAAGTGGCAGGATCAGTCAGGCAAGGTGTTGCTCTTCCTGTAGAACAAGGCATCATTTCCCGTTCTTCAAACCTCTCCACCATAAAGTTGGTGGAGAAACTGGCCTTACAAAAAAAAATAAAAAAAAATAAAAAAAAAATCCTCCTGCATACTAAATATGGATCTAGAAAGAATTCTGCCCTGAACTATGCAAGCAAGACATACTTACACTTTAGAAACAGTGAAAATATTCTTAGGTGAAAATTACATGGTATTATCCCATTCAGTGGCTTCTTCAGCCTTGGCCAATTTCTGATACTTATAGTACAGACAGTAAAGCAAGAACAAGAAAAAGCAGAATTGAAGAAAAATGCCCAAGTCTGAACCCAGCAGGCAAATGACAGAAGCTCTGAAATATGAACTTTGAATATAATACATTTTTTTAGTATTGAGGACCAAGTCTTGGGACAGTTTCAAGGGAAGACAATTGCCCCATCCCTGGAAGTGCTCAGGACCATGTTGGATGGAGCTTTGCACAACTTGGTCTACTGGAAACTATCCCTGTCTATGAAACTAATTAATCCTTAAGGCCCCTTCCAGGCCAAACCATTCCATGATTAATGACTCTAGGCTTATGGGGACACAGGTGTATAAATGTAGGAAAATCTATCATCCAAGGGCTGAGGGATTCCATCTCTTGCCCCCCGTACCCTCCAGGTATTGCTGCTCTCCTCACAGCAATAGTCCATCTCTAATTTCAGTTTCAGTTATGAATGTGTGATCCATGCCCAAGAGGTGGTACCACAACTGTGAGTATAACTACAAATCCAATGAAGTAGTAGTAAATGGAAAATAAATACGGTAGAACAGACAACAAAAACGTTTCAGTAATCCCACGAAGGGGTTACAGAATACCAATTCCACTTATTTTAAAGACCTGGAAACAAAGTAAAAAAGAGGCCACAGAATAAATTTTACAGCCAGAACCAGAACACGCTGCTGGCTCTCAGCCCTAAACTCAGGCCAGTAGACTACACAAAAAGGTGCAAACACCTTTAGAAATTCAGTGCTCTGTTTTCTCTTTCATGTCACAGCCAGTAAAAAGACACGCAAGTAGTTTCTACTCATTTTCCTTTCCTATTTTGCAACTCTGATGTTTCCACAAAATACTTCCACAAGTTTCTGAAATTCTGTGAGATGACAAATATGAAACCAGGTATTAGTTAGATCAAACACAGAAGACTTTCCAAAGCTCACATACTGATTATTTAACACAACACAGTGTAGGAAAAAAATATTCCTTACAAAGCCATACTTCATTTTCCATCAATAATGTTTCTCAGTAAAGAGCTCTACACAGCTGGAAGCATTAACAACCTACCAGATGGTTCACTTCTTGATAAACACTTATGTTTTGTAAGTTTAAAGTCTAATGAACTGTAGTGCAGGAAGATAAAAGTTATGTATGCAGAACGGTTCAAATGGCAGGTCAGGAGAGAGAGCTGGACAATGGAACAGCTCCATAGAAGCTCCCATCTTTATGGCAGCTTTACATTGGGGTGGGAAGGAGGACACATGGCTGTTCCATGGCTGGCAGATGACACAGACATGAAGTGCTGAACACATCACATTTGCACACACTCGCTCTATCTCACAAGCTGCTATGGGAAAAGGATAATAAAAGGCAGGGACTAGATCCTGACTCACAGCATTCTCCTAAACCAGCATGAGCTTCCAGACCTCTTGAGAGAGTGCATCATAGCAGTCCATCACAGCTCAAAGTAAATTGTGCAGTCCCACAATTACCATGCCTGAGTTATACCTGGTACAGCATGTACAGCCAGCAAAACTCACTGACTCACCTTGAGACAGATCTGGATCTGTTAAGTGCTTTGACGAAGATCAAGGATGGTGCAGACTGGCGTCTTTGGGCCAAACTCTTCATTTTTTGCTTGAAAAGAGAAACAAAAAGAAATTGTAGGTGAGACTTGGAACCACTACTGCATGCATACAGACTTGTAGTAGCCAGACTCCGATTTCAAATCACAGGAGAAAGGGTGAGTTATCACCATCAGAAACCTTGGCAATGAAAAATGGTTGCAAAATGTCATACTGAGAAAAACAGGAGCATGGCCTGAAAGCCAGTGATACAGAAAAGCTGACAATTAGCGCCCATACAGAGATACCCAAAGTATTGCATATGCAAAATAAACATCTAGAGCTTTTCCTCAATCACTTTTTGACCGTTAAGAATCTATTGTACTTCAAGAGTATCAAGTACCAAGTAATTTCAAATACTCAATACATTTCTGTATGAGTCCGGCAATTTATTATAAATTAATGTTTGGATTTTACCCACCTAAGTTTACACACAATATTGGGCTACATTTTTTTTCCCAAAATCATTAGAACCCCGAAGAGGTTTGAGCAAGTTCCTTTCCTATTCATCTAACTGGAACATTGCTTCTCTCTCTCAGTAGTCATTAAAGACATTTTTTTCATTCCTGATCACGCCTGGGAGGGCAAGGCAGTTCTCAGAAGGCATGGGAAAACCAGAAGGGAATGGGCAAAAGGAAACACGGGGAAAGCAGCAGGAAAAAAAAAAAACAACAACAAAGCATAGGTAAGAGATGGAAATGTCAGTAGCTATCAAGGGAGCATGGATTCCCACTGAGTGAAGTTGAATCCCACAATAAAAATACTGAGCAAATAGACAAAGCTGCTTTCCCTAGAGGCAGAAATTTTCAAAAGCATGCACTGGAGACAGAAACACACATTTTGCTGCATAGAAATGTATTCATCACCGCACTGCCTCCCTCCTGCAGCCAGAAATAGGACTAAGGTGTGCTGGCCTGAGCACTGGAGCTGCTGTAGGAAATGGTGGTGCAGCCTATCTTGCTGCTGCCAAGGTGTGTGACTTCTGCCCTCACAGGCCCTCCATCTAAGCACAGTTGTTGCCTTATTTTGCTCAAATACTTTTCATAACAGACTGGTGAACAAGCAGAGGGGGCTGAGCTCCTCCTGAGACCTAGACAGAACATGTCCTGTGGTGGTCCTTCACATCATCAGCCTGCACACCACTGAGAGCACACAATCAGAGGAACCTCTGGCAGTCACTGCTCACGGATAATTGCACAGCAAGATTTTCTTCCTTTACCCTAAATATAATCACTGAGTTCCAGGAACAGACATGCTCGGGAACAACTGATTCTTCTGCCAATTTATGCTCAGGATGTGGCACACATTTATTTGGGCATGTACATGGTTTGCTCTGCTCTGAGAGAAGACCCTCTACAGCACTATGTGTTTTACCTCTGAAAACTGTATTTCTTTCACTCACTGCAGCGCATTTGTTATTGTCATTATTTGGTTCCCTATTTATGTACGTACATTCATTTTGTTAGATATGTAGTTGCAGCTATTATACAATAATTGTTATAAATTCAACCGTGTAATTTCAGTTCACCTCTAAAAATGATCTCACTTTGCTGTTTCTTTCATTAAGACATAACCTTCTCAAGACAGATCAATTAGGTCTGGGACTATTTAGATGTCTTCTGTCCAACTGTAAATTAACTGAATAATAGCTTAATAGATTACTAACATAAGAGATAATACATTTTTCTAGTGAATGAAACCAGTAGATCTCACTACTGGCAAATACGAGAAGTTGTTAACATTTGAAAAAGCATATTTACAAATGAGAAGGCATAAAGAGATCTGTGTCTAATAGAAAGCAAGCCACTGATTTTACTCAACTGTCATTTTTTTGTAGGAGTTTGTATAAAGCATCAACTCCCAGTTACAAATTTACTGAAAGTCTCCTTTTGGGTAGGTGACTTTCAGGGGGCGGTTTAAACTGGAGCATCTCAGCTCCTGTGAACACAGTGGAAGTTTGGTGATGTTTCCAGAGAGATCTTAAATCCTTTGACTGCTGCAGTCTGAAGAGAAAGCCACTGAAAAAATGCAGTATTTTAAAGTCATGGGAACATTTAGGTTGGAAAAGATCCCTAAGATCATCAACTCCAACCCACACCTAACACTGCAGGTTCACCACTAAACCACATCTCCATGTGTGCCATGTCCACACATCTCCAAAATGCCTCCAGGGACGGCGATTCCACCACTTCCCAGTGCCCAGTCACCCTTTCTGTAAAGAAATCCTTCCTGACAACCAATCTAACCCTTCTCAGTACAACTTGAGGCCATATCCTCACATCCTAGGCTGTTTCCTCATGTATGAAGGCCCTCTCCTTGCTTCGCAAATGTCTCTAAATTATGGCCACTCTTTTCACACTTGGGCTAGCAGTGCTGCATAGTGCCCTGATTTAAATATCTGAGGACTAAGGACTACAGCATGTTTGATTCGAGCCCAGGTGACTCAGGAGAGGATTCCAGGAGGCCTCAGGTCCGGCCTTGCTGTCTGAGCAGGGCACCACAGCCCAGGGCTGTGTCATTTCCAAGGAGGAGATCCCACAACTTCTCTGAGCAGCCTCTGAATACAGATAGAGCTTACAGAAATAGAGCTTTATGATATGAAAAAGATCACTGATGAAATTTGGAAAAGGAAAGTTTTCAGAGCAAAAATGAAGAGAGTCACGTCAGCCACATGCAAATAAAAATGTTACATTAACGACAGACAAAAAGGTTCATTTTGTTTTTATTTTGCCATGTACAGAGTCTGACAAGAGAAAATAAGAAACCATCACAATGACTTATTTTGAGGAGGAATAGGACAAATTCATTTCTGGCTGGGATGGACCCACATGTCTGCTCTCCTATCTACCTGCTTTCCCATGTGCAAGGATGTCACCGTGGCAGTGCAGAGAGGAGCGGACACATCCTGGACAGCTGCAGTGAAAGCAGATGTTTGGGAGCAAAAGGAGATGCAACGACCAAGAATCCAAGCATGGGACACAGAGAAGCATTTCACAATGTGTCCCAAAACACAACCTCCCATTTTTTCATGTAAATATTAGAAAGGTCAACACAGGGAGAAATCCTCATGCTTGTTGGCTGAGTCACACCCATGTGAAATGTATCATAAAATCGGTATCCATAATTAATGTTTACAGTGTGCCAGATGCAAAGATTACCATCTTGTATCAGTCAGGACAAACTAGAGTTATCTTTGCCTTCCTTGCTTTCAAAAGCCTCAGTCCCCTACCTCCTCCCCTCCAGTTCAGGTTTAACTTCATACTTTCTGCATTTCTGGTGGTGGCTGCCTTGATTTCTTTCTTAACAGAAACAAAAAGGATTGCTTCTGTAGTTGGATTGGAGATCCAGCAGCACTTCAGTGTTTGGCTAGTTGTTCATCTGGTATAAACAGATGTAGGGCTATAGATTTCAAAAGAATGAACTTCCACCAGATAATGATCAAACCTGCACTCTGAACCATTATTTTGTAAACTGAGGTGGTAGGTGGTTTGTGAGCAGATCAGCCCACCATACTGAGGATAGTAACCCTGCAAAACAGTACTAAAAATACGCTGTGGCTCTTCTTGAATCAGAGTCCTAAGAGCAGAGTTAGAGTAAAATCTTGACAAGCAGCACACAAGTCTGTGACCGCACAAATAATCTGCTTCTGACTGTCCTCATTCAGCTAATTTGGCTAGTGGTTGAAGTGGGTATTGATACCATATAGAATTTATGTAAATTATTATATCTAAGTTAAGAAATTCATCTCTGTTCCTAAAAAAAAAAAAAAAAAAAAGAAAACGGCAACATCTGCATGAGATCTTTAAAAAACCATCAAGCTGAAGATAAAGCACTCTCTTGTGATTTGTGTATATCGCTTAACCATATCAAGCTTGGAAAGAGAATGGCAGAACATAAATTAAATAAAGAATGCCTCAAAAAAAATGCCTTTGTAGTCAACTGAGAGAAAAGGACATGTTCAGTGCACAGTTCTTCTGTCCTGTTTTGGTTGTGCAAAAATGAAATGAGTCTTGACCTAGAAGTGCTGACTTCTTCCACTGAATGCACAAGAAAACTAAAGAGACCAGGAAGGCTGAATTAATCAGCTCAATTCTCTCCTTGCTATCTGAGCAAAGGACAGGGAACAGAATTTTTAAGCTTAATAAGATACAGAACAATTGCCTTCATAGTGAATGCTTTCAGCTTAGGATGAGAAAATGATATTACCTGATGTCTATGTAAAAGATTCATATAGGAAATAGTTGAAAAATGCACTCAGTTCCTAGCTGGCAGGTGAACCCAGCAGAAATGCCTCTTCAGCAATGTGCAGACACTTGCTAAAACCCTCCCCAGAGATGAAAGGATTTCAGGCTCCTGACTTACAAGCTTGTTCCAGAAGTGGGTCAAGGCTGGGATGTGTGCCCAGGTCAGTTAACTGGGTGACATGGGCAGCTCTCAGACTGACCGGTACCTTGAGCTGAGGATTGCTCTCAAGTGGCTAAGATCTCCCTCTCACTATTTTTCTAGTGAAAGGAAATCTGATTTTAACAAAGCCTGCTATATGAAACTATCTAAGTTAATAACCATGAGGGATTTCACCCATGCAAACTCTGTTCTTGTTGTCTGAGTAACAAAACATATCTGTGACACACATTTCTGGTTTAGCTAGACATGAAGCAAAGCACAAACAGAAATCTTTACAGAGATCTGTACAACAAAATTCAGCTAACTGCTTGACAAAAATGAAACATCAAAACAACACTCATCACCCAGCTGTTAATTTTCAAAGACAATTGGGCAATACTATTTCCCCTGTATCACCAGGCTTCCTACAAGAAACAATAAATCCTATATTCCTCTATGCCATAATCCTGCACTTGTTAGACTTACAGTGCACGGCTGCCCCAAAAATACCAGAAATAACAAGAATCTCTTATTCTTGGGTAGGGCAAGAAATGGCCCTACAGTGACCTGTAACATTCCTGAGCCCTTATAAAGAGGGTGAGAAGATGGCTGCATGTGTACGGCTGGCTTGAAAGGCAGAGTGTGTGCCTGTGAGCCTGAGAGACAGCCAGGTCCCATTTTCCATAACGGCAGAGCAGGTGACAAAACTATGTGCTTGTGTTTATGCTGGCAGAATGCTTGTACTTACATGGACTTTCCTAAAAGAAAGCTATTTCTGGAGGGATAACTGTGGATAAAATGATTGCAAGGGCAAAAGAGGAAAGAACTACCAACAGAAGGGAAGAAAAAGCTGGTAATGGTGGACCAGCAGCTGCAGATGGAGACCTGAGTTAAAGTGGAAATAAAAACTGATGAAAGAAACTGTGTGCAAAAGATGTCCTACCAACCATCTCCCACAAGATACTAATCTTTGGAAGCATGGACATATAGATGTGTTGGCAAGATTTCATCCATTTACATCCAAAGCTGCACATGTGGAAGATTATTAACAACATGGAGGAGGTCATTGTTGAATATTTAGCCCACGGGTCCTGCTGTCTGCTGTGCTGCATCCACAGTGCCTGCAGCAGCACCTTCAGATGTGTTGCTGTGCTGTGGAGCCCAAGCTTTCCTACCAAGCCTCACACAAGGGATTGTTAGCACACAGACATGGTTCTGCCACAGTTTCAGTACACCAGGCTTTTCTTTGGAGCAGCTGACTGATGACAGAGCAAGTATCGTATAATCACAGAATCATTAAGGTTGGAAAAGACCACTAAGATCACCAGTCAACCCATCCCCACCATGTCCACTAACCATGTCCCTCAGTGCCACATCCACGCACTTCTTAAACATCTCCAGGGACGGTGACTCCATCACCTCCCTGGGCAGCCTGTGCCAATGCCTCATCGAATAGACAATGTAAACAGACAATGATTTGCTATGTCATAGGTCCCATATGACATGTTGAGTCCTTCTCCTTCCTACCACCATCATGCAGAACTTAAAAAAACACAAGACTGGGAAACTGAAGAGCAAGATCACATTGTTTTATATACAGTTTTCAACTTCTCACATGAACAGGCAAAAGAGGGATAGCTAACTCTCATTCTGAATTAAATCATAAGCCTAATAAAAGGCACATCACTGTAAGTCATCACCAGTCAGCAGTGCCTACCAAGGTGGTTCCATCTGAAGGACAAATGTGGATGACTTCATTAACACGGGCTTTTTCCAGTTCTCATCAGAGATGCTATAGGGTATGTCTCCATGATGACAGGAATTGTCCGACATCCAACGCTTATTTCACAGAAGTGTTCCTGAAAAGCTGAGATTTCTGGTGGTGGAATTCTGACCGCAGCCCCCCATATCATCAGCCATGATCACAGTAGAGGACAAAGTCTCACAGGAAGGAGAAATCTCAGCCTTAAGGAGCTTTATGCCAAAAACCATATATACACAAAGGCATGAGACCAAGGTACCATCAAGTACAATGACAAACACATTCTTGATCCATATTAGCAGAGTAAGACAGAGGACAGGGTGAAGGTTGTGTGTGACTGCCTTTACTCTTCCAATTCAATTTGCTTGAATTTTATCCATTTAGTACACAGTTGGGAACACAGCTCTTCTTTTCCTGACAGTAAGCTGTTTCTGTATGTGTGATCAGAATTACAAAGAAACATTGTAATGGTGATAGAATACTGTGCTTTAAGCTTCCACAAATACTATTCTACAAAATGGTTAAGTTTTTTGTACACATTGTATGAATAAACATAACAAATTGCTGAGCCTCACAAAAATTATAAGCAGTCACTTGAAATTTTCAAGGAGGCAGCAAAAAATCTTAAGAGTGATTGCTTATGTTACCAAAGATTGTCTTGTGTAAAATATTCTGGTTGGAATCTAACCCTTCGAAGAAGAGAGAAGTGAAACACCAGAAACTTATAAATATAATTAAATGACCACAGCTGTTACTGCTGACACAGATATACTGGCACAGAAGACATGCTGAATTGTTTGTTTTGATAAATTTGTACAAATAAGCTCCATCAGTAAAATCACTTTTACTCATCTTACTTCAGCCCATTTCAGAGTTGCATCAGTTTACTGGTATTGGTTACTAAACGGTCAGTACAAAAACTTCTCTGCAGGTCGATCAACCACTGTCCAGTGACTCCAGGTAAGTCCAGTAAAGGAGGGAACCTGACCTAGAATTTTCCAGAAGGATCAATTAAAACACTGCACTTCAGTGTCACCTTCCAGAAGGGCATCTTGAATGTCTTACATGCATTTAATAAGGAGAAGCTCCCATTATTTGTGAGGTATGCTAGCATCTCAGATTGCTTTACATATAAAGAAAATGAGAGGAAGTGTTTGCAAGACAGCAATGTAAGTGGTCCCACAAAGCACACGGAGTGAATCCTAGACAACTTCTATCTCCTGGTCCTATGATGTGATCCATCAGCTTTGTTGCAACAGCCAAGCGAAAGATAAAATAGGAATTCAAACAATCACAGAACAACACAGGAAATCTCAGCAAAATACATTTGACTTGGGAAAGGTATAATTGAAATAATAAAATAAAAATGTTCACTGGTGGCTCATCACTGCATCCTTGGGGGCATTTTTGTCACAGAAGTGTTCCCGGATTGCTGAGATTTCTGGCACTGTGTGGTGTGATTCTGACTGCTGTCCCCCATGTTGTCGGCCGGGATCTCAGTAAAGAGCACAGAGACTCACAGGCAATGTGAATGTATTTGCAGTAATATCTTTAAACTTGCTATGTTGTGTCACCACCAGTATCAAAGCTGATCTCTTGTCAGCACGCTCTGCCACACAACTACATATAAATGCTACAAGCAGTGCAGTATGTCCTGTAATAACAAAGCCTTCTCTCTGTCAAAAAGTGCTGTGCCTTAGCACTCTGTGGAGCTCAAAACAGAGGTACTCAGAGAGTCCATAGCACATAAGGAGCAAAAAATAATTTGAACTGTCACTGAGATCCTGCTTCGAGCAGATGTAGGACTAGCCCAGTGTTGAACAAGCATGAAGGTAGGGACATTCTTCCCCAGCCAAATGGAGAGGCAGCCTGTAATGAAACTCCAGGGAGCACTGGGACTGTGGAGGAGGACAGAGGCTGGACTGATGCTTGTGGCTGCAGGAGGATTCCCTATGTACCCCCACTGTCTGTGCCTGCATGCTGATGAATTCCAAGAGAGCTGCCAAGATCTGTAAAAAGTAACATCCCTACTCCTTTGTCAGCATCGGCAGAAACAAGATCTGCGTTCCTTTGATGGGAGTAGGAAAGCACAAGTGCTGCCTTCAGTTCTTGTCTTCAGAAAGCTGAATCAAAAAGAATTTGTAGGGAAGCAGTGTTCATCTTTGCAGCACTTGAACATCCCTTCTCATTTCAGGTGGTGCCCGGCATCAGAGCAGCAAGGTGTCTTCAGCAAAAATCAAAGAAGCAGTAGGAGAATAATCAAAGCCACACATTTAGCTGCCTCAGGTTACACAGTAGTACTGGGGAGGGCAAGCATTCATTCCATCCATTTGTCCAGCAGAAGACACTCCTCCCCTTCATGTAGGTGTATTGCACTCCTTCTTCAGAAACTTATCAAATCAAGGTGTAGGCAGAAGTCAGGCTAAGCACTCCCCAAGCAGCCATTTTGCACTTTACTTGTGCTCTGAGATGTCCCAGGTGCATGCCTTGGTGAGATGAGACACACAGAGACACATCCCAGGGACATATGCTCCAGCCCAAAGAGATGCTCTGGAGGAGGAGTGGAACTGTGGCTCCCCTCAGCCACAGAGCCCCAGCCATTGGGTTGGGCACAAGCTACCACGCATCAGGTGGACAGCTTTAATAAAGGACATCATAACCTGGCTGTGTCCTAATCCTCCCAATGTGTTTGACAGCCAGTGACACCATATTCCTCTAAATGCAGACAGAGCACAGATGTAAATGGCAGAGTGAAGCAGAATGAGTACGGCAGGAAGCCACCCAGCCACACTTCGGTACATGTTAAGCCAAGGAGAAACGATTTCCCCTACTACATAGTGGGAAGAATATGGTCATAGCAGCTCACTCATTACAGCACAGTGTAAGGCAGAAATGAGCACTTAGCTGCACCCAGAGAGTGAATTCTGCACTTGATCGTGTCACATGCAACTGGCACACCGAAAAGCTTTCACCGTCGGTTGTAAGCCTCTCCTCCATCAGTCACAACAGAGAAGGCAGAGCGCACCTCCTCAGGAAGTTGCCTTCCCATTTCTCTCATCCAAAGCACATGTGGGGAAGGTTTGCTGGGAGCAAACCTTCCCCTCCTTGCTTGGCAAATCCCAAACCCCCACTCCTCAGAGCCCCAAACGCCCACCCCACGGAGCCGTGGGCACCCCGCAGAGCACCCCCAGCTCTCTCCAGACACCTGCACGCCAAATCACCGCTGCTCCTAGGACAACCATAGCGCACAGACCCGGAGCTCCGGCATCCCGGAGCTCTCCGGGTGACCCCAGGCTGACCCTCCCAGCTCTCCTGTACCTCTACACAACACCCTCGGGTGTCCCCGGTCTCAGCCACCCGGCAAAGCTCTACCTCAGACCGCGACCGCCCGGACACGCCTGCACCGAGCTCTCCCGCGGACGCTCGCGGCCCCAGCTCTCCCGACGGCTCCCTCCGCATCGCCGAGGACCCGGGGAGCGCCCGGTGACGAGGACCGGGGCGGGGGATGACATCTTCCCTCACGATTTCCAGAGGAGCAGCCCTACCTTCTTGCCGTCGGCGGCGGCGAACACTCTACTCTCGCCGCTCACCGAGGATGAGCGGCCGGGCCCGAGGTGCTCCTGTTGCGGGGACATCACGTCCATGCGGCCCCGCGCCGCCGATCTCCCGCCGCGGCGACACCCCAACCGCCGCCGCCGCCGCCCGCACCATGGACAGGGCGCGCCGCGATGGCACACGCCTCTCCGGGACACGCCCACTACGTGGGACACGCCCCCACAGGAGCCACGCCCCCAGCCGGTTCGAGCCCTGCTCTGCGGCGCGGGGCGGTAGGGAGGGGAGGGGGCGACGCGCATGCGCCATCGCGCGGAGTCGGCGGCGCGCTCTCGCCTTCCTGCGCGTGCGCGTGAGCTGCGGATGGAACGGTGCGGGGAGAGTGGGTTACGCTGCCCCGGAGCGGGAGGCGTTGCGTGGTCCCGGGGCTGTGGGGGTGTGTTACGTTGTCCCAGGGATGGTTGAGGAACGGCATCGTCCCAGAAGTAGGGGGTGTGGCAGTGGCCCATCACCCGCCCACCTCCTGTTCGAGGTGAGTGCGAGACAGGGTCCCTCCCCGAGGACTTCCATGGTTTGGAGTCCTTGCTCGTGCCCTGTTCTGGGGGTGTCAAGGGCGTGCCGTCGTGCAGCAGGGAGTTAGGAGTCATCAAGGGGAGAGCACGTGTGTGTGAGTGAGCTGTGGGCTAACCTGGACCGGAAACTGGATAGAAGCTCTCTGTCCCTGTCCTTCTCCATGTAGAGGGGTGTTTTTCTCTCCATCCTTTGCAGTGGTTGTAGGTTGTACGTGCATTTTTTCGTGTGCTGAGCACCAGAAAGCCAGGCAGTAAAAGAGACACCGTTCCATCTCACACACAGCTTTCCATATGTCCACCTACCTCCTGTGCTGGGATTCAGTGTAGTTCTGTAGGGTTACTTTCCTGGTTCTGGCTGCAGCAGTGCACGTGGTAGCAGCCACTCCTGCCATGTACACCTGAAGCAGCGGAGAATGGCAATGTTTCTGCATCATGCAGCCACTTCTCTGAGCTGTTTAAGCTCGTCAGCTCCATGGGACAGTGCTTGGGTGATCCTATTGCTGAGACTGATGTAGGCTCATGCCCTCTGCGTGCATGGTGCTTCCTGCAAGTCAGGGGAATCGTGTGGGTGCAAGCAAAGGGGAGATGAAATATTAATGCCTAGGATGCAGTCTGAATGCTGCTGCCTCCTCACACAGAGGCACTGAGCTTTCCTGGGCCCAGCAGTTCACTGTTGCCTGACCAAAATCAAATCCACATTTATGAGCATTTCCCCAGTTGGTGATAGCTCTTGGATAACACCATGCCAGTGTCTGAGGCTCAGAGAGCTGCCAGGCTGCCTCTGCTGTCCTCTGGGAAAATCACTGAATAGAATAAAATAATCATTAAAGTTGGAAAAGGCCTCTAAGATCATCTAGTCCAACTGTCAACCATCATGCCCACTAAACTATGTCCCCAAGTGCCACATCTATACATTTCTTGAACAACTCCAGGGACAGTGACTACCTCCTCCTTGGGCATCCTGTGCCAATGCCTGACTACTCAGAGAGTAAATCTTTCTTCTGGCGCAATTTAAGGCCACTCCCCCTCCTGTCACTGTGACTGGAGAGAAAAGGCTGACCCCGACCTCACCACATCCTCTTTTCAGGCAGTTGCAGAGAGCGATAAGGTCCTCCCTGAGCCTCCTCTTCTCCAGGCTGAACAATCCCAGTTCCCTCAGTTTCTCCCCATAAGCCTTGTGCTCCAGACCCCTCACAGCTCTGTTGCCCTTCTCTGGACACTACAGAGCCTCAATGTCTTTCTTGTAGTGAGGGGCCCAGAACTAGACACAGTACTCAAGGTGCTGCCTCACCAGAGCTGAATACAGGGGGATGATTACCTCCCTGCTCCTGCTCTCCTGCTGGCTATGCTATTGCTGATACAAGCCAGGATGCCCTGGGCCTTCTTGGCTACATATACTTACAGATTGGAACTCGCACCATTTCCCCCTGTTGGTTCTGTGTGGTCTTTCAGCTGCTCTGTCCAAACCTTGTCAGCATTACGAAGATGATCAGGGGACTGGAGCACCTCCCCTATGAAGACAGGCTGAGGGAGCTGGTTTGTTCAGCCTGGAGAAAAGAAGGCTGTGGGGTGACCTTATTGCAGCCTTTCAGTACCTAAAGGGAGCCTACAAAGAGGAGGGGAATCAACTCCTTGAAAGGGTAGATAACAGCAGGACAGGGGGTAATGCTTTTGAGTTGAGGGAGGGGAGATTTAGGTTGGATGTCAGGGGGAAATTCTTTACAGAGAGAGTGGAGAGGTGCTCCAACAGGCTGCCCAGAGAGGTTGTGGATGCCCCATCCCTGGAGGTGTTCAAGGCCACATTGGATGGGGCCCTGGGCAGCCTGGTCTAGTATTAAATGGGGAGGTTGGTGGCCCTGCATGTGGCAGGGGGATTGGAGATACGTGATCCTTGAGGTCCCTTCCAACCCTGGCCAGTCTGTGATCCTGTGCATCTGGCCCAATGCATCTGTTGTGGGGCAGATCCCAGATCTTGCAGATCCTCTGCAAGAGGGCTGAGAGAAGATTTGCTGGGGTAGGGAGGAAGCTGTACACCACGACTATTCAGAGCTCAGAATATATTTAGAGGTTTGGCACCCTGTTCCCCAGAAACATTTGCAAGTGATGATATTCTTGGTGACGATTTGGAAATTAGGCAGTGATCATGTATTTATTTTGCAAAGGAAATGTTGCACAAGCTTTCCTAAACACTCACACATGTTTTGAGGTGTTCTTTTCTTAGATTCCATAAGCGCATTTCTTACAGTGTTTGTTGAACACTGACTCTGTCACCTGCTCACTAAGATAAATAGATGAGAATCCTGCCTTGGTTAAGGGAGATGGGAGAAGCTTCTCTGTGCATCATGAATGTGTATACAGACGGACAGCCGTAGTGCAGGAGTTCTGGTTGTCGACAAGCTGAACATAAGTCAGCAGTGTGCCCTGGGGCCCAAAGGGCCAACCGTGCCCTGGGGTGCCCTAGGCCCAGCAGCGCCAGTGATTGGGGGGAGGGACTGTCCCCTCTGCTCTGTGCTGTGCAGCCTCACTTCCAGCTCTGGATGAGGGTTTGGGCCCATAGTATAAGAAGGGCATAAAGCTACTAGGAGAGTCCAAAGGAAGGCTACAAAGATGGGGAAGGGTCGGAAGGACAATGAGGACAGGATGTATGAGGAGCAGCTGATGTCCCTGGGTGTGCTCAGCCCAGAGCAGAGCAGGCTGAGAGGAGGCCTGATGGTGGCTGCAGCTCCTCACAGGGAGTGGAGGGACAGCAGAGGGGAAAAGAGAAATTTGGAGGAGAACAGGATGGGTGGCTGAGCAGATCCATATCATCATCACTTGGGAGCAGTCCCACTGTAAATTTGGGCATTCCTTGTGAACGATGGCTAGATGGCATTGCCCTTCTTTTCTGGAATTCAGTACAGCAGCTTTAGGGACAGAGGGAATTTGTCATTCCTCATCTTCACATTATTTGCTGCTACTCCATGTCAAAAAGGTTGCGGTTTGCAGAGAGCATCTTCCATCTTCTGTGGTCCCTGAGGGCCTTGACAAGAGAAAGCCTGTTCTTCTCTTTTTGATGGTAGCTTGCTAATAAAATTAAGTG
Organism: Centrocercus urophasianus; assembly: GCF_019232065.1. Classification (NCBI taxonomy): domain Eukaryota; kingdom Metazoa; phylum Chordata; class Aves; order Galliformes; family Phasianidae; genus Centrocercus; species Centrocercus urophasianus. Next base: position 33,955,943 of record NW_024885532.1, on the reverse strand, counting down.
CTATGTAAGTGCCTAGTGGGATTCACAAATGTCCAGAAATTCAGGCCATGGCAGTTATTAACATTTTGTGCACATATATTAGCATTAACAGAAAATACCCTATTCTGCCCCTTCACATGTTAGTAGAGACCTCCAGGTTTCAGTTTTCTATTTCAGTGCCAGGGGCCAAGCCCTTCTACCCCTTCCACAACTGCTACCTGGACACCAGGAAGGAAAGACCATCACAGCCAGGCCTTGTGCAATTTTGAATATCCATTTCAGCCTTATTACATATGCCGTGTAAAATTGAGTCCAGTGCATCAAAGAGAAGCTTGCCTTTGAAGGGCTGCATGTCTCCTGCATGCAAATGCTGCTCTGATTTAATTAAGCTTGATTTTATAATTGGTGTAGTTAAATTGGTATGATTCTTGTGAGCAAATAACGATTGGCAGGAGCACCTCAGTGTGCTTACAGCATCATGTCAACAGAACCCATCAGCAAGTGACATTGGGATTTCCTTCCATTCACCTTTTTCATGTTTTTTCTGTATCTTACTTCTGATTTTTATGCTTTGTTTCCTTTGTTTGCTTTAACAGACTCATAAGATTGCTTATTTTGGGCTTCTCTGTACTGAAGATTTTCCTGTGGTAGTGACAGAGACAGCCCTTCAACTGGAAATTGTGAGACAAAGTTAAAAGCTGCTGGCTGGATATTCATCTGGAAAGACCTCACAGAGAACAAAATATTAGACATGAAAGGATAGCATGTTGTTTAAGATAAGGCCTAATCTCTTCCCTTTATGGGCAACATTTCTGATCTAAATCTGAGCACTTGCACCCGGAGCTGTTTAACTTTCACTCTCAGGTAGGTGGGCAGCAATGCAAATACTGAGAGCTAAATCTGCATGGCAGTCCTGAGCACAGCATGCAGATGCAGTAAGTGGGAGGCTGACTACCTACAAAATATTCAGGACACCTATCTGGTCAAGTACAATCTTAAACTTTCATAGATCTCACTGTGTACCCATCACACTACATGACACCTTGAAAAGCCACAGTCCACGGCATTTACTGCTCAGCTCTGGAACTGGTTCCTATTTATCAACACGTTCTTGAGAAAGACATCCTATCACTTAAAATTTGATGAGAGTGTGTTAGAAGATGCTTGTCCCAAAGTTCTAGATGAGAAGCATGACTGCGTACACACAGCTCATAAATAACCCATTCTTTATTGTTGTTGTAGCTAGGTGTTGCTGGTGGACTCCCTGGAGCTTCACAAAGCACTGGCCATGCAAACAGCCAGATTCCTATTTCGGTGGGTTGAAGCACAGAGTAATAAATTGCATAATGCGAGTAAGTTGGCATATATGTGCCCAGTGAGGATTATACATCCATAACAAGAACCTTTATGGTAACTAGAATGGGAAAATATTGGGGTTGCATCAAGAATAGAGCACCTTTGTTTTATGGCTGATGGAACTTGGATTTATTGGAAACAGAAGGCATACTGTTGATGCTGGCTGTATAGGAGACACAAAGGGATATCCCACAAACAGAGGACCATTCGAGTGTACCATATCAGTCATCCATAAAAATTATTGCTTTATCATCCTTGCTCTGGATTCATTGCAAGCATCGGTTTTCCTATTTCACAGCCTAGACAGATTTTACTTTGCGTGTGTTTAAGAACCCAGAGGGCCATATTTTTTGTCAGTTTGTGTTTTTAACACACTGATGGATAGTATTGCACTTCTGGTCCCTCCTTGGATTTACAGTTTTCCATTTACCACAGGGAACTCTCTTTTCTTAACCACCTGTAGGACTGTTGAGCTGTGAATGAGAGACATTAAAAAATGATGGGCAAGATTTTTAGTTGTCCTTTCATGACACACTCTGTTTTTTTCTCTGCAAGAGTGGGATGCTTTCAAAACTGACTCAGATAAATGAAAAATGGGCTAGACATCCTCCTGCAGACAGGGACTCTGAGAGGAAATAGCTATATATTTCCTGCACAAAGTGTAGAATTACTCAGTTTAATCTGATGGACATATCTTCAGCTTCTGTAAGCCAAGGTGGGAGTTTAAACTTCAGTGCACTACATCAAGCGAGGATTTGGCTCTCGTGCCTCTCTCAGCCTCTAACCACATTGCTGGTGGTTTACAGATTAAATGGTCCATTATATGAGGATGGAAATTCCTGGATCGTCTAGCTGGTATGCACAATAAGGACTGTCAGACTCCAAAACAGGGTCTGGCTTTTGCTGCACTGCAGGAGGGTTTAATTCTTGGGCTCCCAACAGCAGCAGGAGACATGTGGACAATGCCACCACCACTGCCATGCTGCAGCTCCCACCTGCTACGGCCAGTATCACGGTGTTTTAAGAAAAAAAAAAAACAAGGGTGGTTTTGAAGTGGCTCTGAGCTTTTCCTGACACCAACACAGTAATGATAAGAAGCAGATTTAGAAAGGGCCATAGAGGATCACTTAACCGCACTGTCAAGCAGCTTTATCTGTGTCTTTCCTGAAGGGCATTTGGATGACTTCAGAATCTGTAGTGGAGGGGATTTGCAGGCTCCTTCCTGAGCCTGTCACTGCATTGTCCCTGCAATTAGAAACTTTTTCCTGATGCCTGGCTGAAATCACCTTCTCTTCTGCTAAGCCTATTGCAACTTGTCCTAATCCTAGGGGATACAAAAAGATTCATTCTTTCTTTCTTAGAGCTACCTTTTAGGAATTTGGACACTATCTCCCCACATCCTCTTTTCTAGTCTAAGCAATGACAAACGCTTTAAGCTTTTCCTTGCAGTTCGTGAATTCTGAACCTCTGATCAATCTTGTTCTCTCAGTTCTTTCCATCTGGTGCAAAGCCTTTCTAAATGACAATTTCCAAAGCGCGGTATGTTTTGTTTGCAAGGACCACGTGCACATGCTTATCTTCCTTTCACACCCCACCTCCAAAACAACTGTTTTCCTGCCTTTTTTTTATTAGCTGCAAAAGGGAGGTTGGCAGCCCAGTGTTAGCATTTTACACAACATTGGTTGTTTCCCATGATGCGGAAAGACCCTTAGCAAGGAGAAATTAATTGGTTTTGTGTTTTCTGAGTGCCATTGTAACTGCTGAAGCCAGAAAATATACACAAAGCTATTAAAATATTTGGATGGCATAAGTTTAGGTAAGATTTCAACAGATATCTGTACTGCGCTTGTTTCTCAATGTGAAAGCTGTGACCCAGCACTTCTACTGAATCAGCAGGATATTGGCCTTGGTTATTGAGAACAGTGCTCTCTGGCTAAGGGTTATTGCTTTTAAGTTAGCACAAAGGTGATCACCACTGATGTGTATACATTTGGAGGGAAAACTAAACCATTGGATGGTAGAATCATAGAATCCTAAAATCTTAGAATTGTTTTAGTTGGAAGGGACCATTAAAGGTTATCTAGTCCAACTCCCCTGCAGTGAGCAGGGACACCTACAGCTCCATCAGGTGCTCAGAGCCCCATCCAGCCTGACCTTGAATGTCTCCAGGGATGGGGCATCCACCACCCCTCTAAGCAACCTGTGCCAGTGCCTCACCACCCTTATGGTAAAAAACTTCTTGCTTATATCCAGCCTAAATCTCCCCTCTTTTGCTTGAACACATTTCCCCTTGTCCTATCATCACAGACCCTGCTATAGAGTCTGACCCCTTCTTTCTTATAGCCCCCCTCCTTTCTTTATATCTTCCCTTAATCATTGTGGGCTTGAAGTATGTTAGTATTCAGGCTTCAGAAAAGAGTTTGTAACAGTATTAAATCCCTGACCTTCGAAACAGAAAACATTTTGTAAATTCTTTAAAAAATGAAATTTTTGTAGATGACAAAGAGGGAAGAAAAACATCTAAAAATGTTCATTAACTTGTTTTGAAAACAAAAATCCTTTCTCTGAAAGAGTGAAAATGTTCATCCCTCTGAACACTGGTGCAATAAGAGGGATGGAGTGAGAAGGGAGATGCAAGGCTGGGGGTGCAATGCTGCTGGTCCCCAAGGCAGCTCATAAAGAGGGAGGAAAGAGGAGGTCTTGTTGGGATGTGTGGTACCACAGCAGCAGCATGAGTGCCTGGGGAGGCTGAGCTGCCCAAGGGGACAAGCATGCTAAAAGATAATCATAGACATGAGTGTGCACAGCATTACTACAGTACAGGGTTACTACGCACTGCCAAATTAGTGCCAGAAAGATCACTATGCATTTGTTAAATAGAAGTGTGAAATAGCAATTGTAGGCCTATCCCCCTGCTTCTGCTGCCTTTCAGGATTTGCTGCTTAATTCTGCACAAGAGAGGTTTGTGACTGCTCGCAGACTTACAGGTCAGTGGAAACTGTTGATCCTGAGAGGTTTGTCAAGAAAATGAATGATGTATGGGCTTTGGCCAAGCTATGTGCTTGCTTGACCAGTTTTGGTAACCAAGGCAGCAAAAAAATCCATTTCAATGAAATGAAATTAAAATGCATATGAAAGTATAGCCTAGAATTTGCAGGATTTTAATGCTTCACAGTGTGACATAATGGCACACATTTTAATGTTCTCAGACCATTTCTGTGAGTTTCGAAAGGTTGAACTGACACTGATGTCACATTATCCACTTGCTCTAAAATACATGCTGGCCTTGTGCTTTATTTAATGCTTTTCAATGTTATTTGGATGCCATAATTTTACAGTCACCTCACTGGATCGATGAGGAAAAGTAAAAAACTGCCAGATGAAGGTTATTTCATGCACTAAGTCATCAGCAGCCCCAGCTTTTCCCAGCTTACCTTCCTTCTCCACCTGCATGCAAACACACTAAAAATGTTCCAGGAAATCTCTGCCTCTGCATTAACATGTGAGTTGCTCATAAATCACATGTCTTTAATGGAGAGTTGTAATCTGATGTTAATGAAGACTCTGAGGCACTGCTGAATTTGGGAAGGGACTGGTGCCAGAAGCTGGTGCATGTCCATAGGCCTCCAATGTTATCAGTGGAAGCCTTTGGAGTTTCATCAGTGCCAAAGCTTTCCCAGCCTTCTCTATTCAAAAGTTGCTATTGGCAGAATAATAAAAATCCCCCATCACATCTTGTGAATAGTTTACATTGCAAATTCCTAAGGCCTGACTGCTGTGGCGTGCAGGTCCCAAAGCACAGCGGTGTTGCAGTTGCCCAGTTCAAAGCCTGCTTCCCATTTGCTGCAAGGCTCTCTTGGATCTCTCCAGCAATGTAAAAGGCTCCTTGCATTAAATGAAAGATTTCTTTCATTGAAGGCCCCCTTCCAGCACTAGGTAGGTGGAGGGAGTCCTGAATGCAAACAAAAAGTTGTGCTGGAACCTCGCAGGAAAATCTGGGAGGTGCTTCTCTATGAGGCATGGTGGCTTTCAGGGCACAGGAGCAGACCCCATGCCCTGTAAGTCCTAATCTGTACAATAATGTCAATCTCTTCATTGTAACATAAATCTTGGCTTTTACATCAGAGCACATCAAGGTGACCTGCAGATACATTAGCCTGGATATTGCAGCCCCTGCTTCTGCCTCCTGTTCAAGCCCTGTGCATCTCTCCCCTCTGCCCTGGGGTGACCACACGGGGTTTCAGGGCATTGGGCTGTGGATGTGAGGCTGTGTGGCATGGCCACAGCTCAGTACAGCTGCCTTGGCAAGGAGGGTAAGTCCTCCCAGATATGCCTTCATTCAGATCCATGCAGTTATTTCTGTACACTCAGTGTCTCGGCGACTAATATCAAGGTGAGCCTGGCTTGCCAGCCAGTGGATTTGATTGCTTTATTGCTTTGGTGAATGGGAATCAATAGCTAATTGGCATGTATTAACAAATGAGTAATGTGCATAACAATAGGAATAACAATGATTTACTCTGCTGGAAAGTAAAGGTAAGCAACTGCAGCAGGCTGATTGCAGAAAGCGGCTTCTTTTACTCAGTGCTTTCGATGCTATGAAGTATGGCTATAAAATAACTGTCTTTTTGTTAGGCAGTAGTAGTGTCCTGCTGCTAAATTAATAACTATGGGTTTCCAATATACATAGGTTGCTCCAAAAGTAATACCTCCTATTTATTTCATGGAAATTACATCATGTACAAAGAGAATCATAATACTATTTGACAGAGCATATTCTCAACTACAGAACACTATTTTTCAACACAGTCACCACCAGCAATGAACAAGAGCCTGCATGCTGCACCTGTGAAAATCTGCAGCAGCAGGGGTGACTGACCCACTGCTGCTGTCACCACCACTGAAATACACCACCCACCGCCTCCCTGTTTGATCTCCATAAACATTCAGCAAGCATCAATGAATCCAAATGGTTGCCATTCTTTTCTGTATGAAGGAATTCAGTGACACCCCTTTGCTTCTTGTGCACTTCCATGTCAGATGCCATTTCTTCAGACTGCCTCTCCACTGCCATCTGTCACACAGTAACAACATGTAATGGAAGAAGGCTCAACCTCTTCTGCTATACCACCAACGTACCTCTGACATGGGCCAACATCACAGAATCACAGAATCACAGAATTGTAGAATGGAAGGGACCTCCAGAGATCATTGAGTCCAACCCTCCTGCCAAAGCAGGTGAACATAATTATATAGGAGGCATTACTTTCAAAGCAGACCTCATACAACTGTTTTTCCTTCTGGCCTGTTTACTGACTGATGTGGAGCGGGTATATTTTGCCTGCTAGATGTGCTGCTGTCAGGTGAGAGCTGCCAACTCAGGAACTCTCGGGGCTCGGGTGCCACTCAGCACCCTCGTGAGGCATCACTCATTTGCAGGTCCCAGGTGGCAGCATGAAATCAGCTGCAGTGCACACTCTCATACTGACCAGAAAAGAAGTGATGTTCACTTCTGGGTGGTACCAAGGAGGCACTGGGGTAAAATGTCAATCCTCGCAATACTGTACTCACCAAATGGTCGTAAGTACAGAAATAAAAATGAAGTGTAGCTCAATAAAATAGTTGTGGTTGATATTAAGTCACTGGTATTTTAGCTGCCCATGAGGGACAGTAGAGGTGGTGATATGTGAAAACTTCTGAGAATTTTGATCTTGCTTGACTTCAAATCCTAAGTTTTCACTCAGCATTGTCACTTCCTCCTTTTAACCTCCTACTGTTAACTACAGCAAGAAATATTTTCTCAGGTGTAAAAAACTGCATTTTCTTCTTGCCTCCTTTTTATTAATTGTTCACTTTTCTAATTGTCTGCTGCCATTACTCATCTGCTCTCAGCAGTGCTTGCACCTGCAGTGCCCATGCCTGCAGGGACATGGGGACAGCTGACAGCAAAAAGCACAATGCAGGCTCAGTTCTGGGTGCAATATTGGCCCAGTCTGTAAGTTATCTCTCCCCAGCCTTGCCTTTCAGACCCAGTTTTTCTGTAAGAATGAATCAAAGACCGATCTCTCTGGTCCCTTATGATGCTTCTCTACTCGTTGTGCAGTTATTCTTTATAGCACTGTGTTTGTCGTCTCCAGCCAGCTTTCAGTCCATGTGACAATGTTTGTTTCCAGGCCAATTCTGGTTATTATTCTTTGGTGTGAGGCATCCTATCATTTGCTTTACTAAAATCCCAGAATATTTCCTTTACATCATTGTCTTTGTCCAGTAATGGTAAAACTCCATCTTAAATGTAATCAAGATTGTCTGGCAAGATCTTTTATTTAGAAACACATGTGGCTTATTGCACATAATTCCACTGCCATCTTGATGTTTCATGATTATATGTTCAATCTCAATGTTACATTACTGTGGAGGGAAGGGGGGAGACGTTTGTTTCATACCTGACCAATCATTTATTATGCATGTACACATTTCCCATGATGCAGAGCACATATGCAAGGGAGCCATGCTATTTTTCCATGTGGTTTAGTTTTTTTATTTTATCATTCATTCTCAACAAGAAGGTCATCCTTTCCCCACAGATGTTTCTTACTTTTGCAAACTGAAGAAAATTTCTCTCCTAACTCACATAACAGATCCGGTACTTGTAAAATACACTTGCCATGCCAGTACTGTAATTGTTTCAAGAACTTTTCTCTTGCAGAGCTGTGGTTTACCACCATGCCATGGCTTACCACAATTTAGCATAGAGCTGTAGCTTTTAATCAGAAACCCAAGCCCTGACTGATTTGAAAACAAAGTGTCTAGAGTAAGGGTGTGGAAGATCTGTGATAGATTTGCTGCACTGACTTCTTTCAGCTTTTCTATTTACATCCATTTTTAAGATTCTTCTCCTATATGCATAGCACTAAGTGTGACAATTGGGTAACAGTAACTACTTTGCAGCTCTGAGATTCACCAGGGAAACATAACAGTCATAGAATTGTAGGATTGCTTGAGTTGGAAGGGACCATTAAAGGCCACCTAGTCCAACTCCCCTGCCATGAGCAGTGACACATACATCTCCATCAGGTGCTCAGAGCCCTGTCCAGCCTGACCTTGAGTGTCTTCAGGGATGGGGCATCCACCACCTCTCTGGCAACCTGTGCCAGTGCCTCACCACCATTGCTGTAAAAAACATCTTTATATCCAATCTAAATCTCCCTTCCATTAGTCTGAACCCATTTCTCTTGTCCCATCCCTGTTAAAAAGTCTGTTTCCTGCTTTCTTACAGCCCCCTTTTAGGAAGACAGTGCTCAGGTCTCCCCAGAGCCGTCTCTTCTCCAGGCTGAACAGCCCCAGCTCTCAGCCTGCCCTCGTAGGAGAGGTGTTCCATCCCTTGGATAATTTTTGTGGCCCATCCTCTGGATGCACCCCAACAGGTCCACGTCTCTCAAGTACTGAGGACTCCACATCTGGATGCAGTACTGCAGGTGAGGCCTCAGCAGCGCAGAGCAGAGGGACAGAATCACTCCTTTCCCTGGTCAAGCCCTTTTCAGCGGGGCTATGCTTTCAACCTTTCTGGGGTTTAGATAAATTATCTTCGGTCAGAATTTTTCTGCCTGTAGAGTTTCTGATCACTTTCAATATACTCAGGTATTTCTGTGACTGCACAGACTACTGGTAACTGCAAGGAGAGCAGATTTGGAAATAAACTCATTTATACATAAGAGAGAACTGACAGGTACAAGTAAATAAATTATATTTTCATGTATTTATGAGCATGGGGGCTGTATGTATGCATACACATTTTGTCCTTGGAAGTCTTACAAGTGCATTTGATTGAGGAGATGAAAGACGTATATTCAGTGTGCAATGTAAAAATGAACTGGTTGTTTGGAAAGGGGTGGCTCATATTTCTGATATGTCTGAAGTCAGATTTCTTCAAACAGAGTCTCCACGTTTGCCTTGATAGCATGATAACGCTGGTGGGACTTGCTAGCAAGATGTATTTCGAAAGCTGAGTAAGCATCTCTGAGCAGCTGGTGGTAAGGATAGGAGATGGACTGAATTAAATCACTGTGATGAGCAGGATTTAAGGAGAAACAAATTTTAAAACTGACATCAAATTGCAGTTGTGACTTTTTCTCAGCAGAAACAGGCTGTAACTACTTTACGTAGATCAAGATATAAATCTTTTGGTCTGATACTGTAATAACCAAGATGTCAGAGACGATGTTACTTGATCTAGAGTTTGTGGCATCCATTTAATAAGCGGAGCACTGCCACAGTTGTCACACCAGATTCAGGGATTGAAATGGTTCATCTCTTTTCCTCATCATGGGATTTTCACTACAGACAAGTCTGTGCTAAAGCAATAATTCACATCTGTCTTCCTGCAGGCAAGGACAACAGCTGTGTGCAATTCAGCATTTTTGTATGTTTTGATCAGAAATATTTTCAAGTAAGCTTTCTGCACTTGCACAGAGGCTGTTTCTCACTAGGCACTGTTCTCTGTGTTCCCTGGTCTTGCTGAGATGTGAAGAGAGTCACCCATTAGGCACTGCAGCTTTCCAATAGCCTGGGGATCAGGAATTCTGGTCATGTCTCTAAACTAAGTTATCCTGTGAAAAACTCCTGAATCAACAAATTATCTCAAAACTATTTTCTGTTCTGATAACGCAACACTCAGATAACTGAGTTCAGTTCACTGTAGTGAAGCCTGAGGCAGCAGAATGGGAAGTGGTTGTACCCAGTGAAAATGAAAGAGTGATGGGCAGGGGAAGGGAAGTAACTGGGGAGAAATTGGACTCAAGTCCAAAGGAGATCTAACTCCTTATTAAAAACAAAACAAACAGCCCAAGCAGGCCAAGCCTTAAGATTTTCTGGATTCTGAAGATTCGATTCAGTAAGTTCGGACACTTGCTGAGAGTTTAATTGATAAATTCAGCTATGTAAATAACTGAAGGAAAGAATATATTTTCCAATTGCTTATAGAATCATAGAATCACAAGGTTTGGAAACAACCTGTAAGATCATCTAGTCCAACCATCCTCCCACTGCCCTTGCTACCACAAGCACTAAGCCATATCTCGTAGCTCCTCATCCAGGCGCCTCTTGAACACTGCCAGGGACACCAACTCCACCACCTCCCTGGGCAGCCATTCCAGTGCCTGACCATTCTCTGAGAGAAAAAGTTTTGCCTCATGTCCAGCCTAAACCTCCTCTGTTACAACTTGTGGCCATTCCTCGGGTCCTGCTCATTGCCTGGGAGAAGAGGCCAAACCCCTCTTCACCACAATCTCCCTTCAGGCAGTTGTAGAGAGCAATGAGGCCTCCCCTGAGCCTCCTCTTCTCCAGACTGAACAATCCCAGCTCCCTCAGCCGCTCCTCATAAGACTTGTGCTCCAGACCCCTCACCAGTTTTGTTGCCCTTCTCTGGACACGTTCCAGGGCCTCAATGTCTTTCTTGTAGTGAGGGGCCCAAAACTGAACACAGTACTGGAGATGCTGCCTCACCAGAGCTGAGTACAGGGGTTACCTCTCTTATGATTGCTGACATCTACAGATAAACTAATAACAAGTGGTATCTTTGCAAGCAGCTGTCCGTAGTGACCTTCCTTTCGTGAGAAGAGGTGGAAAAAGAGGTGGAGAAGATGTGGCTTCCCTTGTCCTCGGTGGGTTGGTTTTTAACATTTTGTGTTTGTCTTCCTCATTTCTATCTCAAAAAAATCAGAGTCACTTCAACCAGAAACCAGGCTTTCTCGTTCGTGGCAGATCAACAGATTTCTAATGCCATAAAAATGTACTCACATGCTTCTTTTCCCCATAAGGTAACAGGGAAGTCTATTCAGGATAAATGAGAAGCACTATCACCTTCTCCATGCCTTGGAGGATTTGCTATGATGCACTGCTGACTCTCTGCAAGCTTCCCCAGCTCCTCCTGCTCACAACTCTGGGAGGCTGGGAGGGGAGACAAACTCATGGTGTCTTCTACCAGTCATGAGGGGCGTGCTAACCCAGTCCTTAGAGACAGGTGTCCAAATGGTGGGATTTTAGCAAACCCATATTGCTCCTGCCTTCTGTGTCTGAGAGGGCCCAGCACACCAGCTGCTGTGAGCAGCAGTGCAGATTCACCAGGAAATGGTGGCAAGCATTTGGCTGTGCATTTGCTGATGAAGGCAGAGTCTGACCTGGACCACATGGGCCTCCTTGCTGGTGCTGCTTTGGACCTGCTTCTGCTGGCACGGAGCTCCAGGCATACCTAGAGATGCTTCTCAACCAAGCAGTGCAGTGATGTGGAAAAGATGGAAGCTGTGAACCACCAGAAGCAGCAAACATCTGTCTAGAGAAGACAAATTGGTCTTTTTCCTTGGTTCTGCTAATATCTCTTGGCACATTCATCACTATGAACACCTCCTCTCTAAGTGAGAAATATTTTATCTGGCTAACAGATTGCCAAAGCCATTCCATGGGATATCTCAGACAATAAATCTGGTAACGAATCCCTTCTCTTACTCTAAAACCTGCTTTTTTGACAGATTTATCATTCTTATCTTCCTACATACTACATACTGTGATATACAGCCACAGCTGAAGAGTGACTCGATTGCTCCACACCACTTCCATCCTTTAGGCCTCTCTCATTAACCACTCTGGCAAGAAGTTAGCTGACTGCTGGCACTTCCACATCTGTGCAAATGTGTCCCATGCGTCTTGACAAAGCCGTCTGCTAGCTCAAAAGGCCATTGCTCATGGCACACAGCTACTTCTCCATGCAAAGGTCCCAGTTCCTCTGTTGTGCAATCTGTGTGATGTTCTAACATCACAGAGACAGTTGCTGTTTCCTCAGCATGCAGAGGAAGTCAGGTATTTTATGGATTAATGACTTTACTGCAGTGAATTTACTGCAGCTCTTAGAAGAAAATAGCAACATGTAACTCCACTGCAAAAATACAAAAATTGCAACAGCATCTGTCCTCTGAGCAGCCATTACAGAGCTCCCTTTATGAAGAAGATGGAAATTATGGCATTAGTGTGGAATTGTGCTGCTGAGGCATCAGTCAACGGGAGTGTCTATTTGTGCTTTATGTGAGTATGCAAGATTAGGAACCTGGTTTGAGAATGTTCATCTCAGTTTCTTCTAGCTAGTTATACATTCTGCTCTTTTCCTTACAGACATTTATTGATGGTTTTCCCTTTAAAGTGTCTAGAGTCATCGTACCAGTTTGTCCTGCCAGGCTTTGTGACTCCTGGTGGCCCTAGATCTTTGGTTTCTGTGATTGAAGGCCATCAACACAGCTTCACTGGAGCTGGCTTGCTCTGTCCTGTGGAGTTTATATGCCTGACCACATCCAACACTGCAGGGCACCTGCTCCAGTTCATCACAGCCCAGCAGGCTGCGTGGGATATCCAAAGCAGCTCTCTCACACTTTGTCCCTTGTACTTTTCCACTTGCTCACTGATGCATCTAACTTTATTCTTGAGGTCTGCTAAATATACAGCAAACCCTAAGCTTCAGCAATCAAACCACAGAACCCAAACAAAAGAAAACTCATTCCTCATTTCCCTGTTTCACCCACTACCAGACACAAACAACATCTACAACACTTCCCCAATTTAAACATGCATGATTTTCCTGCCAGCCTCTGCAAAACAAAATCAGCATCCTCTCTGGCAAATGCTAGACAAGCTGTGATGCAGCCCTACATATTTTGGCCCAGAGGCAAGCCCTTGTTCTTTTGGTTAACCAAAGAGTTGTTGCTAATATCTTTTCTGACTGTTTTTTAGCACTGTGCTCTGGATTCAGTGCCAACATGAAGGCAGAGCTATTCCTGATGGCTCCTGCACAGTTTGTACCCACAGCCTCCTGTACCACTGCTGGAGAGCTCTTGTATCACTTATCATCACCTGATTTCAAAATAATTTCAAAAAAATAAAATCACCTATCCTTTGATTGCCATAGGTGAGTAAGTTTCCACCTTTTTAGTAGTGTATATTTTTTAAAACATGATATTCTGCAAATAGATTTACTATGCACAAAATGAAAGCCTCAGACTAGCAACCTCAGCCAACACATCATGAAAGTGAAGTGGCTGTAAATGATCTCTGTGCAAAAGATTACTTTGAAAAACAACACCTTGATGTCTGTAGAAATCCACTCCTTTCAGGCAATTTCCCCTTTTCTGCAGCTCTCAGGCTAGCACAAAGAAGCATAAAGTATCATGTGAGAAATAACTGTGAGGTCCAGCAACAATACAGCAATCTTCTGGAAACAGATGCCAGATCTGTCTCTTCTCCAGCAGTAGTGTTGCTCTCCTGCTTCCTTTGTACTTTCTTTAGATGCTCAACTCCACAGAAGCCATTGGCTTCTTTTCTGCTCCCCACAAGACTCCCTATTCCTTCACCTTCACTCATTTACCTTCTCCTTCCCTGTGACTCTACATCTCAACATTCATTCATTAATGATCTGGACGATGAGGCAGAGTGTACCCTCAGCAAGTGAGAAGACTACACAGAATTGGAAGGAAGGGCAGATGTACCAGAATGTTATGCTGCCATCCAGAAGGACCTCAACAAGCTGGAGAAATGGGGGTCCTGGTGGACACATAAGCTGAGCATGAGCCAGCAATATTCTCTTGCTGCAAAGAAGGCTCATGGTATCCTGGGCTACTTAAGTATGCTTAAGTATTGGCACCAGGACCCAACGTATCCTTTTCTGCAGACCCACTTTTCAGCTAAAAGACTTCCAGCATGGACTGTTGCCTGGGGTTGTCCTCCCCAGCTGTAGGACTTTGCAGCATGGCCCTCTGGTGAGTCAGCCACTCCTTCCTCATTTGAGTCACCAGCAAACTTGTGGAAGGTACATTCTGCCTCCCCACTGAGATCATTACTGAAAATGTTAAAAAAGACTGGACTCAATGTTGACCACAGGACTGCACTACTAGTAACTGGCCTCCAATTGGACTTTATGCCACTTCTCACCACCCTCCAGCCTCAGCCTTTACTCCTCCTTCACCTTTTCCCAAACTTATAAGGCAGGCGATCCCTGTATCATTGTACTCTCCCATCAGAGCACACAGGGGATCAGGATCTCTGGTGGTGCCAGGAAGCTTCTGCTTCTCCACCTTTCCCACTCATCTCAAGAGTGAGTGCTGCAGCATGCCACTTGCCCATGGAAGTGCTTACATCCCATGCAGCTGCTGAGGGTCCCTCAACAATATTCCACCATATGGCACAACACTCCTCTGCTTTATCACATGGAAAATATCAAGATAATCAGACCTGCCTAGCTGTGATTCATGTAACCATCTGTCTGGGCTTCCTACTATTCGAGTGCTGTAATACCCAGCCTACTAGCCAGAACATAAGCGGCCTTTTGCTGTCCAAATTTCTTAATCTAAACAAACACGAAAGGCCAAATTCTGATCTGGGCTCCATTTGCAAAAATCTCATTTGTGACATTAAATGAATGAATCAGTATGAATCAGTCCGAGCATGGAGTTTGGCACAAAGTTTTCTCACTGATTTATAGTGTCCATCTGGCTGCTCTTAATCAAGGAGCGTCTGGCCTCAGTGCAGTTTTTAAACAATGACGGTATACACAAAACTCACTTATGGCCACATTTGTATTTGGTACCAGAACTGATAACTCAGTTCCTGTTGCATCACATTTATGTAGCTCATCAAACAGGTCCCTGTTTGTTCCTAAGTAAGTCCTCTGCAACGAGGGTGATAAACTTTTAATGAAAGTTTGGCTACGGACAGTTTAACTGCTACTGAAGATGGCTGCTGTAAATTGTTCTTCACCATGGTCTAACACACATGTCTTCAGCTACATGGGAAAAACTGAGAGGTGAAGTGGTTGGCTCCCAGCTCTGCTGAACTACCACAGCATCAGTTGCATTTAGCACTACCAGAAACATACCCAGTCCCTCTTGGGCAT
The DNA here is from genome assembly GCF_019232065.1 of Centrocercus urophasianus. Classification (NCBI taxonomy): domain Eukaryota; kingdom Metazoa; phylum Chordata; class Aves; order Galliformes; family Phasianidae; genus Centrocercus; species Centrocercus urophasianus. The sequence continues at coordinate 33,940,681 of NW_024885532.1, read as the reverse complement.
CAGGACCCATTGCAGTCCCTTTCCCCAGTGGCCAAAGGGAGCATCAGCCCCTGATCTCTCTCAGTAAAACCCACTCTCCACTCCTGGCCACATCCATCCCTCATCAGATGCCAATGTGGGGCTTCACAGTGGAAGAAACTTTCCCATTGCCAAGTCTCCAAGGCTGGGAGCTGAAGACTCAGCCAGTCGAACACAGCACACAGCTACCTAGTGGCCCATGGTGACTCATGGAAGCCACCGTGATGCAGTATGAAACATTTTGAAGAGTACTGTGAACATGCAGAACATTACCCTGCAGAGGTGAAAGTGTGAGCAGTGCCTCCTCTTCCCGGAGATGCTCATGGACTCACACCTCTGACGTGCTAGTCCTAAAAAATGGAGGGTTTAAAACTAACATCTGTGCATTCTCTTTATTTGGAAAACAAATGATTTTTGGAGTTCCTTCTAGCCCTTTGTGCCCAATCCTTGAAATATTTTAAGACCACAGGTCTTTAAATCCAGGGAGCACAAGGTATTCATAGCTTGTATTTAAAAAAAAATCATTCAAAAAATATCCCCTTTTCTCCAGTTTTTGGAAAAAATATCTATTGAAACAATAGAGCCTGCAGAGTGGAAGTCTCCAAATCAGCCAAAAGGCAAATAAATTGATGTGAACCTCTTAATTTTAAAACTTGAAGATTTCTGAATGTCAGGAATTAGTGACACACAATTTGCATATAGACAATTAAACAAGCCTTCTAATCACTCATCATGATGGAAAGTCTTTTGGATGCTACCCACAGGATCAGTTATTTTTATAACCCGCGGCTGTTTTAAGCTATTTTTTGAATTACTCTCTCTCACTGCAGCTTGATGTTACTTAGTGTAGAGCTGAAAAAAGAAAACGTGCTATATCTAAAAACCAGGAAGAAACAAGAAAAAGGCCTAAGGTTCCAAAAGCAATGTTGTCATAGCTACATTAGGCCTACTAACTACCATATCAGAAGTTTATCTGAAAGTGGTGTTCAGAAAGACAATGATGAGGCCAGATAGCTCTGCTAGGGAACCCATATTTATGCATTTTGGCCTGTGTTTTTTATTGAAGCCAAGAAAGTCTCAGAAGTGCCCTCAAAGAGGGCAACAGCCCAGGTATGTGTAGAATGTACATTATCCCAATTCTGCCAACTCTCACATAAAGGAGTTGGAGCTGTGATGTTCCTTCCATAGGATCTTTCCAGGTTGTTCTGCACTGTGGCTTCAGCATTACTTGACTAAGCAAAGTCAGCTAGCAAAGGGAAGCTACCTGTGGAAGGAAGCTATCTCTTTGAAAGAAGTAATTATTTTATTGGATGGATTGAAACCAACAGCTTAAATACCTTCTGCAAACAGCAGGGAACCCAAGAGAGATGTAGGAGCCAAGGGAAAAACCTCAGTTCTTCTCTTTGCCCTGGCACACAGGCAGGAACTCTGGGCTCCCCCAGACACGGACTGAGTGCTCTGGTCACAAACCTCTTCTGTTTTCTGGGTCAAGCCAGCAGCTGATGTGGACTGGTGCCCAGTGGCTTAGGCTCTGTGTAAAGGCATCTTTGCTCTGGGCTGGCAACTTTTCCATCCTTCTCCTTCACTATTTTCCCTGTATCTTCTTCAGGATGGATGACAACAAAACAAGGGCTCCAGAAATAAAGGTACTTAAAAATTTCCCTGTGAATAGTATCACCTTTTGTCTGTAAGCCATTTCTAAATCCTTTTCAGCATTTTTCTGCCTATTCCATGCTGTGCTTTCTGACCTTTCAAATCAATCTGTTGTGTGATGTGGTGTTAAATACACCCCTAGCATCTGGATAAACTGTGCCCACTGTTTCACCCTTGTCCACTCATCCAGTGAGCAAATTTATCAGGTATGACCTGCATCACTAACTGGAGAGTGACTGTAACTCACGAGAGCCTCTCCATGGGCTGGAAGCCACAAGCATGCAGCCCAAGCACTTTCCTAGAGACAACCTAATCCTGAAATCGTGGTCTATGAGCCAGCCCCACTCCTCATTTCTTCCTCCATGAAATAAGAGTAAAATCAAAGTCAGTGGAGTGACATGAGTGATTTTGGCACAGATGAGGAGATTCAGCACTGTCATTTACGATGCAAGATTATATTATATTTGCTTTCAAAGTTCTACCACCTGGAGACCCTCCTTCTCCCTCTTTAATTGAAGTCTTGTGGAGCACTGCTGGAAATTTATGTGCTGTGTCTGAAGCTGAGCCAGGTCAGCAGCCACACTGAACCACAAGACATAAAGGTACAGCGCTGGGAAGCAACCTGGGAGATAGCATCTGGCCAAGATGGACTGTGAGACAACCACACCATCCAAGGTGGGTGCTTCTCCAACCTTGTCTCAAAATTGTCTAATTATCCTTATAATTAGAAAGATTTAAAATTAAATATCTCTGGCTATAAATGTAACTGATTACCTCTTCTATGCCAAGATGCTCTTGAGGGAGATAAAGAACAAGGGGCAAGCAGTTTTCTGAGTGCTTGCTGGTAATTTCTAAAGGCATGGGGTCAAAATACATACCAAATGAAAGACCTTGTAGTGCTGTGGTACCGCTGTGCTACTCAACAAAATACAGTCATCTGTGTTTTATGGAGAATGAGTACAGGCAGGAAAATGGGTGAGCATCCTGAGCAAGAAGGTGAGCATGGCTTCTCTACTGTGCTCTCTAACCTGGCAGTGTGCCCCGTATATACTGCGCTCATTACTCTTCAGTGTGATGTCACCATTGAGAAAGAAAAAACACGTGAGTTTCCTATACTATAAACCAATAATTTTCCCCATACTTCCTCCAAAATGAGTGCTGAGCAAAGTGCAGACATAGCTGAACATTTCCATTGCTGACAGACCCCAGTTCTTGAAGAGCAGATTTTTCTCACTGTTTTTTTCTGACCGTCTCCAGTCTCAGTCCTGTCCCCTGCAGCCTAGGGATTCAGCTGACATATTTCACCTCTAACCCTAAACGATACTGAAGCTGCATTCTGCACTTTCTCCCGTATTTTTTTACATCACTTAGCATACATACACCCAAATTCTCATCACTATGTAAAAATACTTATTGGTCTTTGACTTAAGTTTGACCAGAAATTAGCAGTGTCACAAAGCTCTAGTACTGGCAATATAAAATAACATGTCAGATGGAGCACACTTTCAAACTCCTACAAGTCACCATCCTGAGGTAACTTCTCCTTGGAAACCTTACAGCCTGGTGGTACATGGCAGCGATACCATGTGTTGTGTGGAACATGTGATCATAGAATACCTTGAGTTGGAATGGACCAACACGGATTCCTGAGTACAACCCCCGGCTCCACAAGCACCACCCAAAATCCAATCCTTGTGTTAGAGAGCGCTTCCAAACGCTCCCTGAGCTGCAGCACTGGGGCCGTGCCCACAGCCCTGGGCAGCTGTTCCGTGCCCACCGCCCTCTGCCGCAGCCCCTTTCCCTCACCCCAGCCGCCCTCCCCTGCAGCTCCATGCCGTTCCCTGTCGCTGTCACACAGAGCAGAGCTCAGCGCTGCCCTCTGCTCCCTGTAAGGAGCTGCGGCCGCCATCAGGCCTCCCCTCAGCCTGCTCTGCTCCGGGCTGCAAGCTCAGGTCCCTTTTCTGCACAGATGTGGGCATGTTTAACCTTATGCACAGTGAGTAATTCCCTTGGCTTTATATGCATGGGGCTAATTTGGGGAATGAGTCTCATGTTTCATTATTATAAACATAAACATACGCTCAGCATCAACATAAAGCTGTTCCAGTCACAATCACTGAAGTGCAGCACATCCTGGCTCCTCACCAGTGTATTTTAGGATATGTTAGAAGGAAGGGAGATCACTCTGCATGGAAGCAGCTAAAACCAGAAAGCATCTGAAAAGATCACGTTTTCTTGTTTATCAGCCCTGTGTGTTCTTAAGTGCTTTATTTGTGCTCAGAAGCACAGGTTACAGCAAGGACATGATGATTTGTGTGGAGGGACATTTCTGGGCTGTAGGTTATTTATTTCTATATATTATTAATGTGTCGGGTTTTTTTCTTCAGCTACCTGGATAAAAGCATAGAAGTGTGGCAGTTTCTGTCCCCTCTGGGTAGACCTCAGCTCAGTAAAATGGGAAAATATAAGGCCTAGGCATGAATCATATCCCAACTAAATCCTGTATTTAGGAGTGAATTTCCAACACCCAGAGCAGCAATGCAGACTCCCCCAACCATAGCATCCTCCAGAGCCACTCAACCCTGACTGGCAGAATACTACCTCAGGGGCTGAGAAAATGGATGGTATTTTGTTTTTCAACCCCCTTTTACCGCAGTGAAATATTTCCAATAAAAATAGGAGCTGTTCAATGTAAGTTTCCAGCATTGCCAAATGACAGCAGCACTGGGACTTCACAGTTTAGAAAATCCCTTGTTCACCCTTATGTGATGTGTGAGATCATGGAAAGACAGAGCAATGCACCTCTTGCCTGCCAAACACCCAATCACCATTTAAAAACTTTACAGCATCCCTTGGTGGATATATATTAGCACCATTTAACTATTCGCAGATATTTTCAGAGAAAGTAAATTGTGAGTATGAAAAACAAGAGATAAACAGGGCAACCTGTACAGCAGGAAGAAATCACACACGGATAGAAAGTTAATCTTGGGAACTTATTTTCATCCTCAGTTGGGCATAGAGCTTATCTTTTAGGTAAACACAGGTTTGTTTATTGCTCACTGCTACCACTGCTTGCATTTTTCCAGGGGCAGTAATAGGTGAGAGCATCCTTCCAGATCATTTGCATGCCATTAGGAAAGTGCTCAAGCAGAGCAAGTAAGTGCTGGTGTGCTTAGTAGGATCAGCTGGCCAGACTTACCTACAGCCCCATACCACTGACTGGGAAAAGTGCCCACTTGCTAATGAGCTCAGGCATAGCAATTAGATTGTAAGCACTTTGGATTAGCACCATCTGCACCACGCTCATATAGTACCTGCTACAGAAGGCCCTCAGTCCATGCTGCTGATAAGTTCCACTACACAAACACCCAGAGCAAGGAGATGACACTTTTCCTGATCTCTGCATGTCTTTTTGGAGGAAGTGGGGGAAGTGATAATTTTCAAAAGAACATCATGTTACAGCAGCTCTTAGCGTAGCTCAGTGCTGAACTCAGTAAAGGTTTCCAGCTGAGAAGCAGAAAAGAGACATATGTAGATTTTTGGACTGGAATGGAGAAGATGGACTTGAGACAAATCTCCAGAAGACTTAAGTACATTTCTAGGCAAAGACAAATGATTCATCACACTTCTAAAAATGGTTGTAGGCATAAATGCAAAAGCTGTTGCAAAACACAAGCAATCAGATTAAGAGGGACCAAGAAGACATCTGTTCTGCGGATCAGGGAGAGCAAAGAAGTTTGGGTGCTGTATCTTCAGGCTGAAACCTTCCATGCAATCACCAAATCAGAATTCACAGCACAAAACATTCAGGACAGGGCAACTGGGAAAGTGGTCCTGAAAAGCACTGCAGTTCAGCCCAGAACCAGAGCAGCAGCTCATTTCCTCTGCTCCCAGGAGCCTTCTGGTCATTGCACCTTATAGCCTAGCAGCTCAGGATAGGAAAGGTTACAGAGATTTTAAAAAGTTCCTGGGATAAAATTCATCTACTTGATTCTGTATTTGTAAGATGTCTCATGTTCTGTATTTGCCAGGGAAAAATGCCAAATTTTGGTGCCAAATTTATTTGAGCATTCAATCTACTACTAATGAAACATCAGTTTTAGGCAGAACAGTAATACAAGACTCTTAACATGGTGTGTGATGTAACCAGGGACATAAGATTAACTAGGTTACACAGATGTGATGCAAGTGCCACCAACCATTGCACTGTCCTGTAGAGGGACTGAGTAAGAATTTATTTTCACAATTCCAGCATATATTAAAAAAAATATGCACTGACTGTAGGTAATACATGTAACCGTGCTGTAGGATCAGTTATATGTAGAGGTACTGATTGTTATTGATCTTGCTGCATAAGGCAGTGGCTGCAACGAAATCTTAATGAAAGTCCCTAGTCACTTCACCGAACCCAATGGTTAATGCATTTTCCCACTGATTCTGTGAAAGTCTTATTTTTGATCAGAAGCTGAGAGAAGAATTGTAGAATCCTGGAATGGTTTGTGTTGGAAGAGACCTTAAAGCTCATCCAGTTCTAACCCCCTGCCATAGGCAAGGCTGCTCCCCACCAGAAGAGCACTCAAAGATGGTGGGCAAAACGCATACTCATTGAAACAAAGATGAATGGTGGTTCTGGGCAACAGCACAACAAGGTTTATCTGTGGGTTCACCTGAGCTGGAATGGAACTGTGCATCTTCCAAGAGGAGGAAACCTTTTAGGCTGTGTCCTATTTCCCTCTAGAGCTCAGTTAATTCTATGCTACACAGCTTGTGGTTGGACCTGGCCCAGACTCTGGTGTCTCCAAAGACACTGCTCCTGAAGCCTGCAGCAGAGACCTGTGTAATTCTCATCAAAAGTTACCAAATATTTTCAGGAATATTGATCTCATCTCTCAGTAACAAGGAAGAAGATACCAAAATTAAAGCATTAAAAGCTCAGTCTAGCTTCTAATATTAGTTGTTAGTGTGTTCCAGCAGACATAGCAGACAGTCATGACAGTGAGAACAATCTGTGGAGCATCTGTCTTCAAGTTAGGAAGAAATATTAGGGGCCTGAGGAACCCTGTTATTTTTTAGAAGATTTTTATGGCATCAAATGGTTCATTAGTTTTAAGGAGAAACAGGTGGTTAATGAGAAGCTCTCATTAAACCAGGCTGTTTGCGCATTGCAGGATGCATGAAGGCCGTCTGACCCAGAGCTCATGTCCCAGGTTCCCTGTTTGCACAAATCCACCAACCCTTCCACTCAGTCTGGAATAGCAAAAACAGAGTTGAGAGGGGCTCTTTCCTCTTTGTGTGTGTAACAAAAGTACATTTTGGGTGAGTAAAATGTGAAATTCTGCTGTCTGATACTCACCCTGGCCAGAAACCACGAGTCCCCTCCACATGCAGTGGCATGAGCAGACTGTGCATACAGCTCTCAGCTTGCTGCGAGCACCTTGCTGGAACCTGTGACAGTGAAGCCGTGCCATATCTGGCCAAGATTTCTTTCCAGGACTGATCCATGTTCTGGAACATGGAGTCTCCAGGCAGCTGGATATAGGTGGTCAGGCAGATTTTGGTTACCCAAGCAACTCACGTGTTATGATTCCTAAACAACCGAGATGTTGGAAGGCTGGGGGCACTCGAGGGAAATGGTTATGGAAAATAGAAACAGTTTTCCAGCCATGCAGACGCATGTGGTAAGATATATTTATTGAACTATTTTCAAATCCTCATCGTTCCTTGGCTGGCCAACAGATTATCAACTATTACACCAGATATTTTGTTCTCCTGCTTTTCTTTATTAATTCTAACCTAGCAAAGGAAGACCTTGTCTTGAAATAGGGCAAGCAAGCTGCCAGCCAGCCATGCCCCACAGTGCACAACACAGTGAGCGGTGTAGTTCTCCTCAGATGTGCTACCTCTAATCAGCCATTCCCAGGTTCTAGTGGTTTCATTAGGCTGAAGGAACTGTGAAATGTTACTTGGGATTGAAAAATAGGATTATGATGATGACTGCTGAAAGAGAATCAGGTGCTGATGCTGACGCCACACCAACCAGCATTGTTTCAGGGACATCATTTTTCCCTCAGAGGGCAGTGAGGCATTGGCACAGCTGCCCAGGGAACTGTGGATCTCCTATCCCTGGAGGTGCTCAAGGCCACGTTGGATGGGCCCTGGGCAGCCTGAGCTGGTGGGTGGCAGCCAGCCCATGGCAGGGGGTTGTAGCTGGGTGGGCTTTCAGATCCCTTGCAACCCAAGCTGTTCTGATTCTCTGTTCCTATGATTGCTGTAGCTAAATTCTCTTGCAGATCATCTTCACCATCCCATTTTGAGATTTCAGTTTATTTTCACCTGGAAACAGATAAGATAAACGGGTTTGACTTGAGAAGTGCTATGTTCAATCCCACACAACAAGCTGATTTCCAGCAACCTGCATTGGTTGATTTCCACTGCAGATCAGTGCCCATAACCCTGATAACCTTCACAGATTCTGATCTGAATCAGTTCCCCAGCCATTTAATATGAAGCTTGTGATTGATTATGTAGGTAGCTCATGTTAATCAAGGGCTTGTTACCTGTCAGAATGCTTGCCTTGTGAAAGACTGTGTTTCTATAGTAAAGGTCCACCCAAGGAGAGCCATGATGTGCAGCAGGTCAGGTAGAGCAGTGCTTTTGTTCCAGTCAGTGTAATGTATTTCAGCTCTGGCAAAATTAATCAGATTTATCCTTTTCCTCTCTGTCTTCTCTGAAGTGTGTTTGCAAAGGTTAGCTGTCACTCACAGGATATAGCTCTAACAGAAATGCTGCAAATTACTTGAGATGCCCTATCAAAATATTTTCAAGGCAGGTTTTTTTGGAAGTACTACTACAATGTGAGTCACCTCTGAAGTCAGACCCAAAGTAGCAGCCACTGTGATAAGCAGGCTAAATCAAGTCAGTGGGTCTGACTCACAACTCATATTCATCGGTTTTGCAGTGATTTGTCTTTTCTGATAGCTAGACTGCTTGCACATACTCCATTGATTCAGAGGGAAGTGCAGACCAAGGGGGCTGAGCAGCCCTGTGTAGAAGCCAAAGGAATACAAGTAACCAAATGTCACAGGACATAGGAAAAAGATCCTCCCTGGTTCCTCACTGATGCTTCCTAGGACAAGGGGAAATGGCTTCAGACTATAAGACGAGAGATTTAGGTTGGATATAAGAAAAAGTTTTTCTACATTAAGAGTGGTGAGGCACTGGCAGAGATGGCCCAGAGATGTGATGGGTGCCCCATCCCTGGAGACACTCAAGGTCAGGTTGGACAGGACTCTGAGCACCTGATGGAGCTGTAGGTGTCCCTGTTCGTGGCAGGGGAGTTGGATTAGGTGGCCCTTAAGGGTCCCTTCCAACCCAAATGTTTTTCTGTGATTCTGTAACTTCTGTTGAAGGGTAAAGCAATCACTGCCTGAGCAGAGGAGACTACTCAGCTCTGAGCACACAGCTGATCTGCAGTGTGCCAGTCAGCAAGCTAGACAGAGGCTGCAAGCCTGTTCAGGTGGAAAAAGATCACAACACTGCCAAAGCTAGTGTAATAAAACAAGATAATAAAACCATATCTATATTGGTATGCCTATAGCCATGCAGACCTAAGAAGCCTCCACTAGCCCAAGCCTAAGGCAGCCTCTGGACACCTTGAGGCAACCTGTGCTCTTCAGAGATCCAAAATTAGACAAGAAACAGACGCTGCTCTTTCCTCTACCATCCCGATCCTGCTCTCATGCTCTGCCCCCTCGTCCCCATTCCACCCAGCATGCTGGACACCCACACTTGTAGGGGGGCATATACCTAAAAGTAGTCATCAAATGCAGTTGAATGGGAAAGGGCTCCATACCTCTGTTAATTAACCAAGTATACCAGTCTCCCTCAAAATATTTAAGGCCAAAGTCTCTTTGACAGGTTCATGCTTACTGAGGGTTGTGGAGGTGATCTGGTTTGCTATGGAAATGATTACTTTGCATATCTGCAAAAGTAAAAAGTGTAGGTTAGATACTCTGACACTTTGGTAGTGCTAATTTGAAGATTATGGACTGTTTTTCTTTAAATAATCCTAGAAATTGATAGTCTAACTTATGCCCATGGGATCACAGTCCCAAGCCCTGGTTTTGAGTGATTCTGTGTGACACCAGGTGTTGGGCTCGATGAGCCTTGTGGTCCCTTCCAACTTGGGATATTTCTGTGATTCTGTGCTTCATTAACACTTAGTCATATTCCAACAATGACAGTATGTGGAGGGTCAACTTTGCAACCTTGAACTGTTTCTTCATGGAACTCAGTATAGTCAAATGAAGCAAAAGACGAGCCATAGAAACGGAGAAAGACTCTTGTAGCCCAGGATGAGACATGAGATGAACAGAAATTTGATGGAATGTAATTTCCAGAAGTAGTTAGTGGACACAACTTTGGAAGCTGCTAGGAGAACCAATCTGTCATGGGCTTTACTCATTCAGCCAGCACTGTCCTCATGCTGATTGGGCTGACAAGGTACAATATCCCACTGCCAATATTCCAATCACTTTTATTAAATCAAGGCTAAATAATGATGCTTTGGACTCATTTCTAGAGGTAAGAACTGTGCCTCAGTGACAGGTATCCTGTTCCTTCTTGAGAAGGCTTTTCTGGGAAAAAAGGTACTGATGAGTTTGGGAAATTGTTATTGCCTAGGATTCTTGTTGTGCTTTCAACTTCAGTCAGATGATCACAATTTGAAATGTGGCTGCTTCTTGTCTTCCAAAATTATTGAGAACCTCATCTTAAAGTTTTAAAACACCCGAAGCAAACGGCTTCAAAAAGCACATACCATTCCCTGATTATGTTCAGCCAGCTTTGCAGCTAAGCAACATACCGATTTTGGAATAGCACAATCCATTTGGGATTTGAAAATTAGCATATAAGCTTAAAATGCTTTTGATTAATTTTTCTTAGTGATTAATTGGTCTTTAACAAAGGATATTGGCTCATAATTTACTGCAACATTGAGGAAATTGATCTGAATGTGATTCCTGATCTGAATGTGTGTGTTTGGTGGCCCTGCTAGGCAGGGGGGTTGGAACTACATGATCCTTGAGGTCCCTTCCAACCCGGGTGATTCTGTGTGATTCTGTGATTCTGTGAAATTACAGGATTTCGAACTCATGGCTCTTCTCTGAACAGTGCACTCTATATTCACACATCTGGTCTCCTGTTTTTAAGTGAAGGTCTGTGTTGAAGTTAAACCAAGACTAGAAGCAGGCTATTGTATTTGTAATTTGGTCAGGAGTTCTGAGGAACAACAGAAATTTTGAACTTGTACTCTTTCTAGGCATGATGCCACTGCTCAAGTTGCTCATCGTTCATGTAACAGATTAGATTTTTTGGAGAGAATCACACACTGCTAGAGGGCTGTCTTGTACCTACCCTAATCCGAAATGTTCAGTTCTACCAAGAAAGATGCCTGGTGGACTGAAACAGGGAGATGACAAGCTGCCTCTTCACTTAATGAAGAAAGAATGAACAACTTCTGAGTTGGAGAAACCTTTACACCTGGCAAACACCTGTTCATTTTCCTCACTGGGGTCAGAGGTAAAGCATCACTAGACCAATACTTTACACTTAAAAAATCCTTTCTATTAAAAGAAAACATGCAAAACCAGCTCATAAGCATTCTGTAATTTAGAAGAATTTTGACTATTGCTATGTTAATATCCAGTTAATATCCAGAAAAGTAGCTTCCTGGAGCTGGTTAAAAGGCACAAACCATTGCAAAATCAAGGCCTTAAACTAAGGTGAGCTTAATTTCATTATCTTACAACAAGGTAAAAATGCCATTCTCCAGGCAGGAATGGCCAGATGAGGGGTCACACACTGTTATGTATCATTCTCTGTCAGTGCTCTCTGAGATGGCAACCTGGACATGAGCAGCAATGTGCCCTCACAGCCCAGGAAGCCAACCATATCCTAGGCTACATCCAAAGCAGCATGGCCAACTGGGCGACGGAGGTGATCCTGACCCTCTGCTCTGCACTGCTGAGGCCTCCCCTGCAGTACTGCGTCCAGTACTGTGACGTGGATGTGGAGATGTGGAGTCCTCAGTACAGGAGAGATGCAAACCTGTTGGGGTGCATCCAGAGGAGGGCCACAAAAATGACCCAAGGGATGGAACACATCCCCTGTGAGGACAGGCTGAGAGCTGGGGCTGTTCAGCCTGGAGAGGAGAAGACTGTGAGGTGACCTGAGAGCAACTTTGCAGTATCTAAATAGGAGCTACAGGAAAGAGGGGACAGATTCTTTAGCAGGGTCTGTGGTGATAGAACAAGGTGAAATGATTTCAAGCTTAAAGAGGATAGATTTAGGTTGGTTATAAGGAAAAAGTCTTTTACACTGAGAGTGGTGAGGCACTGGAACAGATTGCCAGAGATGTGTTGGATGCCCCATTCCTGCAGACCTTCAAGGTGAGGCTGGATCAGGCCCTGGGCAACCTGATCAAGCTGTACATGTCCCTGTTCGTTGCAGGGGTGTTGGACTAGATGACCTTTAAAAGTCCCTTCCAACTCTAAGGACTCTATGATTCTTTGATTATGTGATCCACTACAAGAAGAGCTTGTGTGAAAACCAAATCTTAAAGGATATGTTAACAATTTAAATTTTCTGTAGGATTATGTGGGTCCCTTGGAGTAGTGACAGTTCAAGGTCAGACATGCTTCTGGAGGCCTAGAGGTGTTTTTTTTTTTACTGAGAACCTAGTAGTAGTGTAAAGAAATAAGGAAATTCTGAGTGAACTCACAGACTTTCCTCACTGGCATTAATTGATCATACAGGATCACCGTGCAATGGAACTACTCAGAAGAAAAAAGCACGTTTTCCATACTATGTATATATGTGATGTCATCACTAGCAGAAATACTGCAAGTGTTGAAGTAAATTCTACTTTGGAAGAGGTGGATAGTATTTCCACCACAGCCACCATGCACTGTTACCAAGGTGATGAAGCATCTGGAGCACCAGTATTATGGGGAGCAACTGAGGGAATGGGGATTGCCCAGTCAGGATACAAGGAAGCTCAGGGAAGACCTTATTGCTCTCAACTGCCTGAAAGGAGGCTGTGGCGAGTTGGGGGTCAGCCTGTTCTCCCAGGTAACAGCAGTAGGGTGAGAGGGAATGGCCTGAAGTTTTTCCAGAGGAAGTTCAGATTGTGTATTGGGAACAATTTCTTCTCAGGAGTGGTGAAGCACTGGAACAGGCTGCCCAGGGAGGTGGTAGAGTCACTCTTCCTGGAGGTGCCCAAGAAAAATGAAGATGTGGCATTGAAGGACATGGTCTAGAGTGGTTACAGGCATGGATTGGACTTGGTGGTCTTTTCCAACTTTAATAAGTCTATGATTCTATGATTCAAGCTAACTATATGCTTAAATACAACACTTTGCTGCTGTCAATAGCTGAGCTCCTCTACTCCTCCTCATTGCCCTCTCCTTCTCACTACAACAAGGGGCTGCCCTGGAAATGGGACTCTCTCTGGCCATGTCCACTCTTTGCCTTCTGTGAGCTTCCCTGGACCCTGAGGACAGCATGCTGAGGTGGTATGGGGAGGCATGCCAGCAGAAAGTGAATTCCCCCAGATACACAAAGAGCTGCCTCCTGTCGTTTCTGCCTCTGCCAAGAGTTTATGGGCTGGTTTGGCCTAGTTCCATGACTGGCGGGGTGGAGGGACCCACGGACCCATGAAACCACGACAGCCTCGAACCAACTCATTCTCAGAGAAGCACCTAGGCCAAGGTGCTGATGGTGTGATGACGGTGTGATGATGGGCACATCATCACAATTCTCAGCTATAGCATGAAACAGATTTTCACAAAGACTATTTCAGAAGCCATTGGAAAGAAACAGTCTCACTGAGCAGACATTCTGTGCACATGTGTATGTTTGTTTGGAGAGGTAGATTCAAGGTGTCCCTTTATGTTGTAATGATGTTTATACTCAGGATAACGGATTACTAGCTTCCCAGTGACGTTGTGCAGGCACCAACAATAGCTATATACTCACTAAGCACCATCAGCAATGCCAAGAAATGTTTCCTGAATGCCATGCAAGCTTTGCTGACACTGCTGCAAGTAGGAATACTTTCCATCCTGGAAGGCCAACACCATCCTGGACTGCATCAAAAGAGGAGTGGCAGCAGGGAGAGGGAGGGGATTGTCCCCCTCTACTCTCCCTCATGAGGCCCCATCTCATGCAGATCTGGGGCTCTGTGCACAAGGACGTGGAACTCTCGAAGTGAGTCCAGAGGAGAGACAGGAAGATGATCAGAGGGCTGGGGCACTTCTCCTGTGAAGAAAGGTTGAGGGAGTTGGGCTTGTTCAGCTTGAAGAACAGAAGTTTTTGGGGAGACCTCACTGTGGTGTTCCAGTACTTGAAGAGAGCACAAGAACAGGAAGTAGATTGACTTCTTACATAATCTGGTAATGATAAAGACAAGGGGGAATGTCTTTAACCTAAGAGGGGAGATTTAGGTTAGATGTTAGGATCTGTAAGGTGGCAACCATGTCCATGGCAGAGAGTTGGAACTACATGATCTTTGAGGTTACTTCCAATCCAAGCCATTCTGTGATTCTATGATTTTATGATTCTGTGCTCCTTGTACCTCGCTCTCTCCTTGCTCTAGCCATGGGCAGGGTTAGCTCCTGGTCTGGAGCAGACCACAACCAGTCCTGGCTTGAGCTGCTGACAGCCTTATCAGCGCTGTGATGCCCACGGGAATTATCCATGCTGATGTGGGTTTTTCCATTGTCCACCAAGCTGCGTGCTCCAGCACAGATACTGTGGGTGGCTTTGCCCAACACTGCCCCTGAAGAACCATGGCCTCCCGGAGCATGGCTCCTCTCAAAAAGCACCGACTTCCTCCAGGCAGAGGTGAGCTGAGCTGTGCTCAGTGTTCGGTTACAGCAGAGTGAACGTGGTGCAGCTCCTAGCTGAGGTGTGTCCATTCTGTACCTGCACAAATGGGCGAAAGCTAGAAAGCCACCAGAATCATACACCCATCTGCAGTGAACAGCATCCCAGCACCCATGGAAAAGGGAAAGCAAAAGCATTGCTTTCAACCACAGCAAAAGCAGGTTTACTTATAGGTGTGGCTTAAGAGATAGATGCTGGCAAGTAATAAACAAGTAGGATAAACCAAACGCTTGTGGCACAGCATATATCTTCCTGCCTCCTACATTTCTCCTGCTGCTTCTTCTAATCATCTGCCATTAGAATAGGCCATACTCTTCCCACTTGAATTAATCAGTATTTGCAGTGGTTAACTGACCAAAAATGGAGATCAGGATATACAAGTACTCCATAGTATGACCTTATTAACCTCCATAATCCTCTCTGTGGTTATTAAAGCTGATGAAAGTTTTGCTATATATTTATTTTGTTCCATTTGGTAGTTCTTTAAATAAATCAGCATTTTCTGTTTGTTCTACCAGCAAAGAAGGGAAGACATGACACTGCCTCTGTCTTTCACTCTGTAGGGGAAAAGACAAAAGCTAGAGATCTGTGGGAACACCACGAAACCATATTCATAAATGAACCATCTCTGTTCTCTTGGTTTATACTGAATGTATTTATTAGAATTACAACCGAGTAATTGCAAGGACACATTCAATTTCAAAATTACTGCATCTCTGCCTGGAAATTGCTTGCTGTCCCTTCTTACAAATAAAGCTGAGGCTCAGTATAAATGAAAACATGACAGAAGGAAAAGTCCCTGTTATTCTTTGTGGAAAAAAAATTTTGCATTCACACAGCTCTCTATCTCTTGGCAGCCATCTATTGTCTCTTTGTCTTAGCAGTCACTCTCTCTCTTTAGAGGCCTGTTTGCATGGTTGCATTAGAGGGAAGAACATTCTTATTAGAAATAAAGGCATCAGGAGGTGGGAAGAGTCCCGTCCACCACTTGCAAGCCAACTAAATGCAAACTGAAAGAGAAAACGTAAATGAAAATGAATTCTGTACATAAAAGTACCTGTGTGCTTCGGCTTATGCCTGTATGAAAGTATTTTATATAGGAAGGGAAAGAGAAATGGCCGTGGTAATGGGGAATGGGTCTCCTCAAGCATGTCCAGGTGTGTGAGCCCCAGGGCTGCCCCACTCCTGTCCCCCAGCCCCAGCTGTCCAAACAGCCTCAGACTGCCTTTCAATACCGTAAAAGTTATGAATAACGGGGTCTTGTTCCCTGCCTGTCAGTGTATGACCCGCTGCAGGTCACCTTCTCCAGATATCCCCTATAATCGTTGCTGCTGGAAATCTGCTGTTCGTAAGAAGCAAAATGAAAACTTTTCCTGGCTGCAGCTGTGCTGAAGGTTCAAACGTGCAGCTCCCATGGTCCCATCAGGCCTAGCTGACCTGAGGCCACCACAGCCACCCTTCTATGAGAGGGGAGACCCCTCCACTGGCCCAGCAGATAGCAAGTGAGCTTTAAGGCCCTACCCAAGCAAAGCCTCACTTTGCACAGGATTCTCCTGTCTGAGTCAGGTAACACTGCTCCCTGTCCTGTTGCCACACACGGAGGCAGAAAAATGTCTGCAAAATGCCAGCAAAATTGTTCAAGGTGACATCAAACATTTTTCCTGACATTAAATTTTAGCTCAAACCACGTTTTTGCCCAGCACTGTTCTCCATGCAAAGTTCAAGCTGTCAGAAACACAGTCTGCCTGGTGTGAGCATGCTGAGCTGCAGATGCTGTGTAGCTCCGCTCTTTCAAAAGCTCACTACAGGATATCCTGCCTTCCTCCTTCGAGCCAGTGCTTCTGTGGGAATGGCTGTGACACAGTTCTGCCAGCTGTTCACCATGACATCTCACACTGCACACCAGCTTCGTGCCCTCTCCCCATGGACACACACATGGGACACACCTGTGTCCCATGGCTTGGAGCACCAACAGGGATCACTTCCATTTGTCTTCGCTGAGTTTGGGGAACAGCCCTTCAGAAGGGTGAAGCATAAAGGGTGTTCATTGGCACAGTCTGCCCAGAGAAGCTGTGTGTGCCCCATCCCTGGAAGTGTCCAAGGCCAGGTTGGATGGGGCCCTGGGCAGTCTGATCTGGTGGGTGGCAGCTCTGCCCACAACACAGGGGGCTGGAGCTGGGTGGGCTTTAAGGTACCCTCCAACTCAAACCGTGCTGTGATTCTATCATAATAATTGGGGAACAAGCTATTATTGCAACATATTGCTTTTAGTGTATGGATCACTAAGGAAGTACTGGAAGCCCCTTTCATTGCCCATAGGAGCAGTTTTTAAGTGCCTCATAATAAGAGTGCTTCCAAAGCTTTCATAAGCTTAACTTCGAGTAATGAAGTAAGACTTGTCTGAACTTATATCCTTCTTACTCTCAGAAAGAAAGGGCAAATATTTGGTGAACCCATAATAAATTAAGGATAGGTGGATGGATGGATATTAAGAGCAGAATGGTCTATTCTTAGAATTATGTAAAAGTGATTTAAATAGAATTTCTCACAGGGGTTGTGCAGAAAGATAATGGGAAAATTGCATTTCTAATGTACCAAGCTATTTTGAAGTCTGGATGAGTTCTTGCTCTGAAAATGAAAATTTTTCCAGTGCCACCAAGAAGAAAGGAAAATCAATGAACTTTGTTTTAATCCAACACTTAGTTTATTCAGGTTAGTTTTTCTTTGGGCTTGTGGTTTTGCAATGGAGGCTGGTTCCAGGAAACCAAACCACAGCATCCAACTTGTGCACAGGATCCTAAGCTCTTGGCAAGGTGACTGTGAAGCCCTTTCCTCCTCAGCAGGTGCCAGGGGTGCTGCTTTTTGGGACATTCTAAGCATCCCCTCCCTTCTCTGAAGAATGCTCTGTGAGAGAGATGGCAACACGAAGCATTAACACTCCACCAGGATTTCACGCCCAATGAATTTGCTCATTATATTGCTCCTCTTCCTCCCATTGGCTTCCTGTCACTTCATGCGGCCCTTGTGCTGGACATGCACGCACCCACACCACTGATCTCATGCAGCAGATCCCCTCTTACAGCCTCCCAGCAAAACTGCCTGCACTGTGGATTCAGCTCCTTGTGGGTCATTCGAAGTGGGCTTCATGCTTGTGGTGCTTAGCAGAGTTTTACAAAGCAGCAGACCCCGGGGAGCATTCTTGGCCAGTAATCCACCTCTCATTTCTTTTTGCCCCACCAGCCCAAATATTTACGAGGTGGCATGTGATGTGATGGTATCTGGTTCCACATGTAATGCTGATGTCATGTGTTTTAGATTTAAAATGCCAGTTTCATTTTGTAGTGTGCAGTAATTTGTTTCTTTGGCAGTCCATAAAGAATTGCACTGAATGTTGGCGTACCGGCTGCAGCAGCATGGAGGTGGAGGTAGGAGCACCTCCCATGTGCTGTAGTGTTGTACTCAGAGCCATGCAGTGTGTTCCCTGTGCCTGTATTACCAGATCACTCTGATGCATGCCCAGAGCACCTTCTGCTCCAAAATCTTTGCCTCCAATGATGAATGAAGTCTTGCAGCAAGGACTCAGGCAAGGAGTTATTGGATATAAATATGGAGAAACTGAGGCACAGCGTCCTCCTGAGGTCACAAAGCCCATGGAGAAGAGGGCAGTGCACTCATCTTCCATGTTTTCCTAGAATCACAAGAGCCAGCCGTCCTCTCCCAGATGCAGGCACCATCAGAATTTGGCTGTCTCTTCTCTAAACTGTGTTTGATTAGAGACAGCCCAAGCCTTCATGCTGGTATTCAAATCTTTCTGAAATCAGAATCATGATCTATTAAATCTTCTATCTAGTTTTGAGCCAGTTCCCAGTGCAGGATGAGGAAGGTACATTTGGGAAGCAGATGTTTAAACTGGATAAAGAAACAGACAAAGAAAAACATTTACTGTCCTGAAGTGCTGATGAACAGGTCTCAAACTTCAAATAATGGGACCCAGTGAGACACTCACTACCCACTGCAGTGGATAGGATCATAGAATCATAGAATATCCCTGACTGGAAGGGACCCATAAGGGTTAAAGAACTGCTGTCAGATACACACACATCCTTCACAAACGTGGATGACTCTTCACACACATTTACACAGGGAACAACACCCTGCAAGCTGCAGAGATGTCTGTGGCATGCTGTGGCTCCCCAGTCACTGTGGTCTGAATGCTGCTCACTGACTGGTGGATGTTAACACAATCCCAAGGGCAGCCCTCCCTTGTGCCATCTGCAGCCCTGAAAGTGAGGGGTGGTGCTTCTGGCAACTGTGCAAAACCAATCAAAAGGAGATCATCTCCTGGCCAGGCTGGCATGCATGAATCCAGCTGCAATGAAGTGAAAACCCCTGCTGATCTCTTAACTCTTAGTGTGGTGTCCTCCAGACCTCTAGCATGGCCTAATACTTCTAAGCCAACAGAATCCTGGGCTGCATCATAACAGAGGTGACAGCAGGGAGAGGGAGCTGATTTTCCCCCTCTACTCTGCCCTCCTGAGGCTCCATCTGGAGTTCTGTGTCCAGGCCTGGGGCCCCCAGTACAGGGAGGATGTGGAGCTGTTGGAGCAGGTCCAGAGAAGGGCCACTAAGATGATCATAGGACTGAAGCACTTCTGTGGGGAAAGGCTAGAGGAGTTGGTTTTGTTTAGCTTGGAGAAGAAAAGGGTCAGGGGACACCTCACTGTGGTCTTCCAGCACGTGAAGCGAGCTCATAAACAGGAGGGAGATTGAGTTTACATGGTCTAGTAAAGACAGGAGAAGAGGGAATGGTTTTAAAGTAAAAAAAGGGGAAATTTAGGCTAGATATTAGAAGCAATTTTTGACTCAAAGAGTGGTGAGGCACTGGCACAGCTGTCCAGAGAGCTGCAGGTGCCCCATCCTTGGAGGTGCACAAGGCCAGGTTGGATGGAGCCCTGAGCAGTCTCAGCTGGTGGGTGGCAGCCTTGCCCACAGCAGAGGGTTGGAACTAAATATCTATGAGGACCTTTCCAACCCAAACCATTCTATGATTCTATGAAATACATAGTGAATTCCATTTCCTACTCCTCTCTATGCTCCAGTGGCTCTCCCCACTGAGGCAAATGAAGGGAGAGGCTGAAGAGCATTGTTGGAGAAAACATGCCTGGAGGAAGACAGACCTTTCTTTAGAACTGGCCCAGCTAAGGAACTGCTGCAGGTTCAGTTCTGGGTTTGGCCTGACTATTTTAATTCATGTCTGATGAAATGTAGAGAGCACATGATGTTAACATGAGAAAAGATGGAGAGCCACCAGTCCCATTTCAGCTCTGGGGAAGGGATGGTTGGTCCACATTTATTTTCGTCAGCTCAGTCTGCTGCTGTAATAAAGCATGCTGTCTTCTCCTACATCTATCCTGCACTCCAAGGCCCTCCTGGTGACAACACTAAAATTATTTTCTCAGCTGAAGCATTCTGATAGCAGGGTGATAAGTACAGCACAGCTGCCTTGACAGGTTGATTGATAAGGTTATAGACAACATGACAGGATTTCTGTTATTGCTGACATGGCCTAAAGCTCAGTAAGAGCTGAGCAGCTCTTTCTTGTGACACATCTAACTGCTTTTCCAGGCTGTACAACTCTGAATAAATGTCAGCAGGCAGCAATCACTCAGGTGCATGTTGGACTCCCCACTCTGCCACCATTCCTTAGAAGAGACCCAGGGGACACATTTCTGGCATGTCAACTTCAAATTTCCCCTGTCAGAAAACGCTTACCAAAACGGAGTAGTGGAAGGTCTCCAATTCCAATGCTGGAGATGTGAAGTCTCTAAAAGGGTGGCCAGGAGACCACCAGCTCACAACACACTTACCTTTGTTTCTGCTAACGAATTGCCTGCAAGGAAGGGTGCTTTGCAAGTTTTGCAAACATGATTGCTGTTCAAAAACATTAAAAAAATGAGCATAGAAATATCGACATACAGCCTGCTTTTGTTTCCCATGAGTGCCTCGTAACTGCACTGTGTGTTAGTCTTTTTCAAGCTCCTAATTTGTTTTGCAGAATTTCAGCCTTCTACTACTTTAAAATAAATGTCTCCAGCAGTTCTTTCTTGGGAAAAAATTCTCGATATCTGAACTCATGTAATCTGTGTGTAGACATCTGTGACTCCCATACAGCACAGAAAACAGAATCACAGAATCATCAAGGTTGGAAAACAACTCTAAGATCATTGGTGGCAATACCACCAATGCTGACCACTAGCCATGTCTCTTGAACACCTCCAGGGACAGTGACTGCACCACCTCCCTGGGCAGCCTGTGCCACTGCCTCACCTCTCCTTTGGAGTACAAATTTCTCCTAATATCCAACAGCAACCTTACATAGTGGTTTTCTGGACAACATGAGTATTTCATAGAGGTATATATTCTGGACTTCTATGGTCTTGTCTTCCTAATGGTCTGTCCCACTGCCTGTGACAGGAACCTCTGCCCCCAGTACACTCATTTGACTTGTTGAACCACAAATTTCCAGCAACGAACAAGCCAGTGCTTCCACAGGCAGTTGGCCCTACTGCATGACTGTCTGTACCATTAGAAAGCGATGCTGAACATGTGGCCCAAACTGAGCTTGATTCCTGTCAAGGCACCAAGATTTCTTATCCTGTCTCCTGTAGGTGTGGGTGCTGTTACACTCAAGTTTTGGTGGGGTGTCAGCAATCATAGAATCATAGAATCACTAAGATTGGAAAAGTCCTCCAAGATCATCCAGTTCAACCGTCCATCCACCCAACAATATTTCCCTCCAAACTCTTATTATAACATCTAAACATTTCTTGAATAACTCCAGGGATGATGATTCCATCCCTGTTCCAGGGCCTGACCACTCTTTTGCAGAAGAAATTTTTCCTAATATCCAACTTGAACCTCCCTTGCTGCAACTTAAGGCCATTCCCTCTTATGCTATTTCTGTTATATGGGAGCAAAGGCTGATCCCCACCTTGCCACAACCTCCCTTCAGATAGTTGTAGAGTACAGTAGGGTCTCCCTTGAGCCTCCTCTTCTGACTGAACAATCTCAATTCCCTCAACCACTCTTTATAAGACTTGTGCTCCAAACCCCTCACCCCTCAGTATGCTGTTCCTCTCCACCCTAGACCCTGGGAAGCTGTCCAGCAGTCCTTCCAGCACCAACCATTATCCCCTGTGGTGTCACTGCTCCTTGTTCCCCAGCAAAGCCTCCTGACATAGGAACAAGAGGCACTTCCTTTCCTCAGAATCTGGCTCCAGAGATTGCATCTTGCATTCGGCCAGAGTGAGCCTTGGGCGATCATGGTTTTATCAGCAGCTGGGAATAGTTTGTACACAGAAGATTCATCACCTCTTTGCTCTGACAGCATGTCATAAAATTTGAAGTTGAAAGGAATGTAATCTCCCATCTCATCAAAGAGGAGAAATTTGTTGTGTGTTGATCCTTCCTTTAAAAAAAAATATATATATATATATATATAATCCCTCAAAATTTTTCTAGTCTGAATCAACCACAAATATAAGAGTCTGCTGCTCCATTTATGGCTCAGCTCCTTTGTGTAGCTGTTTTTTCAGGGAATGTTGTCTTGGGATCCTTCATTTTCATTTTACTACAAAAAATTAACTCGTTAGTGCTCACGGGCAAAACACAGCAAGGATGAGATTTATCTGTCAACAGAACTGTCAAAAATTCAGATGCCTTTCTAGACCAAGCTGCTTGTCCCTCCAGTGGTGCAGGAGACCCAAGATGGCTGGCATGAGATGAAGCATGTTCACTGGAACTCTCAAGAAGCCCCTATTCTTTCCTGGAAAGCTGCTTTCATATATCACTACCTCTAGCCATCCCTCTGCCCTCTGCCACTGCTGAGCATCTCTCATGAAAAATTAAGCATGAAAGATGGAAAGACTTCATGAGGAGCACCAATCTCATGGGGAGCAGCTGAGGGACCTGGGATTGTTCAGTCTGGAGAAGAGGAGGCTCAAGGGGAGAACTTATTGCTTTCTGTAACTGAAAGGAGGTTGTGGTGAGATGAGGGTCAGCCTCTTCTCCCAGGTTAACAGTGACAGGATGAGAGGGAATGGCTTGAAGTTATGCCAGGGGAGGTTCAGGTTGGATATTTAGAACAATTTCTTCTCAGGAGGAGCGGTGGCACAAGCTGCCCAGGGAGGTCAATGTTCCTGGAGGTGTTCAAAAACATAGAGATATGGCACTGAGGGGCATGGATAGCAGGCATGGTGGGGATGGGTTTACAGTTGGACTCGATGATCTTAGAGGTCTTTTTGAACTGTAATTCTATGATTCTAAGTCCTGGACATATTGTCAGCATATGCTCTCTTTAGGCCATATTCATTTACTTTGTCCTTATTTTAAGCAGGCTTCATGGCATTGCAAGATTTGATGAATTCCATTTGTACAGTAGAGAAGGGTTTGCAGCTTTTCCTAAAGCTGAAGGTGACACATGTCCCCACTGCAGAGTTCCCTGTGGGGCTGTCAGTGCCCATCACCTCTTCTATCCTCCTTCCTCTACAACCACAACTGTGTTTCAGCTGCTGTTCCCAAAGGCAGGCTCGGAATCCCCTGTCCATGTAAGGATCTTAATCTTAGTTCTACGGGAGGACAATATTGTAGTTACTGCTTCTCCATGACAACACAGTTCAGCCATGAAGGCAGCATCTCCTCCAAGCTCTGGTCGGCTGGGTCCATCCCAAGGACCCTCTTTTGGGTGAGTAGCTAAGGCCAGTCAGGGCTGGGAGCGTGAGGGGAGTGTGGCCTGGACATGCAGGATGTGCCATAGGCTTTCTGCAGACAGGCAGGCAAATCATGGTCACATGCAGCTGAGTTACTAGCTCAGGATTTACAGCCAGAATGAATTTAGTGCTACCCATGTTACTGAAATAAAGCCCATGAAAGAGAGTCAGTGGCCATAAATCAGCCGATCCCCAAATCTTCAGAATGTCAGGGGATGAGAAATGCATGTACTGGTAAGCTCACACAGTGGGCTGCCTGGAAAGCTGGTCTGTATTTCATTTGATTTTTTTCAATTAACAACACATACAGCACAAACTGTATATATCCCACTCTTTCCATTCTTCTTTTGTTAAAGATGCCGTGTCTGCACTCACTGTCTCTTCAGCACCCCATTTCCTCTTTTTCTATTCATAATATTTAAGAACTCTTGCAGCATTTCCTCGCTATATTAATAGCTAGTAACATTTGATTCCCTCAAAGTGTCTCATGAAATGAAACATTTGTCATTATTGCAGCCTCATTGAGAAAGAAAGCTGGCAAAAGCTGAAAAAAAGAGATCCCCAAGATGGGTTAGATCAGAAAGCTTCAACTTTCCTAACTTGGGTGCCAAGAATTAGGCCTTTAAATTCACACTGATTTTGTAATCCATGCTCACAGCACTTAGATGTGGTTTCATGGGGTGCTGAGCAGCAGACAGGTCTTCCAGGACAAATTTTCAGGTGTCTATTATGTGAAGTTGGTTCTCCCAACTGCACAGGAAGTGGAGCTGGGTCTCCATGCCCCAGCTTCGCTTTCAGAAGCATGCAGGTACCCAGGCAATGTGTTGAACCCTCCAGCACCCATGGGCTTTGGCCTTGCATCAGCCCCGACTGTATGCTCCTCAAGGCCAGGTTGTGTTGCTTTTCATAGTCTGGTGCTAGGCTGGTACCTCAAACCATCTTGCTGCAGTTTCTCAGTTACAAATACTCCTCTATCCCTCATTATTCACCTTGGAAAGTCAGCAGCACTTTGATGTAAGCAGAAAGGCATTCCTAGAGATAGAGTTAAATGAAACATATGCTTCCAGAGGCTCCTCAGCACCTTTCTCTCTGCTCAGGAAGTTTAATGGCATGCACATGGCAGCGGTGCTGCGGGAGCACAGTGAGCCTATAGCAGAACCTGCCTGAATTCATAAACCACAGTGACCCAAAAATCATAGCCAAAACAGGACCACAACTCTCCGTCCTGCACTTCCTATCATGGCTGTCTGCTGGTAAAAATACACCTACTGTGCTTTTTTCACAAAATGCATCCTTCAGTGTGTCTCAGTCTGGGACGATTCCCCCACTTCTGCAGCTGCATGCAATGTTGTTGGTGCTAACGCTCAGGAGAAATGGGCTTTTGGAGCATTTGGCATCATGACACCCACCCACCCCAATGGGCTCCAGGTGAGGTGCTATCAGCTCCCCAGTATGAGGGATGCATTTATGCAAGCTGCAGGTGGCTTTGTTGCCATTCTCTTTCTTTCTGTGTGTTGCTTTACATCAGGCAAAAATATAAGGTGCCATTTCTCAGTAATTACTGTAACATCCAGCTTTATAGTTTGGCATCTTTACAAAACAAAAAAAATGGGGATGTTTTAAATTGCTTCTGAAAAATTTTTTTGGACAGTAGGGAAGGAATTCAAGGTCTTTAAGGCAGGTTCCTGTGGGTTTATGCCTCTTGCTGAGGTTGGTTTTAAGTGAGGACTTTACTGGAGGTGTCTGTTTTCAAGCTCTCTCTTCTGGTGGTGGCAGCTGTGGGTAAGGCAGAGCTCTTGGGGGGCTGGTATTTATTCTTTATTTTTGGCTTGTAGATCTGTCAGCCATTTCAGCACCTTAGGTTGTGTATTTCCTTGAGTACTTTTGCAACAGTGCAAGGGCCTGAGGGGGGCCAATCATTTTCCATAGACAGAGTTACACCCACTGGTGCAAAGGGGCACTGCCAGCCTGAGCAGCTGTTCAAATCAGCCCATATTCAGTGCCATCAACCTCCATGGGCAGTGCTAGCTCACACACAGGGCAGACCTAAGAGACAAAATGAAACTGTGTTAGGTCTGATTCCTGCCACGCTGTGTCTCAGCAGGCTTTCCGTTACAGCACAGGTGTGAGACGACTCTCAGATGGCTCACCAACCACAGGGCAGTGTGTGCAGCTTTGTGCCAGGCTGTTCTGGTTCTCTTTGCAGGCAGCTCTACCACACTGGGTGATGCCAAGGGAGCAAAGAAATATAGCACAGAAAGTACCATAGAAGCTGCCGGGAGCCCATCCTGAGCTGGAGCTGCTGCCCGCCCCCAGCTGCCAACATGGCACCGGGCACAAGGAAGGAATTTCACATTCCTTTCTAAGAAAGTGCTTATTGCCTAAGGAATTATTTGTAATGGTGTTTTCCTTCCAGTAGGAATTAATTACTGCACTTTTGACACACTGCAGTCCCTCCTCAGTACAGCACCAGGCCATAGACACAGCAGGGCTGTGCAAAACACCTTCTGTGCTCAGAAGAATGAATCTCTTCCTTCTGGTTTATCTGAAATCCAACATCTGTCTGCAGAGTACTTGTTTCCCTGCAGGGCATGAGACGTAAGGCATAGCAACAAGGTGAAACACAGATTAATAAACCCACTGCAAAATGCACTTAGTTTTGGTCTTCCAGGTCCAGCAAATATGGACTGTGAGAGCTAATGCCTCCTCCTTCTTTATTCCCTTCCTCTCCCTCTCTTTGTTTTGAGAGCAGCCAGCTCTCAGGTCACCCACACACAATATCAGAAATGCACAACTTAAAGCACACGCAGTCCTCTGCAGGCACTTGGCCCTTCTCTCTAGAAACCATCCTGGTAACTTCTTTATTATTTGGAGCCTTCGTGCAAGTGTCACAGCAGTACATGGCACCTCAAGACATAAAGCAGCTCCTGGAAAGCCTGTGCGGATGCCTTGCCATGCACGTAATGGAAACAGGTGAAATTTAAACAGATCACTTAAGTACTTGTCCAGTCCCCATTAGGGTTTTGTAGCTCTCCTTTATTTAAAGAGCAAATTTCTGACACTTAAAAGAAGTTAAACATGTTTGAAAGCTTTAACATAGAACAGCCTTAACGCTGCTTGTTCTCTTGAGAAAATTGTTCAAAGCATTATTAGATAAAGTCTGTGCTCAGAATGCGGAAATATTTGGATTAAATGGTATATTTACTTTCTAAAATTGCATGCAAAGTACAAAATAGGAGCTAGATAGACAAACATGCAGCAAACGCACACAGACATAGAAGCAGCATCTGTTTGGAAAGCAGCGAGCTCTGAGGGCATCCGGGAAGGAGTGTTCCCCAAAGCATCAGCCACTGTGGCTAATGCAGCACCATCGGTACAGAATCATACATGTTGATGAAATCTAAACAAAATCAAGATTTTTTTAAGGTCATATTCTGTGACAAGAGTCTGCTTAAAGTGGCATCCTAGAGAAGAAGGACAAGTAGCTGTGAATTCCCTTGGATCTGTTATGAATCCCAAAGGGAAATGTCTAGCCATGTTAGATGCCTATTTGCTGAGACAAGGAATGGCTCCACAGTTCTGTGAGGCTCCCCAGGGACAGTACCATGGGACACGGGCACCCCCCAGTCTGAGCCAGTGACTAGTGTGGCTAATGAGGTCAGATAGAAGTGATACTTGTTGATGTTGACTTGTTGGAGATATTGACTCCACATCTGTGTCCGGGATGTGGAGCCCTGAGTACAGGAGAGACGTGGACCTATTGGAGTGCATCCAGAGGAGGGCCATCCACCACAAGGGGTGGAGCACTTCGCCTGTGAGGACAGTCCGAGAGAGCTGAAGCAGTTCAGCTTGGATATGGGAAGGCTCCAAGGAGACCTGAGGGCAGCCTTTCAGTATCTAAAGGGGCTGTAAGAAGGAAGGGGACAGTCTTTTTGGCAGAATCTGTCGTGATAAGAAAGGAGAAGTGGCTTATAATTAAAGGAGGTGAGATTTAGATTGGATGTAAGGAAGAAATCTTTTACAATAAGGGTGATGAGGCACTGGCATGGGTTGTCCAGAGAGGTGGTAGATGCCCTGTCCCTGGAGATGTTCAAGTTCAGGCTGGATGGGACTGTGAGCACCCTCACTGAGCTGTAGGTGTCTTTCCCATGGGGAGGTTGGTGGCCCTGCATGTGGCAGAGGGGTTGGAGATTCATTATCCTTGAGGACCCTTCCAACCCAGGCCATTCTGGGATTCTGGGATTCTGTTTATTGTTGGGGAGTTAAATTAGATGGCCTTTAAAGGTGCCTTCCAACTCAAATGATTCTGTGATGCTGCAGTTCTGGGAAGTTCACCCTCCTTGTCCTTACTGGATACCAGTTCTTCCTTTTGTTTCTCTTCTGGTTCTCTTCAGTGCTGCAACCTCCTAAACATTCACTGTTCATACGGTGAGGAGAGCCAATTCAGTGTATATCTGGAACTCTTAGTTTGCAGTGAATTGAAGTGCAGATTTATCTGCATACATTTATTATTTTATTTTCTATGTTGTTTTGATTATTTAAGCTAAGTAAATGTCAAATGTGCTTCTGGAATCATGGTTCCAGAAAGACTGCAGTGCTTCTCTATCTCTGTGCTCATCTTCATCCCCTCCAAGAATTTCTCACTGAAGAACATCCCAGCCCATTCCTCCACCCAGAGCCTCAGGGGTGAAGGAGAGCTCTTATCTCTTGGATATGAGCATATGTGTATGTGCACACCAACATAGAGCTGCAGGGAGAGATAAAATGACTCTTAACTGGAATTGCCGTATGCAGTGCCAACTCAAAAGCCAGATGCATAACTTTCAAGACTGAAGGGGAAGTTTATCCCCTGCTGAAGTGGATGGAAGTTAGCTCAGGATAAATCACTATATACAACAGAGCTTCTCTCATTTAAAACTTGCAATACCACTGCCAGGGTGATGCACTCTGTATAGCCAGCACCAAGAAGGGAGTTAATTTTTGTTCTCAGAGTGCAAAGAAGACCAAGACTGTGCCTTCAGAACAGATGCTGGCACTGAATCTGGCTGCAAGGAAGTATAACTGGCTTTGCTGGAAGTGAGACTCTCACTGGTCTCACTCCTTGCATTTTATTCCTGGGAAAATGTGTTGTACCTATTAAAGATGCTGGGCAGCTTATGGAAGACAGAAAATCCCCTGCTGTGAAAGCTTTCTGGGCAAGTAAAAGCGATGAAGCACCTTAATATTCTTGCATCTCATGATGCCTTTAAGGGCTATTCCAGGCCCACTGGCTGGGAGCTCATTTTTATCCAAGAAGCTAGCTGTGGTGACATTAACTTTCTCTGGCCTCATGAGCTTCAATAGCTTTTCCTATCATCCTGGCCCATCACCCACTCAGTCCTACTGCAATATGAGACAGTACATGCAGAGCTGGTGCCAGAAAAATCAATATTTATTTCCCTGCTGAAATTCTGGGAGGTGACACTGGCCACCCATGGAGCTGCAGAAGGCTCTCTGTGGCAGCCAAGGTGTTGCCATACCAAGGATGGGCAAGGCTGTACAATCAGAGCTTGAATTCATTCATCCTTCCTATTGCAACATGCATGTGTTGTAGCAAGTTTGCAGCGTCCCTCCATCAAGCAGTGTGCATCTCCTAAGGTCTCAAGGGCACTCACTTGTCAGACTCATCAGGAATCCCCTGCATTGGAACAGTGGGCACCAGACAGCTGGGACTTGCTCCAGTTCAGGTAGCATTTAAGCAGTGCTTCAAGGAGAAGCATAATACATAGGGCTTGTTCGTGTTTCAAAGAACTCCAAATCTGCTGAATGTAGGAAGTGAGGGCAGAAGTGTGGATGGGATGTTATGTTAAATGGGGAGACCAATCCTACATGCAGGTTGACTTTGCAAAATCTGGCTGCTCATTTACATTCCTGTGATATTTCCTATCTGTCTTTCCCCAATAAAGAATAAATTAGTCATCCAGATTATGCATTATTTTGCTTGTGGTACTAATAGGAATGGGAGGGTGGTTGGACTAGATGGTCTTGCAGGTCGTTTCCAAGCTTGTGATTCTGTGATTCTGTGTGATTCTATTTGAAAAAAAGACAAGAAATCATAGAATCACAGAATGGTTTGGGTTGGAAAGGACCTTTAAGGTCATCTAGTTCCAGCTCGCCTCCTTCTATGAGGTTATTTGAGAAGTGGTGCTGTTTGTGTCTGGTTTAAGCCTCGCTGTGAGGCTTGATGATGAAGAAGTGATAAAGAAGGAGAAATTAATGATGAAAATGGAAAAATTCCTAACTTCATCTCTGCTGGAGTTTCCCAGGGACTCCCAGCACAGAGGGCAGTGGATGAATGTCACCACTTGGAAATCAGGAACACGAGCGAGTTGTGCTTGAGCTCACAATGGAATCTTTATTCTGGGTAAATCTTCCTTCCCACTCCTCTAACCAACAGCAAAGAAGGAAAGTGCAGATTTCCCATTTCACCAATAAAACATCAGTTTGAACTACCTTGAAACCTGGGAAAGTTTAACTGGGCTTTCTAATGCGCAGAGATCTAGTTTTCTTCACTTATAAACATTAAACCCTCTGGTTTAACAAGGAGAATAAAAGAAAACATCAGGCAGAGGGTTAAACAGGATAATAGCTAGTCTATAAAACAACTATTTCTCTGTTAGAGAGAGAGAAGGGCTTAAACCAGACACCGTAAAAAGGAGTTGTGCATTACTCAGACTTTGACTCCGGTTGCACAGACCATCCTAAATGTCATCTCTGATTCACACTTGCCCCAGTAATTCCCTATGAGACTCCTCAGAATGTCCCAGAGACAGACAGTGACACCCAGTTGAGACAGAGACAGTGGCACCCAGTTCAGTTTTTTGGACAGCCATGTACCCACACACATCATCAATGATCTGCTGTTAGTATTTATAATGTAAGCTATTTTTTCACTTACAACAACATTCAATATCATGTTCTTCCAGAGAATGGAAATCAGCTACAATTTCATTTGCTCACTTTAATTTCGTTCCCTGAGATGAAATTGTTGGTCCCAGCTATTGACATTTTCTCTTGATGACATGCACATTGATATGTCAAGTATCTGTGTAAGCAAGTTGCTTTTTTCTGTGTTAGAAAATATGTTACAGAAATTTCCATTCCAACATTAATCTACAGCAGATTGTATGAGGAGATAAATGAAGCACAGAACTGAAGGAAAAGATGTAGAACAAAAGTCACTGGTTTATGCCCTTTGACATATTTCTTCGAAAGCACCTTCCTGCACATATCTCTTGAATCCAAGGTTTTAAGTAGCGACATGCACTTTTCATGTCAACAGCGAACACCATGCAGGACCCAGAGAAACCAGTGGTGGTTCCAAGTGGTATGGCCAACAGCTGGGGCAAAATTCAAGAAGGTGGACAACAGATCCAGTTGGGGGCAGGACTTAACTGAGGAAAGCTGGTAGCCTGTGCCACTCGTAACAAGGAGCAATTTTCACTCATTAAATTTGGCTTGTTTACCTCCAGCTGAACAGTTTCCCACTCCCTGAGCGTGAGGTATGTTTCCCTTCTTCCAGAGATGCTCACTGCACACAGTTCTAGGGATCTTATTCAACTGCCAAGCAGAACGTTCATCTTCACTACGGCTGTTACAGTGCATGCCTAGACACACGCTAAGACCCAGCATGATGGCACTTGTGAAATGCTTTCAAGAAAACAGAGAAATTCATCAGAGATCACAGAGGAACGAGAAAAGCAAACCAGTCCTGGGTGAAAGAATATCTGCATGATCCTGAAAACATCACCAAGCCCTTACCATCTCAGGACCACAGCAGAGAGAGAAACAGTATTTCCCGTGATAAGAGACACATAGGTAAGACCTTCATCTTTTGTAAGATATCTTGGATATTCTTGAGCATAAAGCCAGATGTAGAGTTTTTGCCTATGTAAATAGACCATGGGCTGTGAATGGTTTTTTGCTAGATGAAAGGATGTCTGCAATATTCTGTCAATGTGGGCTTTTTTTCCCACATCTCAGCCATTTTGAAGTACAGCCCTTCATAGTGCCTGACAATAAGGTACAATAACAATGCACTGGACTGACATTTCTGTAGAGCCATGTGCAAAATGGGCATGCAGCAGGCTTATATGCCATGGAATATGTGGACGTGGCCGTGTATGCTAGAAGAAGGAGCAGAGGCATCCAGGGATGAAGATAAACAAGTAGATACTCTGGTCTTGCATCCTCACTTTCTTCCCAATTCCTGAATCACAGCCAGAATCTCCTTCTTACTGCTCTTTTCTGGATGTCTTCTTATCTGGGCCTTAGCTTTACCTTTCTGTACTTGTGATCTAGGATAAACACAAACCATCTGAAATATCCTGAGAAAACACCCCCTCCACACTCAGATTTTGGGTGGCAGTAGGCCCTCATGGGGATAGAGTTGATACTTCGGGGGAGAAAATTCCTTTTCGAGAGGTACAATTCTGATCAGGGCTCCTACTTCACCTACCACTATTCTTGCAGTGACTGAGAGATTTACTGCAAGACACAGCTCAGGTTGTACATGTCACTTCAAATGCCACCAAAAAAGGCAAAGGTAGAGCTCAGCAATGAAGCATTCTGCCTAGCCCTTTAGCCCTTCAGTAAAATTTTGGGGTGAAGTGGAAGCTCCAGAGAGATCCTACTCCAAGTGGGGATGGGAACAGCAGGAGGGGCGGAGATGGCACAGTGAAAGGATCTTCTTACCTCAAATGGAAAGCAGAAACCAGCTCCTTACTATGATAAAGGCAGTTAGAAAGGTATTTCACCCTTCATTCATTTTCAGCTCACATTCAGAATTCTGTTTAATCCCATTACTGAACATGAGGTGTTTTCCTTAAGTTATCTCACCTGCAATTTGTGCTGAAGAATACTTATCAGTTGGAATAATCCCAGTACTACCAATTAAATTATTCACACAACTGCTAGAAAGAAGGGTGTTCCCTGCAGCCACAAGTAAACCTGTGGTGGTTATTCAAAGCTGGGAGCCACAAAACAGTGGAGACAGGGAGTGCACATTCTTTCTGCTGTGGGAGAATGACCAGTAGGTATGCTCACTTCCTGGAAACCCAAGTATCTGTGTCAGCTTTCTTAGGCTTTATGGGGAGTTTTAGTAATTACTGAACAGCAATAGAAATAAAAAGAAGAAAGTGAGAGGTAAGGGGAATGTAAGAATGAAATTCTTCTTATGACGTACACAGTCTAGTGTAAACAAGGCTGATGTGTCGGTGTACAGATGTGTCAAATGGTTGAAACTGTTTTGATTTAATAACATTTTGTATTTTGGGTATAATTCAGATTCAAGCCAACAACACCTCTTTTGTCTGTATTAGCCAACTCATGTAAACTAAAAAGTTCTGTTGTGTTTGTTGGGTCTTGCTGTTTGTGCTGGCTGCCACCAGTGGCACAGCTGCTGGAAATGGACATATTTCAGTGGGACCATCAGGGAGCCATGCTTGAGCTGCTGGCACTGGACTGGCCATCTCCATTCTCAGAAAGTATTTTTGTATGTCATGTGGTGCCTACATAAAATGATGGTGCTAGAAAGACAGTTATTTCCTCGTCTTTATTTTATACTTACATTTCCAGCCTGTAAATATTTGGTAAGTAATCTTTCTTGATTGATCTTTGTCCTGCTCTCCATTCATCCACTGATCCGCGCATCTACACAGCAACCTTTCATCATGCCAGAACTGCTTTGGTAGAACAAGGTCTATAGGAAAGAACAGGGTAAGGCGAAAATCTTCTATGTTGCCCTTTATTGCATTCATTGTAGACACTTTTGGTTTCAAGACTGGCGAAATATCATGATGGCCAAGAGTAGGAAACTTGGGTCTGTCTTTTCTGAGACACCCAGAGCTCAGTGTCAGACATGGGCATGCTCCATGTGCAAAGCAGAGGCACAACTCCTGTGCTCACTGCATAACCTCTCTGCTCCTTTGATGAATAGAAAAAGCTGCAGTTGTGAAGAGGCTCCTGAAGGGCGTGCGAGCGGTGGGAAAAATGCAGACTAATGGCAGAGATGCTACTGCCTGACCAGCAGCTGATGGCACGTGTTCAAGAAAAATGCAGTATGGGTGTTGTGTTTTGGGAGGGGTGCCAGAGAGATGAATGCTGGAAATTTGGGCATCATGGGTGAGTGGCTGCTGCTCATTTCAACCTGGCAGTATAGCAGCTGCCCTTTTTAGAGAGGAGCCTTCACCTGCACACCATGCTCGTGGATGGAGGCAGGTTTGTTCCCACTCCAGTTAATCAGTATTTGAGTGCATGCGGGAAGCAGCACAGCTACGTCAGGCCTTGGCATCCCAGCAGTGCAGCACTGTTGAGTGAGTGAACCTGACTGTCTGGGTCACTTGTTTGTTGATTTTCTTTAGGCAAAGATGTTTTACAAAATGAGAAAAACATTCCAAAGTGAGTGCTTATTTTGTAGTCAGCAGCAAAGGCTGGAATTCCAGACATGATGCTATGCCAGGACCTGACAATGCAATAGTAGAAGTTTTTAAAGTAGCACAAAAGTATGAGCTAACCCACTCTCAAACGTCTTTTTTAGTAATTAATTTAGTTTGCAACACTTCATTTCTCACCTTCATTTCACTGCTTCTAGACTATCTTGTTACGCAATAAAATGTTGTTTCCTCCAGCTATTTGCTGTAAAAATTACTTAAAAAAACAAACAAAACAAAAAAAAAAAACCCAGACTGTGTATGAAGAACAACATGTGCCAGTTCTGTCAAAAAGAAGGACTCAGCCCACAGTTTGGCAGAGACACAGGAGGCACTTGGGATCGTGCCAAGGAGGGGGCCAAGCCCAAAGTAGACCCTGGTCTAAAGAGAAGCATAGTGACGTCTTTGGGCCAGGCAGCTTGAGCATCTCCTTCTGCCTGCAAGCCATCTGCTTGCTTTGGACCTGCAGTGTCCCAGTTTGCACATGTTTGCAGGGAAGGAAGGAAGGAAGACAGGAAGGAGAGAAGGAAGGAAGGGAAGGAGGGACAAATTAATGATTATCTGCTACAGTAGCGATAAAATAATTTCTGCTGTAGCACACTGCTATTTCAGATAGCAGTGCATTTTTCAGGTGCTATTGTGAAAAGATTCACTTTCAAAGTCATCAGACAAATTATTTTTCTTTTCGTTGTTTCTCAGAATTCCTGTGATGATTCTTATTTTTCCTACAAAGCACGTACAGTGAATACCTTGCCTTCTCCCATCCCTGCATCTGTGAGTTTTTCTGGACCTGTCCCCCTAAGGCCTCTATGAGCTATTTCCTGGATCTCTTAGGATACTACGTTTGTCAGTATTGTGTTATTGACGCTGGCCACCTTCAGAGCCTTTGGTGAGCTTTGCATTCCTCTTCTCCCAACAATGAGCCTTAAGCATAATCAATGGCTCTTCTGCACCTGCTTCAATGACTCTGGGATCTTCTGAGGCCTTCCTCATCTCAATGAGCGTACCGTTATGTTGGGCTTTCATTATCTCATCCATCATCCTGCAGCCTTTGTCCCTCTGTTTTCCGATTTGACTTCTTCAATTTATTCAAGATAGTTCCACTGTGAGACCCAAGTTCTTTGGACAGGTCTTGCTTTCTGGACAAATCCCTGAGCCAGTGTGATGTGGTTCTGATGCTGTGTGTACTGTGCATGCACGAAGCAGAAGTCTGTGCCAAGGCAGAAAGGGCCAGGCCTGCCGTACATGCTCTGAATAGTGCTTCATTACCTGGCCCATGAGACCATACTTCATATTACAAATATCAACCCAACCCGTGTCATGTGAGCCATGGAAACACTCTCTACATTGTCTGGCTTAGTGAAGCAGGACAACACATCTGCCCAGAACCTCTTGACACAGCTGAGATGGCACTGATCTACAAATCATGTCCAAAAGGGCGGCATCTCTACTGGTCAAGAAAATGTTCCAGGGGCTGCCCCCTAGAGGCAAGGCCATCTGGCAAAGTGGCCTGTAGGAGATCTCTTAGCCTCTAAAATTGTTGCCATTTGGAAATAATGCCCAGTAAATGGCCAGGGATAGTGTAAACAAAACAGTGATGCTGCAGTGCTGAGAGATGTTCCCTGGCTTGTTCAGTTTTCTGGGAAAGGTGTAGCCAGGCTTTCTTTGCTGTCATGCATTACAAAGATTTTTGGCCTGTCCATGTTCTTCCTCTGCTTCCCATCACTTCCCACACTAGATTTGCACTTTCTGTCCTCCCAGTCCCCTCTCATCTTTCTGCCATTTTCTCTAAACCATGGCAGTCTGACCTTTTGGCTTGGATGGGCCACACTGAGTGAGGAGGAAATGTCATGGCAAGAGGTTTTGGTTGCTGTGAGCTATAGGTATGCACCCTGGGCTCGGCTGCACCGCCGCGATGATGGGGGCAGACGCAGGATGAGCTGGGCCAGGCGACATGCTGTCTACAGGCTGCAGGTTGCACATGCCTGATCTAAACCATTTTCTATTCACATGAACAAATGTTTACACGAACACATGTTCTTCCTGCATCCTCTCCCAGGTGCTTTTTTCCCGCCTCCGTTTTCCTCACCCCTGCTATTGCCTTTTTCACCATTTCTCCAGGAGTATTGCTGGTGCTGCTCCAAGAACAGCCTCCAGAGTGAGCTCCTCTCTTCGTAACTGTGGGCAGGGGAAGGCAGATGTGCAATCAGCTTTGGTGGGAGCCTGGCAAAGGCCTTG
The DNA here is from genome assembly GCF_019232065.1 of Centrocercus urophasianus. Lineage (NCBI taxonomy): Eukaryota > Metazoa > Chordata > Aves > Galliformes > Phasianidae > Centrocercus > Centrocercus urophasianus. The sequence continues at coordinate 33,904,587 of NW_024885532.1, read as the reverse complement.
CTCCAAAGACGTGGAGGAGCTCTGCACAGTACAGGTTTTTCCAGTCAACGGCTCTGTCTTGGTCTATTGCAAATCCAAGGCTTTTTTTTGACGCTCTGTTGCAGGGTGAAATTTGCCTCTGGCATGATTTCCAGGGGTATGTGAACATCGCTGACCCAGCAGTCAGCACAGAGATGTGGATGCCTTTGGTAGACATGTGTCACAGCGATGCTTCAGCAGCTCATGTGTGATCCTGTGTCGCTGCTGGGTCCCAGCAGGCCTCGTCACACAGCCCCATGAACCAGCACGACCTTCATTCTGACCCCCTCTGCTCTACATTACACTGACTGTCGAAGCAGTTTAGCAACAAATGAATAAACCAGACCTGAGTTACAAGGACTACCTCGCCTTTACATTTCATCAGTTACAGCTGAAACAAAGAGTTAGAGCCCCAGGCAGCCCACAGTGGCTTTCCAGGAGCCACACAGCATTTTGTCAGTCCCAGCAATGTCTCACAGCAATATTCTCCTGGCTGGACCTGCTGCTCCACCCACCCAGTGGCTGGGCACTGCAATTCAGGGCAGCTTCCTCAGGGAATTCATTAAAAATCCCAAAACACACAAACAGATTTTGATTTCTCTTAAATAAATGTTTTTCCAGTTGAAAATATTGAACGAGCATCTGAAAACACTGCGAAAAAATGCTTTTTTTTTTTTTTTTTTAAACAGAGTTTAATTTATCCTTGATGAAAAATAGAGGGCATAGCGAAAAAGGCTAATGTCTCCATTTTGTTTTCTATCATCAGCTCAACACTCTGGAGAAATTCTGTAATAACGTAATGTAAGATAATATAATAAGAGATAGGGGAGAAATTAGAAGACAAATAAGCATCACTGGCAAAATAACTAAGGAAGAAGATATGTTTAAAAGAGTAAAAACTGCAACATTCCATCCCAGTTGAAATCTGTTGAGAAGCCTGTGGGCAGCAGGATTTGGAACCAGGCTCATCATGAGGAGACTTACAAAGTATTTCACTGTTTTTGCTTGATGAGATATTGCTGTCATTTGTATTGTAGTGATTGACTTCTGCATCGTTAAGGTGCTTCTTCTGGGGTTAGTGTCCTTGTACATCCATCTTGTCTAATGACAAAGTTTATGGCTAACTCATACATTGTTATGGATGGGGTATAAACTGCTGACACTGGCTGGTGATACTGCCAAGAAACAGTTATGCTCCATTATGAACTCTTGTAGCTGAAATAACTGTGGCTACTCCAGTGCAACGCTCTAACACAAAATGGCATAGTAGTGAAGAAATGTCACTAGCTATTCTTCCCGAAGGCTTCCGTCAGTGAGAAAGGAAAGTGGAATGCTATAGATCCCAGAACAAGCTGAAGGGAAGATCTTCAAGGCTGAGAGTTGACTAGCAGAGAACTGAAACTCAGAGCAAATAAATGGCTAATCACTATTGGATTTCTTCTGTGTTCAGAGAAATAGTTTCATTGTGCTCAAAAAGTAAACAGAATGGTTCAGTTGGATCAATGGATCTCACAATAGGATCACTTTTTCCCTCTTAACAGTGGTAACCTTTAGGAGACCAGACTTTAGTATGAACACTTGGGTCATAAGGGGATAATGCTGGCTAGTTATCTATGCATTCTTAACTCACAGTGTCCCACATTCTCTATCACTTTTATAGGCTCCTTTTTCACAGAGGGGCAGATAAATCATCCAACCCCTTTGCCAAAACCTGCATCTCAGGTAACCCTGGAAATTGAATGGAGGACCTGCTGCCAGAGCTAAAGCCTGTGCCATGAACTTTGAAGTTACAGGAGACTGATTTCTTTGGACTTCAGTCCCTGGAAAAAAACAATTGAGTTCATTGGATGACCTTTTTTGAGGATAGTCAGTGAAAAATGGAAATATCCATCAGGGCATTTGCTTGGCACATTTTTTTTGGATGATTTAAGAGCAATACATTCACGGTCATATCCCAAAGTGGAAGACCTGCATTGATTTTTCTCTCTTTTCATCCATTTAATCAATCTAAATGTAGCCTCATAGCTGCATAATATCCTTCAGGTTCCATTTCCCTTTCTTTCTTCACCTTATGGCCCTCCTGACACTGTGAAAACTTTCTGAGCATAGTCATCGTTAAATACACGCATTATCTATATTATTGCAACCTGTATTTATTTCACAGCCTATGAGAATTGCTGGAGAAATTACTGCAAGCAGATACAACTGCAGAGACCATCCCTTGGGTACCCTTGTGAGCACGACTCCTCGGAAGGTTCCTGTTAACCACCTGCAGCACAGGACTATGTCTGGAATTCATCACCACTCCTATCCACTTTTTTAAACTTCATTTTTTTCTCTATAACTTGCATTTAATAAGGCACAGTTACAAACTTAATTAGCTTGTGTTCTTAGGGGCTGCCAAATTTGAGCAATTCAAGAGGGGGAAGTTGATTTTACCCCAAGGCAACCACTACCACACCACCCCCCAGACTAAAAACTCTGCTCATGCTGAACACCAGCTCTGGGGAGATTTATGTTTTCTCAGGTAAAATTAAGACATTATGTTGTGTGATGTAAAGGGCAGCGTGGTCTTCCCACCCTCCTTCTTTCCTCTTCTGGCAGGAGTGCCTCTCAAGCTGATGAGCACAGGAGAGGAGAGGGCATGTAACCCTGTCCATCAACATTTGTGGTGACAATGCTGTATTTCTGAAGAAATAAACTCGAATAGTACAAAAAAAGGCACAGAAAGAGGGAAGTCCAAAGAACATGGTCCAGAAGCACAGCCTCTGCATTGTCTTGTGTTAACGTTAAAAGCAGTGTTGAACACTTTTGTGATTAGTGTTTTCACAGTAACTATGGGGTGTTCTCTACAACAGCTGCAGGAAAAATCCGGGTATCAGAAAGGCACATGATTTTCTAATGGATTAGGACAGTGTTCTACATGTATTTTATCTACCAGAACATATATACTGTGTGATGATATGAGATCAGAGAAAAACTACGGTGAAGAAAGGAAGTGTGATCCAAGTCTGGCCCCACACTGACAACAGCAGATTCAACTCACTGCCTCCTTGCAGGATACCTGTGTAAGACCCCATTTCCCTGCATGTAAAACAGGAATAATCCCTTTATCAGGAAGGTTTCATGCTCATAAATACATTAAAGACCATGAAATGTTCCAATCTGGGGGGCAGAACAATATAAAAATAAGTAAGATAAACCGAAGCCCATTTTTCTGGGTTTTAAAGTCTGAATCATTATATTTATTTAGTGCTGCGTTATCCTTCCTCTGCTTCTTGCTTCCCACTATGCACACATAACATATTGTCTGTTAGCATGTTGTTATTTTAATTTGTGCCAACTATTGTGTTTCTTCCTTTACTCGTCTCAGAGCTCCCCGTGCCACTGCAGGGATTACGGCGCTAATAAAAGCTCTTGCTGTTCTTGGTGGAGTCCTCGGGTAGGAGATGTCTGTTTCTAATTGTTTTATTATTGTTGGCTTTGAACTTCACATCTTTTCTGCTGATGTGTGCCTTGAAAGCCCTTCCCAGGAAAGACAGCATTGCTACCACAAGCTGTTGCCCAACCCCACGGCAGGAGGTTTGTGTGCAGAGGAATGGTTTGATCGGGGGCTGGAGCCCAACTCTGGATCTCACCTGAGTTAATTTGGATACTGGTTCGCTTTTTTCTGACAAACTGCTTTCACCCTGTTTTGGTGTTACTCCATAGGTTTAATTTCTTTGATTTATCAATGGCCAGTGAATCATATTTTTTGCCACTTTTACAGCTCATATGGTAAGTGCTGTTTTCAGCAATTTCTATTTAATATTTAGAGAATTTCAGATTAATGAGCTGTACTGTTATACTTACTTTTTAAATTTAATAGCAGATGCCCTAAATTCGGTGTATTTATATAGCATTTGTTACTTCTGATTAAATGCAGTGCAGTCTGCAGGACATGCACAGGACTTGTATTTGAGTGTTACCAAGCAACATCTCATGAGTTTTATATCTATGATAGTCACAAGGGATGGCTTGAAAGTCACAAGTTGGCTCGAAAGCTAACTTGTTGTTGCTGTGCTGCAAAAAATAGAACTCATTCCAGCTGTGCCACACTGGCTGAGATCCTTGGTCAGACTGATTTGATCTGGTATCTCTCACCTGGTACTAGCTGACAGCCGCAGAGAAAAACTGAAACAAATAAACTAACCAAATCTGAGAGATAATGGAGGCAATCTACAACACTATTTACAATATCTGAGCACTCTTTCTTGACTTACAGAGATGGCCTGAGGCAAAAGGCTGTTGTTACCTTTACTAAACTTTAAGGACAGCAGATTGAAAAGAGTTTGGGTGGGATGTCGGGCAGCTAGGAGCCTGACACAGCACTGGGAGGGATGTGATGATTACCTCCTTGGATGGAGGAGGGGAAGGTGAGAGGCCTGTTTGGACAGTATCCAGCAACTGCCCTTGGAGATGTCAGGGCCGATGGTAGGGCTGGGCCAGCCCCAGCTTGGCACCAACTAAGGGCAGACTGTTCCCACAAAGGACATTCTTCCAAGTAAGGTACATCAGCACTTCTGTGATGAGGGAAAAATGTCCCAGCAGTTAGGTAGAGAAGTTATCAATGAGAACTGATTCTATTGTTGGTGCTAGAAAGGGACCAGAGGAAAGCTGTTCAGAAAATAACTTGCAGAGATGACTCACTGCAGGAAGGGTACTGAGTTGCTCAAGAATATGGAGAGAAGAACAACAAAGTTGGGGAAGAGACTAGAATACAATGAATGACTGCAGAAGAGCAGGCTGAGGGAAGACCTCATCACTCTCCACAACTACCTGAAAGGAGGTTGCATTGAGGAGGGTGTCCTTGAGTTGTACCATAGGAATTTTAGATTAGACATTAGGAAGAATTTCTTCATAGATGGGGAAGTCAAGCATTGGAACAGGCTGCTCAGCATAGTGATGGAGTTCCCATTCCTGGAGGGATTTCAGAGACGTGTGGATGTGACGCTAATGGAACGGTTTGGGGATGGGACTTGATACTTCAGGTTGATGGTGGGATTTGGTAATCTTGAAGGATTTTTCCCATCTAAGTGATTCTGTGATTCTATGACTCCTCACCCTGGATGTGGAGACGGATGAGGAATGAGGTGCAGGATAGCACAGGATAACTTCTCCTCCAACAAGAATGTAATGAGTGATCAGAAAAAACTGGTCCTATGCCCCTGGAACCTGATCCTCTGTTGAGTGCCCAAATGACAAACTGACTGCTTCTGCATACATCGGCTTAGTCCAGAAAGGGATCTGACTGTGGCTTTAAATACTTGAATAATTTTGCCAAGAGAATCAGCTCTGTGCTTAAATTCATTGCTGGTTCCTTCCACAGTGTTCAGCGCCTGGAAGGATCAGCTCTACACATTTGTCACAAGCATCTCAGCAGTCCAAAGGTATAGAGACTGCCCCCACATATTTAGGGAGAGGTTTTGGCATGGTCTCTGAGCCATAGTTGCTCAGGGGCCATACATGGCCATGCAAGGTGCAGAGGTCTTCTGTCAACATTTCTGGAACCCCTGTTAGAGCCTGCTAGAATCAGCAAACCCTTGTACAATTGAAAACATTGTCCTACAAGGTCCTTCATTATAGTTTCTCTTCCAAAGACAGTGAACTCCATCCTTTTCATCAGGAGTGGAGTAACTGCTTCTGAACATAATTTAAAGGTGGGGTTGTTTTGTTTTTTTCCCAAGATACTTAAAATTCCTCTAACATGTCTGTATGCCAGTGCCAGTAGTTTGATTTTTACATATGTCTTCTGTTGCAGTGAAGATAAGCAACCTCAGCTTTAATGCTTTTTGTATACCTTCTAACCCAGAAAACCTACCTTAACTGTCTTGATCTCCAAAGTAGGAGCTGTCAAGCACAGTTTTCTGTCCTGTCAGGTTCTTAGGAGTCTTCTGGTCAAGAAGGATGTCTCCTATGAGAACAAACATATTGTATCCTTTTCTAAGTCCCTGCTGGTTTTCTGCATCGTGAGACTTTTGTCAGCTCTCTCTGTAGCGTATGGAGATTTATAATAAGCAGCTTATTTTAACAGAATACCTTCATTTCATATTCCTATTCTTTCTTCATCATAAAAGCATCTAGGAACACACAGCTGTAAGGATTATATTTGCCATGTAGTGCTTTCTAATAGCACTTTAACAAGATTCAGATCAAAGTATGAAAGAAAAAAAAAAACAGAAAACAGCTATTGTATAACTAAAACGTGTATGTGTAGAGGCACATTTTTATCACCTGTGAATCCACGTTACCTCATTTTGCCTAAAAAATGCAGATGGGTAGCAGTAAGTAGTCTCACATGCAGAAATACATATGCAGACACAGTGGAAGAAGTCAGATCAAGCCACTGTTGCCTGGATTTTTCTCTATATGAACATCTTTTAATTGCAATAGTTAGAGGTTTCCAGCAGAGCTAACTGACAGTCAAGGCTGGGAAGGGAAGATTGGGAAATATGTGTACACAGTAATGCATACAGTAATACCACACATACAGCACTAAGAGTACATGTCTGTGCAAATAACATCTGGTTCTCAACAGCATTACATCATGACACCATTCAGCAGCTAGTCCAAACATCCATCTCCCTTTCAGTAGAAATCTGAAAACACCTGCAATGGGAGAACTTTTGTGGGAACAAAAAATGAAAAAGAAAATATAAACAAGTTTAGCTTCAAAACATACTTCAAGGCACGATTTTTGAGTGTCCTTGCTTAACAGTAGAAACAAGTACCAACCACAGAACTTGAAACACCTAGCAGGTCAGTTCATGGGAGCTAGGCGTTAAGTCAGCTTTGTGAAACTTGTGCAGGTGAAGATAAATCATGCCTTGAAGAGTTCCATCAGCTGTGTGACAGCTGCAGTCACAGGTGACATTTCACAACTCCTGCATGCAGTCCAAATTGCCGCTTTTATTGTGAGCTTCAGATCATAGACACATATTTAAGAAATAGTTATGTTTGCCCCGGGTTTCTCGTTTTTGGCTTGTGCTAATTTGTATGTGGGTGACGTGCCTCCCTTTATTAAAAAATAAACACAATTCTCAGCTCCTGGGTGAGATTAGAAACTGATATATTTTTAACAAGCACTAGTTCAGAACTCTGATTTTTTGAAGGAATGAAAATACTGCTAAGGATTTTATAATGAGAATAAATCTTAATAAATTAATATACTTGTATTTCATAGAGGGACATAGATAAGAACAATATCTTACCTGGTATCTTACCACAGCAATGACAATAGAAGATGTTATTTCAAGAAAACAGAATATGGTCTTCTTTCTGTGGTTGTTTTCTATAATACTTCCCCATCATCTGATATCAATACCTAACGTGGTACTTGTTCTGGTGCTGTTATCTATGCATCTGCTGAATTCCTATTTGAATCCAGTAGGATCAAATGGAGTCTCAGCAAGTTTGCTGATGGCAACAACCTGAGTGGTGCAGCAGTCTGAACAGAGGGGACAGATGAGCCATCTAGAGGGACCTGGACAGGCTCAAAAAGTGGGCACATGAGAACCTAATGAGGTTCAACAAGATCAAGTGCAAGGTGTTGTATTTGCATCAGGGCAATCCCAGATACCATTACAGTGAGAAGAACTCATTGAGAGCAGCCCTTCAGAGAAGGTCTTAAGGGTCCTGATGAACAAAAAACTGAGCATGAGCCAGCAGTTTGCACTTGAAGCCCATAAGGTCAACAGTGTCCTCCTGCACTGCATCTAGAGAGGAGTGGCCAGCAAGGAGAGGATTGTCCCCTCCACTCTGCCCTCTTGAGGCATCATTTGGAGTACTGCATCCAGGCCTTGGGCCCCCAGTACAAGAAGGATGTGGAGCTGTTAGAGTATGTCCAGAGAAGGGCCATACTTCTCTGAAGTATAATCAAAGATTATCAAAGGGCTGGAGCACCTCTCCTATGAGCAAAGACTGAAGGAATTGGTCTCATTTAACTTGGAAAAGAGAAACCTCTGGAAGGACGTCATTGTAGCCTCCCAGTATTAAAAGAGGGGAAATTTAGATTAGATGTTAGGAGAAAGTTCTTTACTCAGAGGGTGGTGAGGCACTGGCACAGGCTGCCCAGAGAGGTTGTGGATGCCCCATCCCTGGAAGTGTTCAAGGCCAGGTTGACTGGGGCTCTGGGCAGCTTCAGCTGGTAGGAGGCAACCCTACCCATGGCAAAGGTATTGGAACTGGATGATCTTTCAGGTCTTTTCCAACCCAAGACATTCCGTGATTCAGTGCTTCTATGATGTATGAGTACCCTCTTTTTCCACGTTTCCTACCACCTCCCCAGAGCACTACCAGCTCAAGAGACACAGAATCACAGAGGCTCTTCTGCATTATAACTTGCCTTCTTGCTGGGGATGGAAGTCAAAGTCACTGGTAGTTCCCCTTTCAGAGCCATGTTGTGGAGATCTTCACTGGATATCCACAAGACTAGTGACTGCAACAGGTCACAAACTCTGGCCTGCTGCCCCCTAATTTAATTGGGAGCTATTCAGCATTCTCAAATCAACATCATCCAGTTCTCCTGACTCATTGTTATCTACCTTGCCTGCTCAGGCTAGTGTTCCCTATCTTCATCTCAACTCAATGTAGGTCTTCTGAGCTATTTGTCAAAGAATCTCCCTATGGTGAAGACTGATGCAAAGAATTCACTGTGCTTCTCTATTCTAGCTTCATCATCTCTGAGTGTCCCTTTTAGACTTTGTTCATCAAGCAGTAATATCAGTTTCCTTGCTGGATTCCTGCTTTTGAGCTACTTAAGTAATTTTCTGTTCTGATTTGCAAGGCATACTTCAATTCTTCTTCCACCCTCTTATTTTCCATTTATTCTTGAACTGTCACATTTTATGAGTGCTCTGTTCTCCCATTTGTATAGTTTCTACATGCTGTAAATGGTAGTCCTTTCACATTTACAGCCTTCATATTGCTTCCACTGATTCTCAGGGCTTTTGCTGGTTAGCTGTATTATCTTTCTGCATGGTAATGTATGGTGGTGCAGACACCAGGTAGGACAGAATTGCCCATTGGGTCAGAACTGTACAGAAACTCCACTGAGCCTGCCAGAGCAGCCAGGACTGTGCTATCCAGGTCAATCCAGTGGAGCACAGGCAACTACTCAAATGTTTCCACCCAAGATCCATGACATATCAAGAGTGTATGCTGGTTTTCTTTCCTAAAATGTGTCTTTGCATCTGTTTTAGGTACACGTACAGTAAAAGCAATTACAAATCTGACAAACCAGACCATTGAAAAATTATAAAGATTATGAGATGAATTATTTGCTTTATCCCTCAGCCCCCCTCAACACTTTGCACTAGGAGGATGACATCATCAGCTGAAAGAATAATTGGTTCTCCAGATGCTTGAATGATACTGAGGGCTCTTTCTTCTCTTATTAATGTTCTCTACCTGTATCACTTTGCCTATTTCAGATGTGCACGAGTAATAAAACACGCGCGTGAAAAGGTTTATAATTTTAACATTCATAGAATTCTTTTAATGCATGTTAGGAATAAAATTACTGTGCTCGATTTGTTGCTGCATTTCTAAGATTAGAAAAGAATCACTGTAAAAGGTTGTTCTAATAAGGAGTAGGTTTTTGAGAAACTGGATTCAAAAATACGTATGGTTTGCAGGCAGCTTTTCAATGAGGAATCTGATTAGTTTGTGATTTATTTTATGTTTCTAAAGCAGACTGAATTCAAAGTATTTAGACTGTGTATTGTGTCCCAGAGGTCCTGTTAGTACTTAAAATGGTCTTCTTATTTGCTGGCATAGGCCTAAAGTAATAAGTGATATATCACCACCACAAGTGAAGGAATGCTGGATGATATAAACAAAGAATTATCAGGAAAATTGGACCAGTGTTACTTGTCTAATAAATTATTTTTTGGCAAACATTCCATAAACATGAATTTTAATGTCTATAGCCTCTACTTTTTCTTTCTGGTGATGCAGTTTTATGACTGCACCCTCAGCAATAATCCTTATTGATTGTCACCATCAGTTGTTTGGCTCCAGTCTCCAACCAGTCAAAACAGCCGGTGCCTAGCTGTGGGAGGAAAAAGGGAGAAAAACAGATTCATCTGTGAAAAGATATCTACAAAGAAACAGACACAATATGAGGCTGATATTTCAGTTTAACCCCCAGAACAGAGGCACAGTGGAGCAGGCATTGCTCTTAGGAGTTAGACACAGAGAGTTGGTGACGTTCCCTTGGGAGTTAGCAGAGAGCGCAGGCACAGCGCTCTACAGCTGAGGGTGAATCAACCTCTGAAAGCGCCTATTTTTGGCTCTGAAGGGGTGGTGCTCACATGATAAGTGCTAGGCCTGACCACCTCTCAGGCTGTTAACTTCTCCTGAAATGAATTCCACTCAAAAGCTGTCTGTGGCTCACATTCATGCACTGGCCACACTTTGCATCTTGAGGAAAAAACTGTATGCAACGGTGATAAAAGAACAACACAAGTACACAAAAATATGAATCGCAGTTCAGTGCATGATTGCTTTTCTGCATCCCATGGTAGTGTTTTGCCCAGTGGAAAGATGGATGTATGCAGGTGGACTGCTGTAAAAGTATTGAGCTGTCTGTATCCCCATCTGGCCTTAAAAAATGGGTTCACTCTGAGTAATAGATGAACTGTGCCATAGAGCTGGGGGAGAAGTCCATTATCCTCCAAATAAAGCCCATAAGCAAAGGCCATACATGGTGTCAGATGCCTCAGCTTTCTTTTCCCATTTCAGTTTTCTTCCTCAGATGTCGTAAAGATTCTGAAAGCTGCCAGCTGGAATACTCCTTATGCCAAAAAATCCTCATTTTGCTCACAGAAAATTTCCTTATGTTTGCCAAGAAAACTGCATTGCAGCAGCACTAAAGAACTTTGCCTTGGGATAAACTGATGAGGAAACTTCTTACAACATCTGTTAAAGTTCCTATCTAGCCACTTTAAAGCTCCAAAGGCTTGGCTCTTCAAGGACTAATGAATAGAGATGGTAATTAACACATACACTTAGAACAATTATTTTCAGCTCTCCGCAATTTCAGCAGAATTATTTCCTTTCCAAAGACAACACTGGATCAAAATATTATTTGTTACAACAAATAGCATCAAAAACTATATACTTAAGAAATTAATTAGTCTTACAGATGTTAAAAAGTATTGCTTTTTTTTTTTTTTTTAAAAAAAAAGTATTATAAAGATACTGTTTGTTGATTCACTCATCTGCTTGAAGAAGAAGCAAATAAAGCTGTGGATTTCACAGCAGTCCAACTGCCTCATGCATGCTATTTGCAATGTACAAGGTCCACGCCTGTTCTCCTGGATGCAAAGAGGTTCAGCATCTGCAGAGACTGTGCTTCAGGACCATCCCAATCCAGGGAGCTCTAAGCAATGGGCATCCAAACTTCTGGCTTGCTTGGGCTGCATTGAGTGAAGAGGAATAAACATATACATAGGTTGCTTTGAAAGTAATGCCTCCTGTTGCACTTGCATGGAAACTACAACAGATACAAAGAGCACAACACCACCACTTGAAAGAGCAAATTCCCAGCCACAAAACAGTATTTTTCAACATAGTTACTGCCAGTAGCAATGCATTTTTGCCAGCAATGAACACAAGTCTTCATACTGCGCTTGTCAAAACCTGCATCAGGGGAGATGACCCACAGTCACTGCTGCCATTGCTGAAATGCACCACTTCACTCTGCTTGCATTCAGTGTTTGGTCTCCATAAACGTTTAGCAAGCATCAATGAATGCCAATGAGTACCATTGTTTCCACATGTAGGAATTCAGTGACAACCTTGTTCCATATGCTCTACCATGTTAGGCACTGTTTTGTCAGACTGCACCTCTGTGGCCATCTGTCACACAGCAACATGTGAGGAATATTGGTGGGAAGGTACAACCTCTACTGCTGTACTACCAACATCCTCCTCGGACATCGTGGGCAACATCATAAAACAGGAGACATTACTTTCAGAGCCCTTCTAAAATATACAACAGTTAATATATAAGTAATAAAACCAGTAATTTTTAGTATTTTTATTAAAACATCAGAAAAGAGAACAACAAAACCATAAAACTAGTGGGATATATGACCACGTTTTTGTGTAACTAATGCATCAGTCCGGTTTGATGACAGTGGTTGCAATTTGTGGTGAGGTCTGAGGTGATCTTCAGTGATTTTTGATGAAATTTTACTTTTCCTGTACTCCATCCTTGACAATTTTTCAGAAACGTACATACTGCCAAAAAGCTATGACATGAACATGGCTCGATTGTCAAGAGAGAGGTATTTTGTTCTGGTAAGAGAGGGCTTATAAAAGTCTGGTAAAGTGACAAGATCAGATTTTTGAGTTGAATATCTGATTGCAACTCTATACATACCTTTGAGAATTTGCAGGTAACGTATTTATTGAGACTGAAAATGGAGTCACAAACACAAATTGTTATTGTTTTCAGCAATTTCAATACCTATTCCCAATTTCCTGTATCAGAACGGAAAGCACAGCGGCGTATTTTTCTCTGTTCACAGGACTGTGTTTAGTCGGTGTATTACAAATGCATACCATTCTTTGCCATCACTTGAGTTAGCACTGCACTGCGCCCTCTGTGTGCCCTGGTTTCAGCCCAGACAGTGCCAGTGACACGATGATGTTTGGTTGTTAGTGATGGTGTGCACCCAGGGCCAGGCGAGGGCAGGAAGAGCTGCTGCCATGATGGCACAGGCCTGGGGGTGGGCTGCAGTACGGCCTGGGCCAGGACACATCACTACTGAGATTAGAGTTCAGTCCTTTCCTCCTGAGAGCATCTTCAGCAGGGCAGGAAAAGTGTGCATGAGTTTACATATGGATGAGCTCATGGCAAGGATCTGCTGTAATCTCTTGACAGTTGCTTAGCCTGCTGCTAGGCAGATGTGTTTGTCCCCATTGCTTCCCATGTGCCTGCCTCACAAAGAATTGGCCGGGGTGCCAGGTTGGGATGTTAGCCTCTCATTGGAGTAGGCCTGCTATTGTGGAATTTGAATCATGCAGAGAAACCACTTCCATACTCCATAACTTGGTTATTCTTACCAAAGCATCTTCAGATTACATGGGTTATCCAGGGAACCTACAGTCAGTAGCAAATAATCGTGAATTTCTCAATATTATCCAACCAGATCTTCAGCAGGAAAGCAGGCTACCATCTGCAAGATTTGTGAATGTACGTTATCTCCATTAGCATCAGTAAGAGCAGTGACCATAAATCCTTTCACAAGATTAATACACCAGAGTGTGTTATCTGCATTTCAGCACGCCTAGCAGAACAGGGAAGGAAATGAAGATTAGCAGCACTGCTTTCCACTCATCACTGGCAAATTACCATAAATAACTACCCTTACAGTAACAACAAAAAAACAGATGATTAAGTGTTTGCCTAGAGGCACACACACAGTCTGAATATTTAGCTTAATTATCTCAGAAGTGTTCTACGTCAAAAGCATTGTTGAGCTACAGCTGTTATGTGATTTTCTTTTCTTCCAATACAGATTTTTACAAGCTTGAATTATTTTCTCTGAAATGCTTTAATATTTCTGAATAAAACATGAAAAGAGAAATGAAAAGTCTCTTTCAGCATTTTAGGTTGATTGTACTTGTTTTCCACAGACGGCTGTAATCCTGAACACATTCCAGCTGAATATTTAACTGCCTACCTAAAGTTTACGCCAAAGATGCACTTGATGCATTTTTCTGTTTTCATTTCCTAAACAGAAATGTTGCCCAGTGCTTTGACCATCTCACAAATGGCTGCATTTTTCTGACTACAAAATTTGTCCACAAACGTCTCACATGAGCCATCAGAAGCAAAGGAAAGATGAAACAGGCTCTTGTTTTGACAGGCTCTGCAGATAGCAATTCATGCAGCTAAAAATATCCTCAGATTTGCTATTACAAAGTCTTATTTTCAGTTACTGATAACTTTGTTCATCTTTTTTTTTTTTTTACCCAATTTTACTTACTATCCTCGTTATTTCTCTCAGGTCGATTTCCTTTGGAAACTTCCAACAGAAACCCAACATTTAAAAAGAGACTATGGAGACTTTTCCCCCTGTATTAATATGTTGCATTGAAACTTTGGGCACTTCTATCCTGGAGAAGACTCTCAGAGTTCAAAAAGGTTTGCTTTGTTCTGAGGCTGAAAAAAACTCCCAGAGCAGATGGAGGTTGGGTCCTTGTGGAAAGCCTGGAGTGAAAGCTGCTCCTTCCAGTGGCTGGACACAATGCAGAACCTGCTAGTTTTGTGAAAGTGCATGAAACAAAGGAGTTCTTTTTTTGCTTAAAGATTTCCCGGTGTTTGATCTTGAAATCTTAATTTCCTTTAAATGTAGCTCTTGGTACATGATTCCATAAAGAACTTAATATGTGTCCTTTTTTACGGGAGCATTTTAATCCTGAGCTCTCATTCTGAGCATATTGGAGCATGTAAAAATGGAGAGTACATCTTCCATAAAACTCTTCTGGCACACACTTGCTAAAGAGAAATGGTTGAGATCCATCCACAGCACAGAATATTGAGAGGCAGCATTTGAAATCCAGGAGAAAACTGGATTTCCTGAACAGAAGTGTTGCCCAATTTTGTAACGAATTGAAAACAAAGCAGTGATATCCTGTTTTTCTCCCCAGCCCTCCAGCCTGCACGTATCCTGTAGAAGAAATTGGCTGTGTGAGCAACTGATGTTTTTATTTATTGAATGAAATTGAAGGGGAAAAAAATCCTATAAAAACTAATCTGTCGTTTAAAGAAAAATCAGTAAATATGCATTTGATTTGAATGAGGTGTTTTGCTTAACCTAAAACAAATCACTGCACTTTGGTTTGGGTCACTTTTAATAAATGTAGGGATGCAGACCCCACAGAATAATAGGGAGATGGCTGGATGCAGCATTAGCCTTGAATTTGTGAGTGCTGGGTTCAGGCATGTTGCCTGCAAAAATCCCCAGGGAGTCTAAGAAACTCTACAGTGGATTTTTCTCTTTCTATGCTTGCAGCTCTTCCATTTTACGTGTAAACCAAACAAATACCGTTGGATTGTCAGAGCCCTGACTTCTCAGGTGAGTACTCTGAAAATGAGGCTGTCCTTCATGCAATGATTTTTAATAGCATGACCCAATATTAAGTAAACTTTCAATATCATAGCTTTGTCCAGTAGCCTAGAGATTTCAGTACTTTTTTAGAAATGCTGTGGTCACTGATTTGATGGTTGAACTAGCTGATTTTAGAGGTCTTTTCTGATCTTCATAATTCTAAGATTCTATGAAATCCCAGCTCCAGAAGAAGGACATTTCAGTCACCCCCTCAAGCTCAAGCCTAGCAAGCAGCCCCCCCTTGGGTGGCTGG
Organism: Centrocercus urophasianus; assembly: GCF_019232065.1. Taxonomy (NCBI): domain Eukaryota; kingdom Metazoa; phylum Chordata; class Aves; order Galliformes; family Phasianidae; genus Centrocercus; species Centrocercus urophasianus. Next base: position 33,889,152 of record NW_024885532.1, on the reverse strand, counting down.
TGCTAGGAGACTGGATGTCCTTTCAATACCTGCGTTGGTTCCATCTGCTACTGGGGAGAATTCAGCAGCGTGTAGTCTGGGCACCCCTCTGCTGGCAAGGGTATGACAGTCTAATGCCTAAATCCAACAGAATGGTGGTGAATTACAGCTATGAAAGAGTTATGCTGGCAATAACAGATGTCTCAGAGAATGTACTCCAGCATCACAAGTTTCCCTGATGGGCACAGCCCTTACCAGAACTGAGGCTAACTGCAGAGAGCAATCCCTTGCTGCTAGGCAGATTCATCATACAGTATCATGGCCATGCTTGTTTTTCTGCTTTGCTTCCAACAACCAAACTCTCTCAACCATCATAAGCAGAGACATCACTGCACAGTATTTCACTGCTCCCTGGAGAGGCACCTTGAATTCCACTTAAGTCCCAGCTGCAGATATCTGGCGGATATATCACTGAGTTAACCTTGTATCTTTGGATAGTCCATAGATACTAAGGCAGACAGAAAGTAATGATTCAATAACCTTTTTCCTATATTAATAAGGATGCCTCCAAAGACTGCTTTGTCTTGTTGTGTTGTTGAGATGAAATTGAAATTGCTGCTCCAGAATGAGGTTGGTTTAAACTACAGAGCTTTAGTCTTTCCTGTTTGTGATTATTCACTTTTCAAATGCAACTCAAGTGAGTATTAAATGGGACCAGTGTGGGGAGAATAAGAAAGAAGAAGGCAAATATAATTTATTTACAGAGTGAGTGCTTCACATAAGGTTCATAAAAGCAAAGCTATTCTGAAAATTGAATTAAAACCCAATTACTTCCAGGTTTGGTGAGTCTGATGAGCTAATTAAGCAATGCTTTCTCAAATCCAATCCCTGAGGTCTTCAGAGATGATCGGATAGCCAAGGGGATACACTTTCAGAAGAACTACTTGCTATTGCATTCTCCCTCACAGCTCAGTTCTGTTCACCACACAGGAGCAATAGCACCCACCTTCACCAGATCCCTTTGAGAACCCCTTAAGGGCAGATATAGGTAGTCTCACATGACCTGCAGTGTCTCAGTAATCTGGAGTGTGCCATCACTGTCTGCGGGATGAGGTCAGAACTGCTCAGCTTTGCACCATAGGCACTCCTCTTCCCCTCATTTGTTAGAGGCACCATTACAGAAGGAAGATGTGGGATCCCATTCCTGGTGACTGTGCAGTATATTGGTGTGTCAGCAGGGAGAAGAGATAACTAGAGAGTGGTTGCAGCATTATGGCAGTGCAAGCACTTACCTGCAGCAGGTTAAATCCTGTCCGTGTCCTATGTACCGTCTGTAAATTTCTGCTGAATAATATTTGGTGTCTACTTACTGCAAACATTGCTCAAAATTCCTGATGACTTCCAACAACGCCTACCACAAGGACAAGGTCCTCTGGCAGCACAAGTAGGTTTAATTCCCAGGCAAACATGATTCTAGAACCTGGAAGAGCCAAGTTTTCGACACTATGTTATCTGAGACTGCCTCTATCTGTACCCAGTGCTGTAAATTTCTTATTGTGTCCACATCCAGCCTCATGTTTTTCTTAATCCATATGTCAGATCCTGAGCTACTTAGATTTCTTTGCTTAAGTCTCACACTTCATCAATCCCAACCACATGGCATGAAACACTCAGGGTTTACCAAAATAGTACTTTCAATTTAATCCTCTTTCACCTTTTTTTCCCAAGTACTTTGTTATAGTTTTTCCATTTTGGTGGTTAAAACAACCGAGATTCTAACTTCATAATTTCTTTGAAATATTGGTCTGGTTTCATGAGTCCTTTCCATGAATGAATGCACTGTATTTCTGTATTTTTGGCAAATTCAAATCTAAGTTTCAAACCCCACTGAAATAAATAAATCAATAAATAAATAATTTAAGACATAAATAAAAGAATAAAGGGTAAAAAAAACAACAACACTGAATTTATTGAAAATAAGGGACAGGAGATTTCAGAATTTTGTCCACTTTTAAGTGGTCTTTGGCTGTACTTCAGGAAACAATTACACATAAATTGCAGTAGTTTCTACATTTTATAGAAAAGTAATTTCGAAACTTTTAATGTACAAAACAGAGTCACGATCATTGTACAATACCATGCAGATGTAGCTTTACACTGTAAGCACTGTCAGGCCATGGTTTGCTTGTGCACATGAAATATCCACGAGTCAGAGGGGAGTTCATGAACTGACAGCATCCTCTGAATCAAAAATACTGGTCAGAAATAAAGGTCAAGAGACTCCGACCTTTGTCACTGCACCTTCCTGAGGCTACTGTCAAGGCTAGTAAAATTGTTGCTTCAAAGATCCACAATTCTTATTTGTACTTTAAAATCAAGAGATGTTCTTTAAACAGTAGGGGCAATATAACAGTAATTTCCAACCTCACATAACGCATGACAACTTATTGGTATTTTTATGAATCATGGGTTGAGTGTGCTTCCAAACAGCATAATTTTCTGTTCCAATGGGTACACTATTCCTTCTGCAACATGTCAAAAGTAATTGCTCTCTGAGCTCCGAGGAACTCTAACATACTCTCTCAAACCACATGCAAAATGGAATCTCAAAAATGATTGTGAAATTAACTGTTTAGAGAAAAATTAGTCCCCAGGTACCCAAGCTCTTCATACGGCAAATCCAGCCTGGTTCTAATACAATTAAATTGATTTCCTCTCATGCAGACTTCTAGTTGGTATGTTGGTGGCTGAATGTATCAATTCAATAAATGTAAACACAAGAAGAATTCTTTTGCACAGCTTTTGTTGGCTTCCCGCACCAGTGGATTAAAAATTGGCAGTTGCAAACATTTCCTCTTTCGTAAACTGAGATATTCTTTCGATTTAGATGTGGTTTTACAATGGTTTAAAATGCTGGAAGGTGAGAGGAACCGTTGCATCATTTTCTACCATAACATGAAATTCTGGGTGGAAAACAATTTATCCTGCCTATACCTGGGCATCAAATAAACAGATAAATAAAAATAGAAAGATTATTACGCTGAAATATGAAAAAAAGAAAAAAATAAATTGCAAATCTTCTCCTAAGCACTTCTGGCTTTATTTGTTGTCAGTGTTATCCCAGAAACCAATAGCTCATCCCATGAGCATTCTTGTAATTTCTGCTCTTAGTGTGACTGAAAATACAGGAGACAAAAACCTGTTCTGTCTCATTATACAAAACTGAACTTCAGTTCTGTTTTTACAATATGCCACGGTGGAAAAAAGTAAGGAGGCAAGGGAGCCTTTTTTGTCTATTCCAACAGCACCCAGAATATGAATAGAAATGTGGAAAATAAAGGCCAACTTCTTACTTTTGTGTAGAGAACTCAGATGTCCTCCAAGGTTTGAGAGATAATTTGAATCTGTTTTTACTTATCTCTATTATGTAGAATGTAGGGGATGTACATTTGAAAAGCTTCAACTTTATTCAAAGGAAAACACAGGCACTTTTTACCTTTTCAGTTGTTGAGGAATTGTGAAAACATAAGCCTGGAACATAAAGAGGGAATCTTGCTCCACAGAATTCCGGTACCTCCATTTTAAAGATAAATCTCTTCATGCCAAGGAAGAGATCAAGAAACATCCAATGGAGATTCAGAGCTTCTCACTCTTAGGCTAAGTCTATGCTGATTTTGGTGTCTCTGTGAGAACATTCACACTACTGGGGACTAATTCCCTCTCAACTGACCTGCCTCTATCCACATCCCACAGCACTTTCAGAGAACACCAAGCAGACCTACACCTAAGCAACAGGTAACGTTGCCTCCATGTATACCTTCTACAGGAAGTAAGCTTTCTCAGAGTAGAGAAGGAGAAGGGTGGATGTTGTTCTAGATATAAGCAAGGCATTTATGCTGTCTCCCACAGCATCCTTGTCAATAAGTAGATAAATTATGGACAACACAAGTAGACTATGAAATTCACTGAAAACTGCCTATACTCCTGGACGCTAATCAGCAGCACGAAGTTCAACTGGAGGCCAGTAAGTATCAGTATACCCCAGGGACTGATACTGGGGCCAACACCAACGTTGTTTGTCTCTGTTAATGACCTAGATGATGCTGAGAGTACACCCTCAGCAAGTTTGCAGATGATATGAAAATGGGAGAAGTGTTTCATACATCAGATGAGTGTGCTGCCATTCAGAAGGAGCAGGGATCTCATGATACTCAACAAAGAGGTGCAAAGTTCTTCACAAGAGAGCAGTAACTCCACGCACCAGTATGCACTGAGGATCCACTAACTGAAAGGCAGCTTGGTTCCTTCGGAATCTGGGTGAACAAGGAGACGTTCGCCTTGCTGTGGGCCGTGAGGGACTGTCCATTCTGGAGAAGAAGTCTGTGTAACTGTCTGGTGCGGGGGTGCAAAGAAGACTGAAATAGAATCTCCTCAGCAGTGCCCATTAGCAGGACAGAACGTAAACTAGTGCAGAATAAACTTATGCAGAAAATTCTGTGTAAAGACAAGAAAACCTTTGTTTTATTTTATGTGAGGATGATCAAACACTGGCACGGGATGCCCAGAGAGGTTGTAGAGTCTCCATACTGTTCCATTCAAAACCCATCTGGACATGGTTCTGTACAACTTGATATAGGTGATTCTGCTGGACCAGGTGACCTCGAGAGGTGCCTTCCCAACTCTGCTCTCCTGCTAGTGTGTTGATTTCCTCTCACAGAGAATAATTGTATCACTCCAGGCATGAGTTAGCATGGAGGCACTTTGGACAAATGGAATGCCAAAGCTCTGAAGAGAGGCAGAAAGCAAGCCGACACAGTGTAGGTGTAGTGAAAATTAATTTATATGAAACACAGCACAAAGTTCAGCATGGCCCAACAGAGTGACCTCTGCACCTTGGACTATAAATAAATGAGGAATACATATAAGGTTACTAAAGATATTTGATCATCTGTTTTGCATATCAGAGTTTCTTCTGTGCTAAAGCAGAGCTTTCTGCGTCTGTAGTAGGAGAGCATCTGGCTTCCATCACGCCTCCATTGCAAACCAGGTGCAAGGCAGAGAGACACCTTGTACACATCAGATCTTTAGTTCAAGGCCTTCAGAAAGTCTCAGAAATGTCGGTGTGAGTGTTCTGATTACATAGAAAGCAGAGAATTGCCCACACAGAGGTGTTCACATAGACCAACCTACACTCCTACTTTTCCCCTGTCAGTTTCAGGTGACTGCTGGCTGCACAGTTACTAAGTGCTAAACATCCTCTCTCTACCTAGAGACAGAGATTCTCTTCTCAACTGTCAAATAAATGTGGTTTTCATATGGTAGAAAACTGCATTTTGTTATCTGAGAGAGCATTTCATCCAAAGCATTCCTTTCCAATATATGCTTTTAGGTGTTGTGATGCATTAAACACTTGCTCTGCTTAATGAAATCAATGTCATGCTTGATGCAAACCAAAGGCAACAACACATGGGACACAGCCACTCAGACCCCCACACACAAACGTGCTCCAGCAGCTAAGAGAGGGGAAATGCTGCTTTTATACCAGTTTTATGCATTGTGAAACTTGCACTTGATGTGACAGTTTGTTGATATCAGCACTTCCTCAAGGCAGGGATATCTCAGGTGCCTCTAGGTCTTCTGCCCACATGTTGTGAGGAACATCTTCTACGTAGTGAAAGAGTACAGCCTTCTCATCTCCTCACACAAGTGAAGTTTTAGTAAGTTTTCTATATCAGTTAAATACTTCTTTGGGAGTTATCATGGCAAAAAAAAAAAAGAAAATAGTTGTAGCAAAAGAACAAATGTGATATGGTGTACAAGTAACACTGCTATCTCACTTAACCAGACACTGAAGTAGACAGCATAATCCAAGTGTTTACTTAGTATAGGTAAGGCCTATAGTATGTCACACCCATAGGATTTTCAGATAACTAATGATGGGATAAAACAATGTTACAGTAATTAGCATGAGACCAATAATAGTGTAAATGTAATCTTGAAAATGTATGTGTTACAAAAAGTGGAATAGCATACTTGGGAATTTGGCAAAGATAGCTACTGAAAATATAAAGTTACCTATATATTTCTTCTTAAGTACTGCAAGTATGTATTTTAAATGTATGTTAGTTTATTTGAATGCTTGACAAATATTTAAGTAATTCACAAACTAAAGCTACCTTTTACTCTGTTGCTTTTGTTTTGTTTTGTTTTGTAAAACACTAAATTTTAGAATGATTTTCTTGGTACCAGATAAGAAAGTATTTCTTGCTTCCATAATAAATCAGTTCAGTAATCTGTATCTACATTTTATTTCTGATCTGGTCTGAAGAACCTCCTCAAATCCTCTTTTCCCATTTCATGATGCAAACAGCATCCAAGAGAAGCAAGGACACCCTGGACCACATAAGAGATGTCGTCTAGAAAGTCCCCTTCCAACCCTATCCAAGTTTCATTTTTTTTTCCTGTACTCTGATGTTGAAGGAGATTTCATGCTATGATGCAAAGCTTTCCCAACAGCCACAATATTTAAAATATCTGCAATCTGTAACACTTTTGCTTGGCTTCGCATTTTTTACGAGAGACTGCATGAAATCACATCTTATACTGAGACTGGCAAGTGACAATCCCTCCCATATTCTTGTCAGCAAGGAATAAGTTGGATTAGTCTAAGACAATGTATGGGGCTCTGAAGATGCAAACTCATGCCAGTAAGAAGTAATATAACTCTCCAACTTCAACAAAGTAATGCACGAAGGAAGCCAGCAAGAGCCATATCAAACTTGAGTTAGTCATAATAGGCAGCTGCAGAACACGGGATGCCAGGGAGCTTACCACATCCCTGGGGACCATTGGAAGTGTTAGAAATTAGAAGGGCAAACTTGTTTTGCTGAAGCTGTAAATGATGCATAAGGCCACATGCTAGGTCTTGGGAGGAAGATATTGGAGAGGAAAGCACTGCTCTGAATCTGGCTGGTTGTGACTGCAGCCTTCTGTGATGCACAACCAGGCAGCAGCAGTGAGAAACATCATGGCTTCACTTTGTTTTTTAGCTGCTACCATTGAGCAGCAGAGCAGCTGCCATCTCGGTCATTGCTAGCTGTTATTGTGAACTGGGAAAAGAGGAAGATACTGGAAAAGGAGTGGGAAAACTGAGCTATGCTCTCACATTTCACAGATGTTAAAACTGGATTACATACACCAGAAGGGGAGGAATGAGGTAACTTACTCCTGCTCAAGGTGAACAAAGGACCCTATATTTCAAGTTACAAATCCAGTGCCAAACACACCATTCTTTCTTCCATCCTCAGATAGAAGTAAGGATAAAATAGATACTATGGAAGTCAACAGTTTCTGCAATTCACACTAGCATAACTGAGGGTACAGCTAGCAACTGCTTGTAGAATACAGTAGAGATTTTGTTTTAGAATTTGCTATCTACCATTGCGTCTGTTGCAATCAGACAGGTTTTCCATTCCTCTGTGGGTGAACATTGTGACAAATAGCCTCTGAAGAGACCAAATGATCCCTGGGAGCAGTGCTGGAGGACAAAACAGCTGGGAGGTGTTACCTGCTGCAGGCTGGGACCATCTGCTGAGTAGTGTGTGAACAAATGCACGGCCCTCCTCACAACAGCAGCTGGGAAGAAATTAAGTTGCACAGAAATGAATCAAGCCTTCATAAAACTGCACTAAATCCATAATAATCATGTGCCGAGGTGACGTACAAAGGGGAATTATTAAGTATAAAGGAAAATAAACCTGCAGGAGTATAAATGCCCAGAACGGGAAATTTCAATTGCATTCTCACTTGTTGAAACCAAAATTCTGCAATGGTAATGCAGGAATATCTAACACATTTGAGTGTAGTCTCCATTACCTATTAAGGTTTCAAGACCATTTCAGTGATAGTGCTGTGCCTGTGTGAGCCAGCATGACAGCTATTATGAGCTCTGGAATAGCATGTACCCAACCTTTTACATTAGAGCAATTTCCTCTGAGGCAGAGAAAATGCTGCCCAGGACATCAACAGCATCCTTAGGCCTTGTGAACACAAAGCTCAGTGGAATGAGCTGCTAAATAAAAGGGCCTCTGTTTTTGTTTAACAAACACTAAGCTGAAAAATACATTTAGTGAGACAGCAATATCACCAGGTAGGAGGCTGTGTCTACAGCACCACAGTCAATACCCCAGGCTTTTTTATTTCCTAGCCTTTCTTCTCCATCTGTCCTAGTGTGTATTTTGAACTAAGAAGCTTAGCATAAAATGACTGTGGATTAATGGCCTCTGCAGATTTCAGTCAGATGTTGCAATGCACTCTTCTTTTGCAAATGTGCTCTTTGCTAGCTGGCATTCCCATATCAGTCCAGCTGTACCTTAGAATGCTGGATGCCACTTTGCTAGGAGTGGCAAGCAGTAGCCAAATCAATATGAACACTTGGGAATTATTAGTATATAATGTGTCACATTAAACAAATACCACTCATGTATGTATATAAATAAGAAAGAAGGAATAATACAGCCAAAGAGATGAAAACACTTGGAGAAAGGGACCTCAGTGTATTGGTGTAGAGAGAAAGAACAAGAACAGTTACCTGTGAATTCTCAGAATAAAGAATGAGAAGCAACAGCTACAGAATTATAGAGTCACTAAGGTTGGAAAAGACCTATAAGATCATCTAGTCCAACCTCCAGCCCATTGCCATCATTGTGACCACTAACCATGCCCTCAGTGCCACATCTCCACATTTCTTAAACACTTACAGGGACAGTGACTCCACCACTTCCCTGGGCAGCCTGTTTCAATACCTCACCATTCTTTCTGAGAAGAAACATTTCGTAGTATCAGCTCCCTACATCTCAGCTGAGAAATAATGAGGAATTAACAACAGTTATTATAGACTTACAGTGCACATTTCACCTGTTGCTCTGGTTAAAATCATCCCTCAGAGAAAGACGCTTCATCCCTGGCTTGTGAAATTTGACTGTGGAGATTTTGGAAAATCAATTTTGGCACAGCTACATTTTGAACTCTCCAGCTCCCAAACTGGCTTGGCTACATGTAGGTGTGAGCACTCTGGATATCTCTGCTCCCATTGTTGTCAGAGGAGATGCAATCAAGTCAGTCAAGGAGCCCAGGCAGAGACTCAGCTTACTATAAAACAGATAATACCTACATCCTTGTCTGGACTTCACAGGCTGGATTCACCAGGGGCTTGACGTGGCCTAGAGAAAAACATATTGAGCTGCTCTTCTATCCCACCTCCAGCACATATCTCAGAAGAACAGTTGTTGATAGCTGTTCTGTAATGTCTGAAATCCCTATGCAGCTTTCTTGAATACTTTAGGGCACCTAAATCAGTAACAGGCGCCTTAATGTAGGGAACTGAATTTCTTCCCAGATCTCTAGTGATTATGATAGAGCTTGGATACACAGCGCACATGCAGACATCTTCTCATAGGTGCCAATAATCCATTATCTTGAGCTGTGAGCCAGTGCAAAAACATTATAGTTTCCTACATGTGGGCCCAAATCTGTACTTGCTGGTAGCCTGTGAAGCTGAGCAAGCATATTAGTGCGACAGGAACATCAACCATGTCCATTTGTCTAAGGTCTTGAGGGTAAATGATGGTAGATGCTCAAGGCTCACCTGGTGTGAGCATCTAGCTTCAGGAGCTGTCTCATACCCTGATTCCATGACTTTGCTGTGCTGAGGTGAAAAGGTCACATCTAGAATCCTGCAGACAGAAAGGTAAAAAATATTAATTAAAAAAAAAAAAAGAACAACGGCAACAACAAAACATGAAAAAGAGGAGTCTTCTCATTCTTACTTTGCTGGATATGTTCCAGCTCATATTTCTACATGTCTACCTTCAAGCATTCTACACAGCTTTAATGCTAAGAGTCCCATTAGAAAGCACTTAAAGCCTTACATATCACGTATGGAAGAGGTAAATAACCAACAAGGCATTTTCACTTCTGCTTTACATATAGTTACATTTATTCTGTAAATAGGAAAATGCAAATGTACTTTCATGTAAATGTAACCTTTCCACTTGTAAGAGCTGAATGAAAAAGGTGTCAGAATCAGTTGGCTTTATAATACATTTTATGGCATCTGAAAGTTGTGTAGTTGGAAAACTGAAGAGGGTTGTTCCAAAATTACCAAGAAAGCAGAAAAATATAAAATCTGTTCCTGACATCATGCAAGTTCACAATAAATGCTGCTAGGCTTCATATTGGTGGTGTAGAAACATTTTTAGGGAGCTCATCTCTAGGTATCAAAAGTTACAAAGATAATGTTTCCTCTGTTCCACTCTGATAAGACAAAGATAGAGAGTTAACACCTTTTAATGTCACTTAGAAACCCAATAGTTAAATCATGGCTTAAATTCCTTCAAAAATCTTATTTTCAAAGATCTCTGGAAGCAGACCAAGAACATAAATGTGCCAAAATGGGTAGGCGAGATTGGAGGCTGATTCAAAATTCAGCATGATTAAATCATTACAATCTCAACTGCAAACCTGTAGTATTTATATGGTGCTTTACACACAAAGGACTGTTCCTTGAGAGTCTTCCTGTCAGCCTGCACATAAGCAGAATCCCATGGTTTTTTCAGGGTAAGAGCCTGGCTCTGGCCAGGCTGCAGGTGGGAGGAGACAGCACTAGGCTCATAGCATCTGGCAAACTTCAGAGTCAAGGGAGGAACAATGAAGAGAGAGACAAACATGTAAGCAGAAGAAAGTGAAAAGAAGCCTTCATGTGGGGAGGTCAGCTGGTCATTCGAGTTGGCAAGTCCTGTGCTGTCCTATGAGGTGCTTAGCTTATGAAAAATGCATATGCATATTCACCTGAGAGCCTTGGCTGACCTGGTGCTCCATTACAGGGTATAAGTAAAGACGTCTGAGAGAGAAACACAGGAATTCAATTTTAAGCCTACATTTGAATGTTAAGGGGAATTCAGAATAATTCAGCAGAGCAGCAGTTATAGCAACCAAAGCAGAGGATGGAAGGTCAGCAATACCCAATGGAAGGATGAAATGCCAGCTACACATGAGGTGTTTCACAGATTTTAAGGCCAGAAATAAAATTTTCATTCAGAATTTCAGCAAGAAACTTCTGAAGCAAGCAATTATTTACAGAGGCATAAAATTCAATTTATGTAGCCATAGAAAGGCTATTGTGCATGACCAAAGCAGAGATGATAACTCAGTCTAAGTGTGTAAATTAGGTAATCTGGGAGTATCTTTAATGTAGAAAAGAATGTACCGAAGGTGCAGACCAGAAAGCACAAATAAATGTTAAAATAATTTAGCAACCTCTTAATCATACATCCATTATAGCAGAAACTGTCATGAAGACAGAGTTACTAGCATTTCCACTTTTGTATTTTGCAGAAAAATTCTGTTTCATCTAAATACAGAAAGAAGTATACATTGAATAGCAATTGATTTTATTTACTAGAGAGCCCTAAAGAGATAATGCATTGTTTTTCAGATTACATGCTTTCATGGAAACTGTTGTGCAAAAAAAGGCCGGGGGTTCATCTGCTTCAGCTGCCGGCTGGCTTCTGCCATTCAGAGGAGTCATAAGCACACCATGTAATGCACCTGGACTGCTGTGCAGAGCTGCATCATCACAGGGAGAAAATCCCAGCCCAGCCCCAACTGGCAGACGTGCTCTGCCTTCCAGCAGAAGTCCCATTCGATTTCTCCAACTCTCTTTATTCCACTTGATGCCTTACATTTTACTGAAGTCCAGGCTGGAGTCTTTTCAAATAGCTCTTCTTATTTAATTTCTGTGCCAGTCCAGGGTGGGCTTGAATTTTCCTCAGGGACAGAGCAGAACAAAGAAGATGAATTTCAGGTGCACGTGTCAGGAAGTGGATCTGATCACAAAATCCTTGTAACCAGATACGGGCTCCTTGTAGAGCCTCAGGAGTGGTGGGGGCTCCTTGGGATGGCTGTAGTCCCACCCCACCAACCAGGGATCCCAGCAGGATGAGGAGCATCCGAGACAGTCCCCACACTGAGCATTGGCATCACTGGGGACAGGAATGGGCTGTGGCTGTACCCAAAGCCCATAACAGTGGGCATAAATTACAGAATTACAGAATTACAGAATTACAGAATTACAGGGGTTGGAAGGGACCTCCAGAGATCATCGAGTCCAACCCCCCTGCCAAAGCAGGTTCCCTACA
>NW_024885532.1:33677744-33876876 GCF_019232065.1 Centrocercus urophasianus | reverse complement strand
ATCAGGTCCCCTCTCAGTCTTCTTTTCTCAAGGCTGAACAGACCCAGTTCACTCAGCCTTTCTTCATAGGAGAGATGCTCCAGGCCCCTCACCATCTTCGTGGCCCTGAGGGCTGCAGCATCATATCACTGGCCTAACTCATCTTTTCAGTATGTGAGCATGACCTCCTGGGATCATCAACGCCTCCCTATACGCACACAAGATTTGCAGACATCATAATGAGAAACTACCCATCTGAGTATGAAGTACTTTGTGGCAGCAATGGTAGTGGGAGGACGGTTGGACTAGATGACCTTGTAGGTCCTTTCCAACCTTGTGATTCTGTGATTCTGTGAAATGAGAAACTATCCATCTGAGTATGAATCTTTACGACTGTGCACAATGCTTTGTTGGCATTTCATTGCCTGACTCAAGAAGACCACCTCCCATCTCAGGACTTGACAAAGCCATTGCTGTTAGGAGAATGTTTGTGGTCTCTTATTTCTGTACCAGGCTTGACCTTTTCAGTAGTGAGTAGCACCTCTCTTCTAACCTAGGATGCTTCTGTACTTGTCAGTGAGTTCTAACATTTCATATGGAGTTTCTCAGAGTATTCATAATTGCTTTTAGATTGCTTTCTGCTGAAAGCTGCACCTGGAAGCTGGGCTTTTCAATGAAATATGTCAATTCCCATGAAGACTTTCAACAGAAAAAATGGCCATAGGTTTTATTTAAGCAAAAGCAAGAGCTCCACTGTGACTGTAATTCAATTTTTTTTCTTCCAAGTGAGTTGTTTTGGTGCATTTCAGTTTGCTTATTTACTGTGATAAAACAGTGACCTAATAATGAGTTATACTGTACAGAGCATTTAATGATAAATAAGCTGCATGGTGTTTAATATTGAATGGCAATATTAAAGGCAAAACAAAATGAATCAAAGGGATACTCCTGAAATAAAATATTTTTATAGTCCCTGAATAGAAATTCTGGCAAATTTTCATTTCAGAGGAGGTGATATATGAGATGATATTGCAAGTAACAGCAGCCAAAATAGTAATCATTAGTTCATCCTGGGATCTTGGAACAATTTATGTAGTGGACTGGGCTCTACTGAAAACAAAATACAAAGACAGGCAGACAAAAAAGCCAAAAATATTAGAATCCAAGTAGAAAAATAGTAATGTTAGAGACATGGTGTACAAAAATAATTACATAGTCTCATTCAGCAGGATGGGAGAAATGCTTTTGCTCACAATCAACCTAACAGTTGTCATAGCTACTCTTCAGAATGCACTGGGTTTGCATTATTTTGTACCAAAGTTACAGCATGGATTTCCAACACGTGTTAAGTACTCAGGATGAAGACTTTGTAAAGAACCAAAATTCTTCACTGTGAAGTATGCAAATTTCTCTTCTCCCTTAGCACTGCCTGGTCTGGCTTATGTTCCTGCCACATGACACAGCGGCAAAGCACAGCTGCTGAACCCTCTCAAATGAGCCTTGACTCTAACCACCTCCAGGTATTACTTACAGAGATAAGAAATATCTAGATGTTATGTTCCAAGTAAGGGCTAAATCAGCCTGAGTACTAAGGGTCTTTGTCAAGCAGATCTATAGCCTCTCTCTGGATGCTACACTGAACTGCAGCCAGGTTTTGAGCTTCAACTCCAAAATGCTTTCTGCATACATAGAATCAGAATCATAAAAACACTGAAATCATTAAGGTTGAAAAAGGCCACTAAGATCATCTAATCCAGTTAGTTCTCAACCCATCCCCGCCATGCCCACTAACCATGACCCTCAGTGCCACATCTCCACTTTTCATGACTTCTCCAGGGATGGTGATTGTACCACCCCCCTGGGCAGCCTGTGCCAATGCTTCACCACTCTTTCTGAGAAGAATTTTCTCCTAAAATCTAAAGTGAACATCCCCTGATGCAGATAAAGTCATTGCCTCTCTTCCTATATGTGCAGCCTCTTCTTATTTTAGCCCTGGAACCACTGATTCTAGGCTGTAGCATTACTGTTACTGATCCTTGGCTGAAAACTAGACTTTGAAAAACTATATGCCAGCCCTCTGCTGCTCCTATTTCACAGATACTTGTACATATATACTGTTAAGGCATGTATTAGTCAAGATATGAGGAAAGTGGTCTTTTGCATTTAAAAAAAAAAAATATTGCTGATTTTTTCCAGAAAATGAACTCGAAGCTCCTGTGATGCTTCATGTTTTACCCAAGAAAGTGCATACGTTTCTTGCACAGATAGCCTTAAAGGCCAGTCTCCTTCCTTAGACTTCCTACAGACATGGATACAGAGAGTGATGACAAAGAGGAAAATTGCCTTCCCAGCAGAAAGATGATCAGATGGAAAGGTTAACACAGGAAGCAGTTAAACAAGTGCACAAGAGCATTGCCCTGGCTGCATGTCCTTTGACAATCTACAGAACAAGAGTAGCTCCAGGCAGCCACGGTTGGGATGTGTTCATGGATTTGTCACAGCAGATTTTTATGATTGCTGTTCATCTGGGTCATGTCTCTGTGCTTCCCTAATGTGGTGATCAGCATATTCAGAAATGCAGGATCAGCATGACTTCATATGAAATGTTTGACTTCCTCTCACTAACCGTGATGTTAACCAGGAATGAACCTCAACAGGTCACTGCAGCTTCACAGGGAAAAAAGCTGAGATGTTTACAAAGAATTAGGCCTTCAGGCAATAAACACCACTTAAGTACAAACAATACCTCAAACACATTTTTTTCTTGCTGAAAAGAGTGGCTTTAGTCACTTACTTAAAGTTATAGATGAACTCAAAGTCCTCTTAAGTATGAATGCTCTTTTCTCTCCAAGTCTCTCCAAGGAGAAGAACAGCTGCCCTTAATGACATCTGGTCTTACTCCATGTTGCTTCAAATATGATTCTGCTTAGGAACGTGTCCTTTACAGGAAGATACCTGCAGTGCACACTGACCACAGTCCCTGAAGTCCCACACAGGCCTCTGATTCTCAGGCAGCTCTCCTGGTGCAGCATGGGCAGCCTGCAGGTGCTAAGCTGACATGAACAAGCCCTCTCCTCACAGGGAAGGTGCTGCAGCCCCCACCATCTCAGGAGCCTCCTCTGAACTTTACTCTGAACTCTTTCATTCCAGGAGCAGGATCTGGCTTTTTTTTTTTTTTTTTTTCTTCTTAATTTCATGTTGTTTCTATCAACCCATTCCTTCAGCTTGGCCAGGTTCCTCTGAATTATACCTGTAGCTGCCAGCATATCAACAGGTCCTCCAGGCTGCTGTCATCTGATCATTAGGCAAAAAAACACACCATCAGCACCTGAGTCCAATCATGTGGGCAGTACTTCTCATTGCCCACTCACAACACAGCAGTAAGGTGCACTAGGAAGAGCTCTTCTCAGACTCAGCCCCCACAGCAGAGGCTATCTGCCTTCTCAGTCTGTGCATCAGATATGATTTTTATTTGGGCGCCTCTTTTGCACTACTTCCAAAATCCTCTTTCACACTGTACTATGGCCGTACTCCCACATTTCTTTCCTACCTGTTTTGTCCCAAGTATGTTTATTTTAACATTCCTGATGCAAGATATTCTCTACCATATGCTGCAGTAATATGAGAACTGTGCTTCCTCTGTGTGGGTGCCAGAGGCACAACTCCATGTTCTGCTCGAGGAGAAGCTCACATGCTAAATATATCAAAGGGAGCTGCCCATAAAGAAATAGGATGCTCCTGAAACCCATACTGCTGGAAGCACAATGCAAGCTGAAATCCACTCCACAGCTTCTCTCTCCTACCATGCTGAGTGCAGTAGTAGCATGCTGAGCGCATGGCCAACCAGTGAGCAGAGTCTCAGTGGTACACATGGGGAGTGATAGGACAAAGGATCTGCTGGTGTTTTCCCACAGGCTCTCTTCCAGCCTCTGATTTGGAGGAGCAGAGTCATCTCAACCACATTTGGCAGCAGAGACTGCATCTGTGCCCTCTTTAGGAAATAAACCCCCACACCTGTGCAGGGCTGTTGAATCACAGCAATTCCCATCCTGTTAGAGGCTAAAATAAATCTCTAACAGAACGGGTCTCCTCCCAACTTTTATATTCCTCCTTACTGTGTTCCAAGTAGGTTAAATTCCTGAAGTTTGGGCCCATCTTGTTGCTTTGGCTTCTAGAGGAACAGGAGGACTGCTCATGGGGTGAGGCTTTGGTGTAGGACTGGCTTCCTCCAACTGCAGTCATGCAAATGTTAAGCCTCTAGTGTCACACTAGAGGCATGGGGCCAGCATCAGGATTCTGCTGTGATAATGGAGAGAGAAGCACTAGGCTGACAAGAGAAGAATCCTGAACTCATCATTCCTTCTGAAATAGTTTGGGGTATGATAACTCATCCTCTGGAAGTGCCCATCTCCCTCCAATAGAGGAAGAGACCAAACAACATGCTTACACTGTTCTAGAAGCTGAACTACGGAATCCCTAAAAACTAGTAAAACATTTGGAAAAGGTCTGCTGTCCCTGGCAGTTCCAGAGAGACGCACATCACTGCTGGGGCCCGGCCCATGCCTACCGAGCCCTGCTCAACATACCCTCATGGGGAAGAGATCTCTGGATCTGATGAACGTTCAGCAGGCCCTCCAACCCCTATGAAAGACCATGCAGTGGCTCCTGAAAGACCCTGCAGTTGTGAGAGGTCCTGCGTCTCCTCCAAGCCCTGTGATGGGCCCTGACGTTGCTTCAGCCCTTGTGATGGATGCTGCAGTTCCTCTAACCTCTGTGACCAGCCCTGTGACTGCTTCAGCCCTTACGATGTGTCCTGTGCTTGTGACAGGCCCTGTGATTGCTTCTGTGCCTGTGACAAGCCATGTAGCTCAACCAGAGAACACATCCGTGCCAGTATTCATCACCCCTATACGCAAAACAAAAAAAATAGCAGTGAAAGTCTGCTTGTTCAGTACGGTTAGAAACTCCTTCTAAAATGGAGATGGAAGAAGAGGACGAGAACAAAGCTGAGCCATCACAGGAATGGGAGGAGGAAGACAAAGAACTCATAAAGGAGAAAATATCCATCATGGGTGAGATGAAGCTGGAGAACAGAGCCAGCAGCCTGAACCTAGTGGGCAGTAAAGTTACCCATATGGGACCACTTTCTAGGGAAGGGAGGCACTGACAAAGAAATTGGCAAAAGGGTCTGAGCCTTCAACTTATGGAGATGTCTCTTGTCAGCTGTGAAGGAAATGTATCCCTTTAAGGAAGACCTGGATTTGGATAAGGATACTTCTGGCATTTTTTAGTCTGTGTACAGACAGTGCATATTCAACAAATGACATTTTTCACTATCACTGCAAAAATCAGAGACTGGATGGGTTCACAGGAAGTTCTGTATAAATGGCACTGCTGTTTTTCATCCCTCTTTATCCCCCCTGGTCCTCTGAGTTGGCAAACTTCTTGGAACCTGGATCTGGCTCCTTTGCTGGCACAGCATCTGGCACACTGTTAGCCCTGTGCAAACAAGCAGCAATAATGCTTTCTAGAAGCAGATGTTTGGAACCTGTTCTCAAATGGAAATGGTTCGGTCTAATTTAATGAAATACAAATAACGTGTTACACACAATTATCTCCATATGAATGCTGGACTCCTCATTAATTAAAAGGGGACTTAGGGAATTTATAACACATCACACCAGTCTGGCCTCACAGGTAGATATTTTCTGTGTAAATGAGCACGAGTGCTAATCCTGATCTTACTGACATCAGTGGCTGAAGGAAAGTCATTGAATGTGTTTGGAGGTAGATTCTTTCTCTTCACAAAGCAATGACTGTGAGTATTCCTTTCTCCCTCTAATAGAAACATAACTACACAAGTATTATTAGGTCAGTGAGGAAGTCTCTACAGAATGATAATTGTCTTTGCGATTTTTAACTGGTTAATACCATGCATTAGTATTTGAACACTGTTGCTAATTCTTTCACTTCACAGGTGGTTTATACAGCTCCTGTGCTAGTGCACTGAGTAGGTATCTTTTAGAGAGCAGAAAGCAAAGATGAGAGATATGTAGTATTAATTCTGCACAACCTACATTTCATCTTGGTTTATAAAATGCTGACTAATGTGTTAGCTGCTGAACTGGAAATTATTACCCCTTCGGTCACCCATCTGAACCAAACAGGTTTTATTGCAGGCAGACAATCTTAGCAGAATATTTAACCTACTGGAATTTACTAGAAGGGGATATACTCTGCTTTCAATGTGACATATCTGAAAAGAGAAAAATCATACATTTATATACACATTCTAGAATCTATAAGTATAGGAATTCAGTGCAATGGAATTTTCAGTTCAGGTGAGATGACTCTTGCATATCTCAATCACCCCCAGCAACCTTCAGCACTGGGTGATATCAGAGCTGCATGTCCTTCATCACTCCAAGCCACCATCTGCCTTTTTCACTAATTCATTGCTCAGAATATTATGGCATCCCTGAAGCGAATTTAGCTTCCAACATTAGGGACCCAGACTTCCATTCAGCACAATTGTAACTGCATTGATTTCAGTGAAGCTGTCTCTAATTGGCAGCAGTGTAAGTCAGAGGGGAGTTAGAGCTATCACACAGTTGTGTGCTATGATTTGACTGAGAGCTGCAGACAGTAAAACGTGTGCAGAAAGTGATTCTGAAGCGCCTTCAGATTTGCTATTTGTGATGAGGAAACCTGGACAGCATTTCTCTAGCTGACCAGCTTTAATTTGCTTTGCTTCTTGGAGAGATCTGAATCCTAACTCTGGTGGGGACAAGTCCTGATTAGAGCCTTCTCCCAGAAAACATTGTTCTGAAGAAACATGAAATGTCTTTCTTTTAGTACTGTACTCCATGCTAGAATCATATGCTTTCAGCACAGAGGAAAATGCTCCTAGGCAGACACAGCAGTAGTGAAAACAATTGCATTCTTCAGTAGTATGTAGTGATTATCCTTTGACACAGAGCGTGACAATGTTCATTCAAATATGAAGGGGAAATATTTGATTTGTAGATAATAAATGTTTCAATACAACATACAATTAATTTTATATTTTATTTTGTATTATCTACAAAGAAGCACATGCAGAATCCCCACAGTTCCAAGCTCAGAACAAAGACAAATGCAGCAGCAAGTAAAAACTTCACAGATGGGAATTCTGCATTTCGACCAACTCAACTAATAGCCCTGACATTCTGAGTAAGCTTGGGCTGTAACTCACAGAGCTAGGATTATCACCATACAGATTTGGAAAGAAAAATGGAGCCTGAATATTAGCAAGTATTAACTAATTGGAAAGCTCATGACACTAGAATAGCATGTCAGAGAAATTTATTGAAGATCTTTCTTTGCAGTGCTGACTTTATGATTGATCAAAGTAGTCAGAAAACTCTGCTGCAGGACAAGAAGACAATCGGTCAGATTAATTCATCATGACAAAACAGTTCTGTTTCTACTGTCTATCCTTCTAGTGAAAATTAAATGCTGATTTTTATTTAAAAAATTGTATTTGACCCAACTGCTGCAGAGCCCTCTGCAGTTTCATTATTTCAGTTTTCAAAGCTATTTAAAGTAATTCAAGATATTTCCCAAACCTGAATATTGCATTTCATCTTTCAGAGGAGAGGAACCCAAGCAGAATGTGAGCAATGTTTTCAGCTCTGAGACTTGAAACTCACGGCAGTAATTGGAGATGTGAAGTCTCTAAGGAGAAATGAAATGTGCTGCTTGACACCACACTCTGCACCATTCTCACATATGCTCTTCCAGATAGGCAGAGGCTATGCCAAGCTCTCCAGTCCTACCATGCACTGCAAACGTTGCACTGCACTGGGAAGAATGGCAAGGCTGCTATTCTGGATTTGTGGTTTCTGCTAACATATTTCTTAAGTAGTAGTTAACCTCTATCCAAGTGGCAAAGTTATTTGACACATGCAAAGTAGTTCTGAGATGAAATATAAGGATGATTGTTCATTTTTTGTCCCATCCAGTCACATTTTTCTAGTTCCTATGGTGAAAACCATGTGATAACAATAGCAAATTCCTTGCTATAGTTAAATTATATTCCACTCTCAGTTTTCCAGAAACTCAGTATGGTCATATAGTGCTGTAAGAAATGAAAACTTGATTTCCTGAAAACAAGAAAGCTCTAGAGGCCCTAAGCCACTTAAGTTACTGAGCTCATTTAGAAGACTCCATTCCCACAAATTATGGTCTGGCCATTGGCTTCTACAGCTTTGTTACCTCCTTCCAGGATTACAATACACCTTTTGTAACAACATGAACAGCACTGTTAATGAGCTGTGTTAACTAAGCAATATTTTGGACATGAATCTTCCAGACTTGGGAGGTGCCAGTTAGCACACAGCCTTCACATCTGAGGTGTCCTCAGGCATGCTAAGGCTAACAAGCAAATCAAACCATCCTCACCCTCCCACACCTCCTCCTCTTAGGCTTCCCCTGAGTAATAAATCTGAAATGAGATCCAAGGTAGGTCTCCAAGGCACACTGCAGCTTGCACCTACTTCTACATGAAGTCTCTGGCTGAGACTTCATTTCTGTAGCCCAATAAACCTCACCAAATTAAGAGGAAGATCTTTGTACAGGAAGTAAAAACTTCCTCAGGAGATGATGAAGTGCACTCACATTGTGATTCAAGCCCTCTCTACCTGCTTCTCTGAGGGCAGAGAACATTTCCTTGGCCCTCCCTCCTCCAAAAAGAGCCACAGCCATGTATACATACCTTCTCAAATGTCCAAAATTAAACCACCACCTGAAAGGACAGATATACCATACTTATTAGTCAACAAAGAATTCACTCTAGAAGTTACAGTGCTCCTAAGAAGAATAGCCTAGCTTACCTAGCCTAGAGGAGAGGAGGCAAGAGGAAGAGGAAAAAGGAAGAAGAGGAAGGGAAGGGAAGGGAAGGGAAGGGAAGGGAAGAAGAAAGAGGAGAATGTAATGTTGTTTGCTTGATTTCAAGCTTAAATCAGTGTAATTATCCAGATGCCTGCCTGCAGATACCTATAATATCCTTATTTTCACTCCCTATCATCTTAAACTTTGGTGATCCTGCTACAACAGGAAAGCTCTATCACAGAAACAGGAAATAAATAATTGATTTTCTTTCTACGCCTTGCCTATGTCTGAAGCATTAGCAGGAGTTTTAATATTATTTTTCTGAAGTACTGTCAAATTTTTGAAATCAAAGTACTGATAAAATACAAATACACCTGCATTAATAATAAGATCATTGTTCATATGAAAAAAAGTTATCAATCTATTTGTCCAGCTGAATCAGTTTTGAATTCTAGGAAAATGAAGGCTTTCAGCTGTAACATTACCACAGTTACAGCTGCAGCTATTACCTTTATTAAATGCCATTTTGTACAGACCAGGTTAGTTTCATACCAGCTGAGATATTGCTTTAAACAAGTATACTCTCAGAGAAATCATAGTGCTAAAAATTTCTCTCTGTGTGGGCTGTTATAAGAAGCCTGTTATCACAGACAGCTCTGTGGTGTTCCTGACATTTTTCGATAGCTGCTAAGAATAGGACTTCTAAAGCCATTTCCTTCAGTTCCCCCTTTGGGAAAGCAGGGAGGTGATGACAGTGATCCAGAAAGACACAAGAAGTCACTTTCAACTCTGTTTTTTTGGACTCCAAAGCAGTACAGGAAATAATAAAGGTGATAAAAATCTCAGTATTTATGGTAATGCAAAAGAAAATGTAAGAAGCTCTCAGATTGCCAAATAAATGAAGAAGATGCACTGTAAGGGAGCACAATGCATGCAGGTTGTTGGGCTAAGACCCAAAGATGTGGGTTTCCTTGTTGGGTGGCTCAGCATAAGTCACTTCACTTCAAAGAATCATAGAATGGCTTGGGTTGGAAGGGACCTCGAGGATCATGAATCTCCAAATGCCCTGCTGCAGGCAGGGCCACCAACCTCCCCATTTAATACTAGACCAGGCTGCCCAGGGCCCCATCCAACCTGGCCTTGAACACCTCCAGGGATGGAGCATCCACAACCTCTCTGGGCAAAAACAATACTTCCCAGTGTCTTCGATTTTTTTTTTTTTCTGTAAATGGATTTAAGTAACCACTCCTGTAAGGAATTTCAGTGTACAGAAAAGCAAAGTGATAGAAGAGGTAGACCTCTAGGTCATTCACAGAAATTTGTAATTTAGTCTTAATAGCCTTCTTGAGCAGTTGCTGCTGAACTGACAATGGAAGCAAGGAAAGGCAGCTTTTCCTCATCAATAGTATGGCTGGATTGGCCATACAAGTCTTGTTTCAGGAACACCACAATTAATTTCTGTCCATCACACTCTGCTACATTTCTCTGCAGTACAACCCAGCTGGTGAGAACAAGCAGAGATAAAAGCTCTGCTCTCCACCTCCTCCTGCATGATGTGGTGCCTCACTTTTCTTCAGGGCACACACTGAGCTACCACAAATAATGTTTTCGTGCTGAGTCCAGCTCTACAAGGGAAGTAAAAATGTGCTCACACACCGCAGTTCTCCCAGTCCCATGAGCAGTCAGGATGTTCCCACTCCTCTCCTTGCACAGGGCACAGCAAGGCAGCATCTGGCTGACCGTCCAACCGAGGCTCCATCTTCAGAATTCAACTAATGGAGGAAGGAGCTGGAGAAAAGGAAACAGGAATAAGGAAATAGTGATGAGCAGGGTATGAGGAACACAATGCAAGGATCTAGACTGAGAGAAGTCAGCTGCAAATGGAGATGAGAAACATGGCAGAGGAGTGAGGAGAAATTTACTCCAGAGGAAGCAAAATTTCTCAGACTTAAAGCCACCACACCCAACCAGGGGAAGGAGATGTTCCTCCAGACAACAACCCTACTGGTTTCAGTGGGATTGGGAAAGTGAGCATAGCTGTTGGCCCTGAGCATTCCTTGAATTATTTATCATCTCAAATGCTCCTTAAGGAAGGGGCTGTGCCATCTCACAGTGCTGCTCCACAAAGATCAACGCTTTTAGAAAAAATCCACCTACAGGACTGGGGTTTTGGAAGGCAAGTGAAACCCCTTATCACTCAGAGAGCTACATGAAAGCCCGCTTTGTCAACTTAGGTGAAAGGAACAAGGGTATTTCATTGTCTAATAGCTGCCAATATGGAAAACCAGAATATTCAGACTAACAGTAATTTTGTTTTCTGTAACAATTAACAGCAGGGCTTTTTCTGTAGAATTGTGTGCCTTGAAGAGCAAAACACTACACATAATCACATAATGCACTGAAAAGCACCAGGCACAAAAGGATTAGGGAAAGAAAATGCCCTTTGAGCAAAGAGAAGGCTGGAGTGACTTGGGAAGTGAAATCACAGCCTTGTGCCTCCGGACAGCAAATCTGAACAGGAGAGCAATAAATGTAATGGGAATGAAAACAAGCTCAGTTTATAACTGCACCAAATGATGCTTTGTGTAATAGCACTATGTGCCTCTCTGCAGAATTAGTGGATTTATTCAGATAAGGAGAAGAGAACTTCACTCAAAAGGTCTTAATAACCATAAGCCAAGATGCAGATTTTGGGCCTGGGTCAAACCATACAGCAAGCTGCTGACTACAGAGCCCTGGAAATCAGCTACGGCCTATCTATGGCCTGAGAGAAGAGTAAGGGCTTAGGATTTGCCTTCATGATGGTGGATTGTCTTCATTAATTAACATCTTCTAAAGCAAAAATTCATCGTATTAGCATGATGGCATAGCCTAAATATGTAGTAACTGGTACTCCAAGACCAGGAAGAGCTGATGTCCATGCTGACATAGCTAGCTACAGTAGGGAGATGACTGGAATTCAACGTGTACCCAAGTACATGTGGTTGAATTAGGTTGGTAAGGTTAAAGTTGCACAAGTCTCTCCTGATATGGCTCAGCTATACCAACATAATAATTTGGTACAATTTGGTATGGTAGGCATCTGCATTATAAACAAAAATGGCCTAGATGGGGTCGACCGAGCTCTCCAAGCATTGAATGACAACCTGGATGAGATTCTGGGTAAGACTCCTTGTTGCCAGCTCAGCTCCCTTTGTAGGCACAGTTCCTCTGAATTACTCCAGGTTTAAGATGAAAAGACTGTCAACCGAGTGTGCCTGTCTGCTGGCTACAAAAGGAGGCAAGGCAGATGCAAACATCTGTGGGATCACTGTTATGTTTGGTCACATGAATTCCACTCTGCATGACAAAAAATGGCACTGACTGTCCCTGTAGTTCTGTAAATTTCAATTAGAAATTCATAATCTTCTATAGAAAGCCATTCGTAAGAGGACAGCAGCTGATATCTGCTACAAACCAGCTCCAAAAATACTGTTATAATTCATACAATGGGAATAAAAGTGTTCTGAATAAAAGTGCATCTGATTTGAGAGACATATGCTCGACTTTTATGCTGCCAGTACTAAGAAATGCCTAGGGTTTCTAAAAATATGTAGTTCAGTTTCCTAACTCACGGAAAATATGGAAAAATTCTATATTAGGTTTTGTCTTGACACAGAAAATAAAGCTGATTATAGAAAAGATTGCTCCAATTGGAGTGGCTGCTCCAGAAAAAGTGCTTGTGCACTGGCTGCAGTTCTTCCAGTCTTGATCACTAAACGTGGCATCTTGAAAGACCTGGTTTCACAGAGCCAAAAGCTGCTATGCACTACGCTGGTTTATAAAAGCAAATTAAGTCAAAAGATGCTAACGAGAACTGAAGGGAGTTCAGAACACTTCCTTAAATGCACAACAGGCCACAAAGCACTGAGTAAGCGTGGGATTTGGCTGGTAAGCACATCAGGCTAGCTTAAAGAAATTAAACTGGGATAATTGGAGTATTGCAAATAAGAATATTCACATTTTAAGCTAGAAATGTAAGAAAATCAAAAAAGAAAGCAAAGCCACAAAGACAGGGCTTCACTCTTATGGATAATCTGCTGAGTTTTATGTATCCTAAGAAAAAGAGAAAATTTTAAAATAAAGTCCTATACTGTTTATAAATGTTAATCCTGGGTAATTACAAAACCTAAGAAGTGTTCAGTAAATATTGTTCTTCATCAGGAAAGACAAAATGACTATTGATATCAAATGACAACAAAGCAATTTAATTTCAAGAACAACAGGGGACAATGTCAATCACAATTTATTTAAGTGTATCTGCATAAGTAACACGTGAGAATTTGAAGGAGCCAACATAATTGTTTTCTGGCTCATTCACACTGAAGTATTTAGTTCAGTTCTTAAGGAATGTGGGCATTAAAAGGCCCAAGGCTTTTTTTTGTAAGGTCTTGACATTCAGAGAAATAGAGCTGTGCCAGTACTACCTGTGCACTGACAAGCTTGATGTTGATCCCCAGAAAAATACAAAAAGCACGTGACATATACTCAGTTTGTACAGAATGACAGAAGTTCACACAACCTCTGAAAATCAGTATTGATTTAAACAGATTTGGAGAAACAGCCAAAGGAATTTTTTTCATGGGATTACCCATTTGGTTGATAAAAAGAATAGTGTTGATGTAATAACAGCAGACGTATGTAAGCAAGTTGACTTGAGACTCTCTGACATTTTAAACAAAATAGAACCATACAATATCAACATGGCACATATTATGCAGACTAAAGGCTGCCAAACTGATAGAAAACATAATCTCTCAATTTATCAAAGGCATTTTAGATTTGATTATCATTTTTTAATACTTCCAGAAATTTCATAGAAGGATTCTTTGGCAGTTTCTTCTACTTTTTTCATTTTAGTGGAAAAAATCACAAGTAATGAGACCCAGTAGATAAAGCCTACAGTTAAATGGAGGAGCAATTAGCCGTAGGAAGGGCTCTCTAGGCATTACAGTAGAGTTCTCTCCTATATATACTTGAAAATTGGGATTGATTACTTTTTCAGAGACAGTTCTGTAGATCATTTGTACATGAAGTCAGCAAAATCCCGTGACTAGCAGTGTGAAAAGGTGAGACAAGAGGACGGCCCCTTCGGGCCCTACAATTTCTGAATTGCATTTGTTAGAGCGTTTGCCTGGCTAAACCTACACAGTATACCTGGGTTCACAGGCTAAAATGCAGACAAGGAAATAACTGTTGATCTGAAAATGAGTTTGGGTTCTGGCTTCAGTGGAGACAAGAAGAAGCACGTGATTGTGTATCTACTATTACTACTACTACTACTACTACTATTAACTACTATTAGAATTGCATGCATCCACTGCTGAATAGAACCCGGAATAAATCCTTGTTTCATTCAAAAACAGGTCTCAGAAGTATTTCATCTTGCAGCTGGCTGCATTTTATTGTGAAAATGAAAAGGCACATCACCACCTAGCAGCAAAATGCACCTTGGGCTGTGTGCTGTCTGACTGAAAGTCCCTCTCACTGAAGGGAACAAAGGAACGAACCACAGGTTTGTTCCTAAATAGGAATTATTCATGTCTTGAAGTTTAAGAGAATAACAGTTTCATGGGCTTTGCTTGAAAGAGGGCTTATCTTTCCATTTGTACGCGTAGAGCAAAGTCAGAATGAATCCTACAGTTAATTATTCCAGTGCAAAATAGTGGAAGAAAATGGCGAGACCCACACATGAGAAGGCAGAATTAGCCAATTTTAGTGAAGTAATTATATACAAAGCAAATGAAATTCAAAATGTTCATAGTAATTATTATCTCCAAAGCATGGTGCTAACAGTGGCATCAGCTCTTACAGTTAAAGGTTATGTTTAATGGGCTTCCTCTGTAGCACCGAAAGATCATCTCTGATAGGGCTCTTCACAACCTGATTGTGAGCAGATAATATTAACTACTTATAAGTAATTAGGCTTCATCTCTTCTGCATGTCTCTTTTAGTCTGTTATTGAGCCTCAGCCTTGAATAAAACCTCCAAAAAAAACTTCTTTCAATTCCCGAAGAGAATTTTGTTATGGTTGTTACCAAACAAAAAAGAAGGTTGGCAGATACAACAGGATTCTTATGCTTGGATTTAGGTAAAAACCTTAGAGGTGAACGTAACAACCATATAATAATGCTTAAATATCATTTTTCTACTGTATTTATAGTGACTGCATTGCTAATAATGGCAAAATCACAGTACAGCTCTGGAGATCACCAAGTCCAACCCTCTTCACGCAGAGCCACTTACAGCAGGTTGCTTGGGGCTGTGTCCAGTTGGGTTCTGAATAGCTTCAGGATGGTGAACCCAAAGCCTCTCTGAGCAGCCTCATTCAGTGCTTGAACACCCTCATGGTCATGGTTAAGGATGTACTGAGCCTCCTCTTCTCCAGGCTGAACAGTCTCAGCTCTCTCAGCCTCTCCTCATATGAGAGACACTCAATCACCCCTTAGTCACTGTTTTGTAGACTCTCCTTCAGTCCATATCTCTCCAAGGGACAGATATAGTCTGAGGAGCCCAGCACTGGGAGCAGAAGTCCAGACGACTCACCAGGGCAAAGCAGAGGGGAAAGGTGGTGAAAGTTCACCTCCCTCAACTCCCTACCAACACTGTGCAATGCAGCTGAGGTTGCTGGGTTGCAAAGGCACACTGCTGGCTCGTGGTCACCTTGGTGTCTGCCAGGATCCCCACATCCTTCTCTACTAAGCTGTTTGCCATCCAGGTGACCACCAGATTGACTCTTAGAGTGCAGCTAATACATGCATACATTCCACTTAATCTTACTCACACCTACTGACTTACATGGTGTTAGGGTTTGGTTGAATTTTCAGTCTACGTGCTTAGTTACCATTGAGTATTATAATCTTGCTCATGCAAATGCACACATCATTTTAGGAAAAGTAAGTTTACACTAAGTATTCAGATAACAGTAATGATGATAGGATAAAAATATAGCTTTTTTAAAACTAAGAAATAATGTATTGAATTACACTGAGGTTTGTTTCCAATGAGTACTTGATTAGGTGTGAAATGGAGAAGTATTTATCAGCCCCATAGCATATGACACAATGCAGCAGCAGACTGCCTTAATAAGTGAATATTATCATTGTTTTTACTATGATGGCACTCTACTCATGAGAGCACAGCAGAGGAATTCACCAAATACTCTGACAACATACAAAAAGAAAAGGAGGATCAAGAAAACAGAGATGAAGTCACTCATCCAATCTCACAGCCACAAAGCTGGAAACTGAATGCAAATCTCCCGAATTCCAATCCATTCATGTCACTAAAGCAACATGTAAAAAGAGCCCTGATGGTACAACTTTTCTTCAGATCTTGTCAGTTTGCTGGAGGGAAAACATCCCCAAAGACGGTGATTTTCAGTTCTGTTCCAGCAGAAACCAGCTAGAAATGTTTCCTTTCCCAGCACTTTATCATTATTGCTCCAAAGGCAGTTTCTGATAGAAACTCTCTCGAATCTGAAAAATCTGCTGAAGTGCCGCTACCTTTTCTAGCAAACTGAAGTGAATATGACCAGGTCAGATCTTACAGTGGGTTGTTTCATGCCTTGGCGATGCCTATCTCTCTCCAGAAGATAGAATGAGAAAGCTTTAATTACTACCTTAAATCAGATTCATGTCTTTCAGACAGCTCGATGATAGCTGAGATGAACCCAGCAGTGTATGTGCGACACAGAGGTGTATTCTCCTCATAATGAATGCCAGCAATCTTTCTAATTAAGAATTAGATTTAAGGATGTATATCAATTGGAAAACAGCCTTCAAAAAAATCTTAATACGACAGATCAAAAGAATAAGGAAGAGGAGGAACAGTCTTCATTGTTTTCTCGAGTCCATTTAAAGTAATTAAAAGGAATGCTTTGATCTCTTCTCTTTCAAAATAACTGTCCTGCAGTCTGGGAGAGATTTTTTCCCAGATCAAGAAGACAACAGAAAAATAACCTGGCATGAATGCTGTATAAACTTCATGGGAGCAGTTAAATAAAGCCTAATTTTTCATTAAAGTTTCAGAAGTTACTTTAATTAGAAAAGTCTTTTAAACAGTACTTTGCTCATATATAGCACAGCAGTCTGATAATGAAGAAGCAAATTAAATAGCAGTTCCCAGAAGGCCGACCATTGCTGAAAGTCTAGTCTTGTTCTAGTCTCTGGATTTCATCAGGAGAACTCAAAGCTTTCACCACAACTTCATGATAAGCTCCTTTCTATCATTTTGTGACTTTGGGAATTTTTGCTGAATGTTGGCAATTTGAATGAGTGTGTAATCTGTACAATCAAAAATCACATAATGGTACAATACAGTACTGATGTTAAGTTTGGGGCATCTATGAATTCAAACCCTTCAGCACCTTATTTAACTGACCAATATGATTGCCTTCCTTGATTATCACAGTAGGATTTCAGTTCTCTTCTTTGTATTTGCTCAGAGGAGCTCATGCTCAGCCTCTGCCATCCATCGGTTCTTAAAACAAGGGCACAACTAAGAATGGATATACTGCTATCAGCAAGAGACCTATCAGGTTGTGGTCCCTTGTAGTTATGAAGTGCACCATTTTCAGCAGGATCAAACAGACAAATGCCAAAGACCCAGACCTTTAGAAAGCCTAGACCTTTATTAGCCTTGCAGGAAGACTGAAGTTACATGCTTCTAAATCACCTTTGAAAATTCAAGCTCTTTTTTTTTTAAGTCTTCTGCAACTCTGTTTTTCACAGAAAAAAAATATTGGTATTATCCTATGAATTGCACACAGTGGGTTTTGACAACGGAAGGGGAAAGGATGCAGAGAGGAATCTGTCAGCCTGCAATACCTCATTGTGACTAGCCGTAAGTTAGAGGATTTATAGAATCACAGAATCCTAGGAGTTGGAAGGGACCTCTGAGGCTATCTACTCCAACTCTCCTGCGATGTGCAGGGACACCACAGCTAGATCAGGTTGCCTAGGGCCTGATCCAGCTTCACCTTGAAAGTCTCCAGGGACAAGGCATCAACCACATCTCTGGGCAACCTGCTCCAGTGCCTCACCACCCTCCCTGCAGAAGATTTTTTCCTTATATCTAAGCAAAATCTACACTCTTTGAGCTTGAAATATTTATTTATGAAATAAACAGTTTGTCCTATCGGAAGCAATGCTGATCCTCTCACACAAACTAATGTGCTCCAAGAGGTAAAGTGATTCCAGGCCTCTGCACTACAGCTGGAGCTTTTTCTCTGGCAGGAGGGGAGACTTCTGAGAGGAGACAAGGACATGGATCTGCATCTTTCCCTTGCACTAGTGAGTTAATTCTGCTTTCAGTCCATGGAATACCTACAGTGAAAAGGGAAACTAATTGTGACTATCCTCAGAAACCAACATAATTGAAGCCAGACTTCTTCATTGCTGTAAACAGAACAAAAATAGCAATGCCTCTGTCAGCAGGCATGCAAAAAGATGTCAGCAGGGATTTGGTAGGATAAGAGTTAGGACACATGTAACAGTATGGTGGGTAGATAAAGCAGACTGCAAAATGTACAGGTTCAGACAGCACAGCCTGAGCCATGCTTTGCACATTCCACCCACTGCCTCTGAACGTCAAAATCTACTAAGAGGAGTATGAAACAGACAGTAATTCTGCCTTGTTAAGATATATCATAAGGAAAGGTCAGGATGCCAAAGCCAGATTCACCAGTTCTGCCACATCTGCAGCCACACTCCTGAGATGCTGCACATCCCTCAGTGACCTTAGCCATGGCACCAAAGCAGCAGGAAGGGCTGGGTCACGGGGAGAACCTCTGGGCATTGGTTGCATGGCATTTAATGAGAGTGGGGGAAAAAAAAAGGGTGAAAACAATTTATTTCAAATCCTCAAGTTGATTTTTAAATGCATGATTTGCGATGCACAATCTTCATCCGTCACATGAACATAGAGATTGACACAGTGGAACAAATCAGTCCAATTTAATTAATTAGCTTATGCTTCAGAGGAAAATACACGATGAAATATTCAGTCATACTACACCCTGTGACTGGCCTATATATTGAAACATAAGGATTATAATGGTTGTTTTCTTAAACATCCACTTTATTTCCTCGTGGGTGCCCTCATTTTCCATATTCTTGCCCTAGTACCCTCTTGATTCCAAAAAATGTTACAAAAAGAAAATATACTCTATTTAAAAATGCAATCTATACTTTGCCTTTCACTTCACTTGGAAGGCATTTCTGTCCACTGCATTTGCTCACTCAAGTGACTAAGAAAATGCAGCAAAGAGTGTTAAAATATCAGCAATGGTCACCTGGCCTTCCCTGAAATTCACGGATAATGACTTGATTTTTCTAGTGATTGCAACCCAATCTCAGGAAAAATCCCTCAACGATCTTCATGTGACATATAAAAGCTTTCCAAATTCTGTGTCATCTTGTATGTTTGTCTAGTGATTAGTGGGTCTGTTTTAAGTGAGTAGTGGGTCTGAACGCCTCATTTTGGAGATGCTTAGTTTTTTTCTGTATACAGGTTGATTTATGCACTTTTCAAAGATAGAAATAAAGAAATTTGCTGATAATTAAGAATAATGTATAACTAAATTTACAGCCACGATTCTTACGTGGTGAAGCAAAATTTGTCTCCTGTGAACAGATACCAGGGGATTATTTATTACAGATCCAATTCTGGCAGGACTGAGGACCATTTCTGAAGGCCTTGAAGGGTCCATGTAAAAACTGCTTCTTCAGTCTGTCTTTCAATAAGCTACCTAGCAAGTCCACTTGCTGTCAGTCTCCGATATAGAAAATTACTTGGATTCTAAGGGGCCCTCAGAGGCCACCTAGTCCAACTCTAGGTGTCCCTAGAACAGGGACATCTAGAGTTCCAGTTCCTAGAACAGGGACACCTACAGTTCCATGAGGTGCTCAGAGCCCCATCCAGCCTGATCCTGAGTGCCTCCAGGGATGGGGCATCCACCACCTCTCTAGCTAGCCTGCGCCAGTGCCACACCACCCTTATCATAAATTACTTCTTCCTTATATTCAGTCTAAATCTCCCCTATTTAAGTTTGAACACACTTCCCTTTGTCCTATCACAACAGACTCCACTATAGAGTCTGTCCCCTTTTTGTTTATAGGCTCTCTTTAAGAAATACTTGAGATCAGGAACTGTGTTGGATGCTTCAACACCAACCTGTTCCCGGGACCCTCTGGCCATGAATGCTTCCAGGACAGCTTGCTGCTGGGCCAGGGCTTCTGCCACAGCTCATCTGTGTGCTGAGAACTGAAAGTTTAATTCATAGCCTATTTAATCAAACAGTAATTACACTTATTCCTACAGGCTCTGTCTTGGGTCATTTAGTGAACAGCTTTTAGCTATTAGCTTGGCTCTTTGCTAAATCACTTACCTACAGGATCACTGCATGCCAAATTCTTCGCCGTCTGCATCCCATCCAGCAGACACTGGCCTCGCTGGGCATCATCTGTGTGCCATAGGAATGGAAATAATGTTCAGAGTGCTTTGAATAAATTAACTTGTCATTGGAAATCTGGCACTCCTTTGCTCTTGTCAGACTTCCTGATACCATATTAAAAGATCAGTCGCTGATACCATTGACAGCTTTATTACTGCTAAAATGACAGCCTGTGTCAGCAAATCGAGAGGAAGCACAGCAAGAATGTGAAAAGGTTGAAAGCAATAAAGACAACACAACTGTTGCCATGGCAAAGAGCAGCATCCAGCAGCTGGCAGGACCACTGCATGGCAGCCACTCTCAAGCGCTTCCTTCTCCTCGGTCATACTTGCAAAGCACTGGGAGCAGGCAGAAATCTACCCATACTGATATGATTGGAGTTTGCCTCTTCAAAGCCCACAGGGAAGCTGGCTCCCACTCTTCCAAAGCCATACTGTTTTTCTTTGTCTCTGTGCTTCACACACTGTTCTCTGTGCTGCTTTCTAGGCAGCTGTGTGGACAAAGGAAAACACGTCACTCACAGCATGTTGCTCAGTTGTAAAGCTTTCCAAATCTCTTAATTTTTATTCTGAAAATTTTGCCTCAAAAATGTGGCAGAAAACAAAAGAAATGGCTCATTTAATGTAGAAGGGAGATTAAAACTGTATAAATGCCCCTTTAATTGACAATATTCTATACTATTTTTACTTTTTATTTTACTTTTTGTCTATTTTGGATAGGAGCATTTCTTTCTGTTGAGGGTCATAGCACAGCCATTCATCTGCAGTGACCTCAATAGCTAAATAAGGAGGAAGGATTACAGAAGCAGAAAAATCTTTTTTTTATGTGTGTGGCTGAGCCTGATCTTTAATATCTTTACTGATGATCTGGATGAGAGAACTGAGTACAGCTTACCCTCAATAAGTTTGCAGATGACACCAAGTTAGGAGGAAATGTCCCATCTGGCAGTGTGCCCAGGTGGCCAGGAAGGCCACCAGCATCCTGGCTTGCATCAGCAATAGTGCAGCCGGCAGCAGCAGGGGGGGGCTCGTCCCTCTGCACTCAGCTCTGGTGAGCCCACACCTCCAGTACTGTGTTCAGTCTTGGGCCCCTCACTATGAGAAAGACACTGAGGCCCTGGAACGTTTGCAGAGAAAGGCAACAAAGCTGTGAGGGGTCTGGAGCACAAGGCTTATGGGGAGCAGCTGAGGGAACCGGGATCGTTCAGTCTGGAGAAGAGTAGGCTCAGGGGAGACCTTGCTGCCTTCTGCCTGAAGGGAGGTGGTGGTGAGGTGGGGGTCAGCCTCTTCTCTCATATAACAGCAGCAGCTAATGACCTCAAAGTTGTGCCAGGGAGGTTCAGGTTGGATGTTAGGAAAAATTTATTCCCTGAAAAAGTGGTAATGCATTGGAACAGGCTGCCCAGGGAGGTGCTGAAGTCATTATCCCTGGAGGTGTTCAAGAAATGTGGAGATGTGGCACTTAGGGACATGGTTTAGTGGGCAATATTGATGATAGCTGGACAGTTGGACTAGACAATATTTGAGGTCTTTTCCAGCCTCAATAATTCTATGACTCTGTGATTCTCCTTGTATGCAAGAAGATGGCAGGACCCCACCTTCCACAAACAGTGCTGCACTAATAGTGACTTTGCAGTACTGAGGATACAACTTTAAACTACTTGGCTCCAACTTAGCAACACTGTATTTAAATGAATTCCTTTTTGGATTAAGACATATGAGTACTTTATGTATTCTAATTATAACTTTAAATGAAGTTTTTACCAGAACAAATGTATCAGCTCACTGGCAGAAACTGCATTAGCAACTTCCCAGTGTCTCATGAAGGCAAGGATGGCAAACCTGGCCAATTTAACACAGGCTGACAACCGTTAGTCATTTATGCATCTCCTCTTATTCTCTTCCTAATATGACAAATACTGGGCCAAAACTTAATCTGTCTTTCAAGTAATGTCTTTGCAATGCTAAATGAAATTACACATTGCAAAGTAACAGAGAAAGTGATCACTGTCCATATATTCTGTTATAATCTGTCCCCATGTGAAAGTATCTCCTACTTAAAACAGTTTTGAAGGGGGCAAATCAGTAAATTTCCCATAAGGACTCATGTAACTTGTATCTGCAACTCCATAAAGATCCTAAAGCACACATCCTTCATGTTATCTTTGTAAATCCTATTCCAGCTCCTAGAACTCTAGTAGCTATCAGGAACTTAAATGAGGCTCTTAGTATATGCATGATTGCAAAGTCCTTAATGTGTAAACACAGGAGTTCTGAATCTTAGAGAGAAGGAAATGTGATACACTTTTATAGCAATAGAAATTTAGCATCACCACTTTCTTCTACATTTATAGGAGCACTGTGTGAAAATATACATAGAGCCATTTGAACAGGCCTCCCAGTGTGTGCTAGGACTATCTCTTTGTAGGTGTGTGGTATTGGGTACCCACGCTTGGAAAGGGTGGGCAAAATAAGAACAAGGGTGTCTTGCATTCTTACTGTAGGAAAATTTTTCCAATGAAGACAAGATACGCAGCTCTAGTTTAATGGAAAACAGGGAAAGAAAAGCACTCCCACAAGGCCTGCCACAGCCCTTGAGCTTCCCAGGCAATGACCTGTGGCTCCCTAAAGAAACTTATCACAAGTGCTATGTTACACAACAGCACAGAAGTCATTCATCAGAAAGGCAGGACAGCTTATAAAAGTGAGCCCTTCGCAGCCACATCCTAAAAATATCCCATGTAATATTTTAAGAGAGAAACATCACCAAGAAATTGCCCATTTAAAGGAAGGTTTTGATTATTTAAATGTTTTACTATTGCTTTTTCTGAAATCTTGTTATGTGCTAATTTCTACAAAATCACTTGCCCCTTCTTGTTTCATGTTGCTATGTAAAGGCTACAAATCCTACTAGCAAGTCAAAGCAAGAATGTATCTGGCAAGTCAGAAGAATTATAACTTGGAAAATATCAAGAGCTTTCGTGAGACTTTGAGTAGAGTACCATCATCAGATTCAGGCATTGTACATGTGGGGAATATCATGGGGAATATGGCAGAATTATTTTGTTTGTATATATGAACATAGATGTATACTGGAAGAGTACAGCAGAGAGGCTATGGGATGTCCACAAGTTGAGCTCTTAGAAAAATGTCAGACAATTTGCTAACAAAATTATACAGCTCCTAGGGAAGACAGATGTGCAAAACAGTCTATCAAGGTTCTTTCTTGTTGCATTTCTGAAGCATTAGGGTTTTCTGATGGTTCTTGTGTAGATTAAGAGAAAATTCCTCAGTGATTTAGTTGGAGAGGCTGCACAGTGTGGGAAAGAAAATTTGTTTAATTATACTTAATTGTTCTGAGCAAACAAAGTAAGACAATGGCAGGATCCACACAACACTGCCAAAGTTCCCAAAGCAGATTGTGACCCACAGCTCCAAGGTGTGATGTAAACATTGTCTGGGCTTCATAGAAACAACCTGCCTCACTCAGCTCCATCTCTAACCCAGGTTCTGCTGAGAATTAGGAGGAAAGAGGACATTTCCCCCTGCAATTTTGACAGTCTCTTTGAAGCATCTTACCATGTTAGCTGAAGCAGGACTAACTGAGACAGCTCAGCAGTGGGTCATCACTTGCTTCCAGTTTCCTTTATGTGCATGAATTCTAATGCCACACACAGCTCACAGTTTAATTTCCTTTTCCCTCAACAAATAAAAGCCATCTTTCTTTTCTGCCCTAACTCTTTAATTAATAGATTGCCGGATATCAATATCTACTTCATTTCTATTAGTCGTGCCATCACTACATCATCTGATTGCAATCCCAGGAAATCACAGGACTGCAGGGAGAATATACAGCGGGAGGTAACTGGCTGGCCTGGGAGTGCACAGATTGCAAGACATCAAGGAAATTAGAAATTAGTTAGAAGTGCCATACACTCTGCCCTGATACAGAGAAAGGACTAGATTCCCAGAAGCTGTTTGTCTAGAAATTCTCCCAGAAATGCAGCCCAGGAATAAATAATACATAAGAGCAAGCAAGCCAGCAGCATGCAGATGAACCAGCTCTCAGATTCAGTAATGACTCAACTCAAAGCCATTAACACCAAACACATATAACACTGGTATATCCTTGGGAAAACCAAAGCCTCATAATCTGGGAAAAAGAATCCAGGCACTTTTTGTAGTACCATGTATTCACCAATACCAGAGGGCAAAAATGAACAAACCTGCTCAGAATATTGTTTTTATTACAGACTCACAGAGATACTCTAGAACAGGTGGATTGCATTCACAGTTCCAACCAATGTTGAAACTTGATTACAAAACTACAGCTACTAGCAAAGTTCTTTTCGCCAGCCTGAAATCCGTCCTTAGTGATCCAGGAAACGGGAAGACCTGAGAGCAGCCTTCCAATACCAAAAGAGGGGCCATAAGAAAGAAGAAAGAAGGGGACAGTCTCTTTGGAAGAATCTGTTGTGGTAGGACAAAGGGAAGTAGTTTATAACTAAAAAAGGGGAGGTTTAGATTGAATGTAAGGGAGAAGTCTTTTACAGATGGCACAAGTTGCCCAGAGAGGTGGTGGATGCCCATCTCTGGAGACTCAAGGTCAGGCTGGATGGGGCTCTGAGCACCTGATGGAGCTGTAGGTGTCTCTCCTCATGGCAGGGGAATTGGACCAGATGACATTTAAGGGTCCCTTCCAACTCAAATGATTCTATGATCCTATGATTCTACAATCCTTTTCACTTTGAGAGGGGCCATCAGCTCTGGTTCTTTGTGCAAGCAACTTCATCCCTACTGGGGACATACAGTACAATGGTCTCTGAGCCCTCAGGGCCTTTCCAACACTTTCTTCCTGATGAAGAGCCCATTTAGATGTAACTAATAATGAAAGGCTGGGTTCATCATAAAGACTGCCTGCAGTCCCCTGCTTCCTCTTGAAACCCTTCCTGGGCATCATTTGGGCATCAGTCCCTCTTCTGAAATGGTTTTCAATCTGACTACCCAAGGAAAGTGCCTTTTCCTCTGCACTCCCTAACTTAACTGAGTATAGAGTAACTGTCCTCCAGAGCACTTATATGTTGGTGGTCCACAGCATACATGATGGCATCACTTGTCATGCCAATAGAAGTGAGCCTAACAATTTAACCAAACCAGATTTTAAAACTGTGTCTTTGCCTCTGTTTTGTGTGTGGTGTGTTTTGTGTCTCTGCCTTTGCTTTCCTGCCTCAAAAAATCCCAGCACTTTAACACAAAATGAGGAAAATGAAGCATACTCTCAACCTAGATGTAGGTGAAGATCTTCTCTATGTTTCCATCTGAGGCATTTCCAGCAGAACTGAGGGACACTTATGATACAGTTAGGCCATGCTTGCCTAACAGCAGCTATAATAAATAGCAGGCATGGTAGCAGAAGCAGTAATATTTTTATACTGCCGTCTGGAAAAGCTTATTAGTATTTTTTCCATTTTGCAATTTTTTCCATAGCAGCATTAAAGAATGACACATCCTCTACCTGTAGGTTTATTAGAAAGGCACCACATGCTTTCTGCATGAGAAGATATTCACAGTATTTTCATCACCGAATCAGCAGTTTCCTAACTCCATGCAGCATGTTTACCCAGCAAATACGTGTTCTGGACACAGCACTTGCCAAATGCTGGTCACTGGGCTGTTAGTGCCCATTGTTTCCTGCCAAACAAAACTGAAGCATGTGATTTTTAAATGAAATTGCACAGAAAGATATGTTAGAGCTTTCTATTAAAAAAACATGGAGACTCTATTTGAAATCACAGCTCTTTATTCAAGCCATATCACAATAAACTTGATAATGTTTCAGCTTTTCTATTACTACCAGCTGTGGATGCAAAAGCAAGCCCAAACTTCTTGAAGTACAGCCTTATTTTGCCCAGTATTTTATATGTAAACTGTGACCAAAATGTTTTTACAGAAGTAAATATGCAGCGACAGGGAAAA
Organism: Centrocercus urophasianus; assembly: GCF_019232065.1. Taxonomy (NCBI): domain Eukaryota; kingdom Metazoa; phylum Chordata; class Aves; order Galliformes; family Phasianidae; genus Centrocercus; species Centrocercus urophasianus. Next base: position 33,850,557 of record NW_024885532.1, on the reverse strand, counting down.
ATAGCAGCCTGAGAGGAAAAAAACAAAAACAGAACAGCAGAGTCTTGTGGATTAAAGATGCAGAGAGCCACAGGTATTCTTGCAGGCAGCCACAGCAGAGGATCACAGCCAGAAGGATGCAGAGGGAAGAGCCTCTGCACAAAGCCAGGGAAAATGTTCATGTCAGCTCAGCAGAAGCACCAAACCCACGGCTGGACCTTCTTGTGCACCAAGCTCTTCTTGCAAGGTATTCTCTGGGAATGAGGGCAGCCCTGGAGTACTCAGCACAGCAAGCTGACTGGCCATACCTGAGGATGAGGTTTCAGATGAAGCAGAGTAAAATTAAAAGGAATTTCCAAACAATTTATCTGACATAAAGAGGCAGATGAACCAGACAAACATTTTTCTACAATAAATTAAGCATGCAGCTGTGAACCCAGAAAGCGCGTTTTGATTCTACTGCTGTCTGTGGATGCTGTTCTCTGCCACATGCTTAAACAAATTAGATGAAATAGTAATGGAACAAAACAGTCTAAATTCACTATGACTGTCCTATTAGACATGCATGACAAACTGCTGGTAAAGAGGTATTTCAAAAATAGCAGAGCAACACTAAATTAGATTTGTTGTGGAATGTCACATTATGTATCATGGAAGCATAAAAGGAAACTTTCCATTAATCTTTATGACTTACAAGACATTGGTACATTAGGCAAAATACTGATGAACATTAATTGCTGCACATTTGCATAGAAGTTGCTCCTGAAAGCCCATCTTCCTTTTCACACAGAAGAAACTGGGGAAATTTAGCATAAACAGTTAAATACACCTTTCTTTGTAACTTAAAAGGAAGTAAAGAAACTTCCAAATTCCCTTGGAAGAAGGGTCTGATTTACGTTATTTAAACACGGTGAAGAAACCTACGTTTACTGCAAAGCAAACGCTGCAGAAAGAAGCTTCCCATCATTGTCCATTGATCGTGGGATAGGCGTTGCAGTAACAGCAGAGATGCTACAGGGCTCTGGCCCTACATTTTTAGATTCCTGGATTTTAAAATGAATACCTGTTGAGTAATCACAATGTAATGACTTCAACCAGGCTACTTGATTAAAATATCATGTTAATATAATAATCTCGCCATTTTGATTTTGCTCTTAACTATCTTCCCTTTTTCCCTGGGTAATCATCATTACAGCAATGACAACAGTGAAACCCATACGTTTCTTTGTCTTGTGTGCTGCTGATTGACGGAGTGTGGTGCAAGCTAATGCAAAATGAGCACTGGAACATTCTGCCCCAGTTAAAGAGTCCACAAAGAATGATGTGAGAACAAATGCTGCTTGTGTAACATAAATCTAAACTCCAATGTTTAGCAGAAAAATCCTGCACAGAACTGCAGACGTTGTATCTCCTGTACAGTACAGCTCCTGCTAATAAAAACAAAAACACCTTGAAAAGATACCCTCATGGAAATACCCCGATGTTCACATATCCATCATGGCATTCACTGGTTAAAGAAAGAACCAGCTACTCTCCTACCTAGACTGACTAAATTTCTTCTGGCATTCCAAATACTTTATTAGCTTCAATCTGCATGTGGGAAAAGCACTGGCATATACAGTTTTCATAAACTTTACTCAGATTGGTGCTCGGTTTAAAGTTTCTTGGATTTGGTTTCTTCAGTGGGGTTGAACATCATAGTTCCAGAATAACACAATCTGGAATATGGATGTTTCACTCTTTTTCAAGCCAGTCCCATACTGGCAACTAAACATCTCTGTTTGCATCTGAATATGTGTTCCTCGATGTGTGGCACGTAATCACATTGTTTTTCTGCAGTGTTCAAAGAACGAAAGGTAAAAAGTGTCACTGGAGTCCAAAGCACTCGTGAGTTTGACTCCCTTCGCAGTTGTTGATCACAGAGAGACTTTCCCAGAGAATCTTGGCCTCATTAATGTTGACATTAATCCTTGACAGCAGACGGGAAGGACTGGCTCCTTAATTTAAAGCAGATCCATTGATTGCATTCATAAACAAGAAGAAAGAGCTGGAATTTCTGCATGACCTTTATCCTCCCCCTTCATTTAAAAAAAAATCAAAATAAAACAAATCTTTTGACCCCATCTGGATGAAGTTTATGGATTGGGGTACTGCACTGTAACCACCAGCCCATCTCCCTGCCTGAAAACCCACTATTGATGGATCACAGTCTTGATGGATTGACCTTGATTTTCTCTTTCCAAGTGAAACTGTATATGCTGCCTGGAAAAGAGTCCAACAGCTTGTTTAACTGTGCAAGGAATATCTTTGGGGTGGAGGCTGCACTTTTTGCCAACACCAATTGCCTTGCAGAAAGTTTTCTGGCTTAGGAAGGACTAAATGCTTCAACACCCATTGCAGCTTTTGCTCTTCTGTCCTCAAAGACGTGTAATCTACATTTGGGCAGGTACTCTAAATGAGGTGGGAGATCTTCCTTGGGGACAGAAGAAGGCTTCTTTATGAAAACCGCCTGAAAGCCTCCTTCAAAGAGTCTTTTCTCAAGGCTGCAGATGATAAACCTCTATTTCTGGCATGGCAAAGGGAAGACAAGTCCAGCGTCAGCACAGTTTCCTATTTCACATCACAGCTGACCTCTCACCATGGTACATACTCCAAGTATATACCCGAAGCACATTTGTTGTTTCTGGAAGAATTAGGTCTGACAGGATAGAAGAGTCGCCCACCAAAAATTCAGGGTAGCCATTTATCAGAATAGATGTCAAAAGCTTTAATCATAGCCAGTCAACCAAAGCTTCCTTGCTGATGAAAAAAAAAAAAAAAATATTTAATGATGTAGATAAAGATGACAGACTTGACTGATAGCTGTTGTTCAGCTTCATGCCTTTAGTATTCACCTTCATGGACAAAATCACCCTGCATTTTCAGCGCATCATAATTCTGGGATAATTAAGATTAGAAGAATGTGAATTTAAAGAATTTTTTCTTATCTCTTCTTCTGAAAAGGAATACAAATCATAGAAATATTTTGCAGTGAATTGGTGAGGAATAAAAGAGTCTTGGAATGGAGCCAGTCCTTCATTCCTTTGTTGCAATGTGAAGAGGAGACCTGGCTAAGGTAGCACCATTTTATTCAACTTTGCTACTCTATTCTGGCTCAGACTTACACAGATGGGGCCTAAGATGCTGTAAGTCAGATCTATAGTAAAGCGAGACAGAAAACCACAGGGATGGTCAGATCTTCTCAGAAAAGTGCTTCAGTTTCCAGGGCACCTCTCTGGCTGCCTATACGTAGTGGTGCCTCTGTAGAAAGAACTGATACGTACTGACATCAGCAGTATTTTCATTGTCTTGCTTTTTTTGAGCATAAAACTTCCAAAAATAGAAAATAAAACAATTCCATGATTCTATAAGCTTGTTTACAGAAAGGGTTGTGAAGCACTGGCATAGGCTGCCCAGGGGGGTGGTTGAGTCACCATCCCTGGATGTGTTTAAAATCATTTGGATGTGGTGCTCAGGGACATGGTTTAGAAGAGGGTTGTTAGAGTTACGGTAGTATAGTTAGGCTGTGGCTGGACTCGATGATCTTAAAGGTCTTTTCCAACCTGAGCAATTCTATGATGCTAAACTTCTTGTCATTTTTTGTGGAAATACGAAACTTGAAAAGATATCCAAGATAACTGAGTCTTGCCTTACTGTACATTAAATGTTTCATAAAGACTTTTATGAAGTAAATAAGTTTTCTCTCAAAATTTGTTAGGTATTTTGTCTGTATGTTGTTCCTTTCTATGATGGCAAAAACCATTCTCTTCCCACTTAAATTTACTCTCACAGCATGGAAGGGAGCAGTTAGGTGGCTGAAGAGAGAGGAGCAAGTCTGTGAATGCTTGGGAGTAAGGTGGGCAAAGATCTGCCTTTCTCATGGAGAGCACAGAGCATTGAAAAACTCCCAACCAACATGCAAAGCTTTCTAGAACTTACAGAAATTGATGTCTCCATCATCTTAATCCAAACTTCCCTGTATAGCCATAATTATCCCTCCCAGTCTCTCAATTGAACCTGTGCCTCCCAGACAGGCACTGCCCAAAGCTTCCTCTAAAACTTCTAGCCCCACAAGAAGTTGCCAGGCCCCTCCATTTGCCTAGCCTCACTGTAACCCATCCTTGAGCCTCCCACCAAAGTTGTCAGTAGTGTTTAACTAATCCTAATTCCTTCTCCACATTCATACTGCCCTTTCATTTTCACTTCTCCCCCCTTTTCTGCCAGCTCCAGTTAAATTATAGAGAACAATAATGTCCACTTGTTAAATTCAGCTCGCTAAGACGAATCTAGCTCTTTTTTATATTCTCTCAGAAGATATCTATTCTGCTCCCTCCATCATGAAAGCCCTCCCCTGTGCCCACTCCTTTGTGACTGAATTCCTCCTGCACTTGCACAACACTCCAAGGGAGCACTTGTTGACAACATTATACCCAGTGGAAACATCTTGCCTTGTTCATCATGGGAACATGTTTGTGTATTTCGTGGCCATAACACAGTTGTTGCTCATAGTGAACCCATGATTGCCGCTAATTACATCCAGCTCTTAAAAACATGGCTCTTTTTTTCAGTCAGACCTCTTTTAGTGATGAATTCTTACATTACTGCAGATGTTTTTCTATTACTTTCTAACTGCACTGTTGCCCATTTTTTTCCCCCATTTCTACTTCTGCAGTTCTGAAGAGGATCCTGTTCTTTCAGGGAAGTCCGTGCCTTCAGTTTGCTCTTGCATGATCCCACTGCCTGCAGCCATCACACCTTGCCATTCCATGGGCACCCACATCTCACATGCTGCAGCTGTGGCAGACCCAGAGGAGAGAGAACAGATCCCTACTGCACTTTCTTGCACAGCACTTTCCCATTTCAGATTGAATTTCTGTCATCTGTTAAGCAAAAAAGGTGATTGCACTGACACATGCCATCTGTGTACCTCAAGATGTAAGAAAGACCTTCTTCTGCTGTCACTGACAACAGTCCAAGGGAGATGTGTTTTACGTATCAAAGTCACATTTGGTTTGAGACAGGAATGCATTTGGAGTTTCTGTTGTTTCACAGAAGTCTTCATCAGTTTTGTCTATTAACACTTTGCAGCTGCATTTTTTAAAAGGCTTTTAGCATACTTATTTTAACCCTAACAATAAACATACTGAAATTGTTTTTTCAGCTTACAAATATCCCCATTCCGAAATTACTGAAAGCCCTTTGCTGACATCAGCTCTGAGCAATTCCTGGTGCTGGTTACTTAAATTTAGATCAGTCACTAACTCATGTTGGGGAACTGAGTTAGAATTACACCGATGAAATGCCTCAAAGACTTGTAGGAGGATTATTTGCAAACTCAGTGCCATATACTCAGTTCCAAGAACTGGCATTTACTGAATGTATTTATATGCATCCCAATTGATCTTTTCATATTTTCTTGAAGACTTCAGTTTCTTGTGATGAAAAATAAGAAAATACAATGGAATTGAGCAATGTCTTACTTAAATGACTTGAGAAGTTTATTTCGAGAAAGACAATTGAATGACTATAGAAATAGAATAGCATTTAATGTGGTATAGAGATAAGAAGTGATTGAAAGATGGGATGAACAACACCAGAGTTAAGTGGAAAGCAAGTACTAAAAGAGCCATAGTGAATGAGACAGATAGAAGTGGAAGAATCTGGAGAGAATCTGGAGGGCAGCTTCTGTACTCCTACTCCAGGAACCTCACTTCAGTGCTACAAAAACCCCAGTGCTCACCCTCTGCAGGAGATGAAACAGCAGCACTGTTGGCATGGAAAGGGATTTGGGTGGGTACCAATAATAATATCTGCAGCACTTCTTATTATGAAAGGATTTATTTTCTAGCACACCCGTATAAAGCCTCCCTGCATGCAAGCTTTGTGAAGGGAAGGAATGAGCCCTCTGATGTAACCACATAACTCTGAGGCAATTTCTGCACACCTGTAAGTGCTGAACCTCACTTGCATACGTTTTAGAAGCAATCTGCTTGACTCCCTCAAAATAATTGGTTTTATTATTTAAATTCTTGGGAGGTAAATTAATTAATTCAGTACAAAGTGAATAAAAAAACATGAAGGAGTGTTGAGTGTAAAATACTTACGCTGTGGCCATCGCTAAGTTGATTAGCTTCATAATGGTGAGGTGTAGATCTGCTTCCTGCAGATCTTCCGCAGTAGGCACTGCATTAAATTTCTGTATTGCCTGCTACTCATACCAGCACCACTGCTCACTGGTAATTTGATTTTTTACTAAGCTTGTCTTCATATCCCCAAAACATTGCGGACAATTGGGTAAGGCTTTTCATACAGTAAATGGAGAAGTTGAGACATATTTTATGGGAGACTGCAGGCAGTAACGAGAGGCATTGCATTTTACCATTGATAAAATAGTACTCTGCACAGTTTGGCCTTCCCAAACCCCAAACATGAAGAGAGCAGGAGCTGTTCATGCCAAAGGTCAGGCATATGGACACGTGTCAGCATTGGCACCCAACCTGAGTCTTCTCTGTGGCCTTCCCAATACAAGATGCATCTCATGAGGTACTCTCCAGCACCTGCATTTGTGAATAGACATTGATAAGGAGAGGAGAACAATGAAGAGAATTAGGGATGAAAAATAAAAGAAAATCAAGAGATTGTGAGGTTTATTTTAAGAAATAGATGAAAAAATAAGAGCACGGCTGAAGAAAAAGAAGGCTGAGGCACTTCTCTGTGAGAGGTGCCCTTTGGCTCCTGCCTCACCCCTCTCAGCTTCATCACACCATTCTCAGATATCAAGGTATCTAAAGTTGTGGACTAAATTAAAACTGAAAGGATATTTCAGGATTTAGAGAGTAGAGTCCACATTAATACAATTGATTTTGCATCTACTTTGTAACTTGAAGAGTTTTAAAGACAATAAGATGTAATTCCAATAATTTGGGACTAAAAAAGTTTGGTGCTTTTGCAGCCTAAGCTTTTCTCCACTTGTTTTGCCTAGTTTATTGCTAAGAAGATTCAAACTAATTCTGATCCATCAAATACCTCTTACAAGGCCTCAAGGAAAACTTGAGCTTGAATCTTCAATATCAGGCAAAATCAGACCTGGTAGAGATTTAGTACATCACAAATCATGCTGGAAAAAATGAACTTTTTCATGAAAGGGTGATTCTCTCAATCTAGACCTCCTTGGGAATAAAACTGATGTAACAGAGTAGTTACGGTTACAGTTAGTAGTTGCGAACAGAGTAGTTCACAATTTAATATAAGCACAAAAAAATATTCTTTCTGATATATCTGAAGTTAGTCCATTCTTGCCAAAGGAAAAAAAAACTGCATTGTCTGTTACTGTGCAGATTTCAGTAGTTTAAATATATGGTTTCTTCAAATTAGATACTGTATCCTAAAAAGCAAAATTTGTTATTTCAAAATAGCCCATAGCAACCTTAAAAGCAACTTAGGTTTTCACAAACTTTATAGATATAATTTTATTTGTAAATAAATGAGATTAAATTCTTGTGGATACAATCAGTTCTCCTTGGAGTTGCTTGGAGACACTGACTGGAGATGTAATCTCAGCAGCCATAACTAAGAAATATGAAATCTTTTCTATTGAGTGGCAAAATGTGTAGTGATTCACAGTGGTTTATAAGCAGAGAGATTAGCATCTTATAGCTACAGATACTACAAAGCATATTTATTTGAAAAATAGATTTCCTTTCCCGTGAAAGGGACCAGAAAAACAGAGTAAAGCCTACAGTTGTTGAGCACTTTAAGAGGAAACCCCATAGCACCACAAAGAATCAATCACTTCTGCAACAGCAAGTGTCTCCCAGCAGCCCCATGTACTGACTTTCAGCCCATGGAGGTGCCTGAATTGTTCCAGGCAATACTGGCAGAAGACAACTTTCCCCTTTCGATTTGTAAGCAATGAAGACAGTTACATGGAACTATTCAGCAGTCCCACTCCAGATGTATTTTTTTTTAAATGCACTTTCCTTTGCTAAGCAAAAAGGCTCAAACAGATGGTAGAATAACTGAGGGAAATATAAAATTAACAAGACGCAGAAGTGCTCACACTGGGATCATGGAGGAAGCTTACATTTTCAAATCCAAGAGAGAAGTCAGAAAGCTCTGGTCTGTCACTGTCCAAACTCTCTAGCTGAACAGGTTGTACATCAAGCTCCTTGACACCCTGAGTTTGGGTGCATGCTCAGAGTAGCATAGTCCAAGAGCTCAGCATCTTCCTACAGCCCCTTGCAGTCCAAATTTTAGGCACATCATGCTGTGCTTTTTCTTCAGTAGACAGAATTGCAACTCTGCAAGGCATCAGATGTGGAATTTTCTCTCAGGCATATTACAGCCTCTTGCCCCAGATTCTAAGCAAGACACTCAAAATAGGTAAAGTTTTTTACACAGATGTAAACACAGTACAGCATCTTGTTTGAACCAAAGCTAGAAAAGGCTCACCAGAAAGTCCCATAAAGCTAACAGAAAGCCACTTGCTGATTTCTGTGAAATTTAGATCAGGTTTTAATTGCATTACTTCTAGTTCTGGAATCCACAGGTGTAGAGAAGCTCTGTGTACAAATCCTTAAAAAACGAAATAGACAGGGAACACCCTGTGATTTCTCATTCTAGTTACAAATTTTGAAGTAAAGGCAAACAGTCAAAATAAATACATGTTTTCACAGCTGCTCATAATAGCTTAAGATATATAAAGCTTGAGTTCTAAGTGATTTTTCTACTTTAGAACTGCATCATAACTTCCGCCCCCGTATGCATTTGCTCAGAGAGCCTGCTAAAATAATTTGCCAGGAAAGAGAGAGCCTTCCCATCTGTTAATGGTCAAATAAGATTGGAACTAGCTTTACCCATTTTTTTAAATAAAAATCTTGTCCCCATATTGCCATTAATTTCTTCTCATCATCTGTCTTGATGTGTGTGACCTATTTTCATTTTCTGAGCCAATCCTTAGGTAATGAGTAACAGGAAGAATAACAACTTAAGCAAGAATCGCTGAAGTAGAGAGGAAGAACACTAAATGGACAAAAATTCTGCCTCCTTACACACTTGTATTTAGATATACTTTTTTTACAGTTTCAGAACATTTTATAGCACATCAGTTGTCAGTGTTGCAGACCTCCATGTTCCTCCTGGTTCTTGTTAGAATTGACTCTGTAATATAACAGTGCATATTACCACAAAGCATTTTGTCATATCACGACCATTTAGGATGAGCACTGTTGTATGTATCCATCCTGCTTTTGGCTCTGGCTCTTCTCTCTTTGCCAAAGGTAGGAAGGCACTGTGGCTCTGCAGTTACATCTCTGGCTTTTCTAAACAAGGTTCTGGGACGGAGCTACAAAAAAATGGAATGTTTTTTCTCTACTAACCTGTCAGGAATAGCATCCCAGCTGTTATTAAGTAATTATGATTTAAGACGCTCTTAAGAAAGTGAGAAATTGTAATGGGACTTCTGCTCTGTAAAGAATAAGGCCTCAGCAACCTACATGGCCCCAGGTCACAACCAGATCTTTTTGGCAAAGGAGGTAATTCCATATCTGTTCAATACATAATGGAAATAGGAATGGTCTCATTCACATTTTGATAAAGAAGCAGCAAAGATGCAAAACTCTCAGATACACAGCTGAGGTAATGCATCTCCAAAGCACTCATGCAAAAAGGCAAAGATGCAGCCATTTCCTTGGGATGTGAAAAGATATACATCATTTTACGCATCTTTCATAGGCAGGTAGTTCTGAAGAATTTAATCAAAAGCAGTATATCTTATAAGCAGATATAGCACTAGTACAATTATATATGACAATCACTGTTCCTACAAATTGATACTATTTCATATTTTAATAAATTCTTATCGTGAGTATCCTCTGCTTATCTCCTGCTTACATCTACTTTCTGTAAAATGCAGGCAGAAGCTTTTCCCATATTAGCTTAAAAACAAAATAGTTGCTGGGTAGTGGATGGGGAAGATTTCTTTTGATTTCTCTCACTGTAGATCAAACATCAATGCTCACTCAACATCACTGTCAATCATTCAAGACAATATGGGAAATCAGTCTGTTCAAGAGCAGTCTCCTTTCATTCTTAGGAAAAGAGATAGAATTTTGCTTGTTTAGACTTATTAATTGCAAATGTTGCAAGTGATAAATTAGATTTGCAGAAGTTTCATAAATTTGATTTCTGAAGTCTGTTTATATTCACACAGCATATACTATCACTTCTTCCTCATTTAAACAGTTTCATACATGTTCCAAAATAGATGGAATAGTGCCTGAGATATGAAATGTTGAGATAGAGAGCAAAAAGGTTTTATATCATGCACCTCAAATCCTTCAGCTCTGTCATTTTAAGTGTAACACATTCTGTCCAATGTCTGGGCTTGCAATAAAAGCATATAAGCAAAGGACAGGTGCCTCAGGCTTTCAAACTTGGTTAGCCAGATCACTGTCATGTTCATGGACAGGCCGTGAAAAGTGAATGCCTGAAATGCTAGTGCTGCCTGAAGAAGGGGAAGGCATCTTGCTACCTACAGTAAGAGATGTATCCAGGTATGTTCATACTGCTTTCAGCAACACTGCTCTCTTTCAGTATTCTTCGAATGGAAAGCAAGAATTAGAAAACTAAATTTTTGAGTGTTGCAGATAATTTTCTATCCCATATTTTGGAAATCATCTGGACGAACTTAGAGAAAAACAAGAACCTCAAAAGCTAAAGAATGCTAAGGGAAATGTTTTTTCCTGAAACTGTGTGTCTCAAATAACAGACATGACCAAAGTCTGTTTAGGACAAGTAAGACCCTTTGCCAAAGGATGCATGGTCTCCCATCTTGGCTTCATGAGGCCCAAGCATTTGGGTTTAAACCCTGAGAGACACAAGACTTACACTACAGCCTTGAACACATGGTAGACACTTATTATGGTCTGATGGGGATAAAAAAGTACATTAAGCTGAATTTTTATGTATTTACATTATTTCTTTATTGAGACCCACGTAAGACCATGTCCTGGTGTTGCTGGGCCAACAGATGTGGGGTTTTCTGATTTAGAGATCACAGAAATGCTTTGGCAAATTCTTCTCCTTCAGAAGTATCACTAACTCCAGTGATCCTAATGTTGTCCTTAGTTCAGTGTGTTATAAAGAAGAAAAGAATCAAACCTAGGTATTTTCACAAATAATAGTTCTTTGCTGACAGATGCCAAACTTTGTCAGAGTTCAGGTAAGCAGAGAAAAGAATACAAATACCTGGAACTGAAATGGGGTAGTAAAGAAAACATCATAAATTTTCAAACACTGTACGAGCAAGAAATAGATCAGAGACCAACAGAGATGATAGATGATGAGGCTACAAAAGAAAAACTCAGAAAAAAAAAAAAAGATTTGAAGGCATAGCAGAAAATCAAAATGTGTTTCCTAACTGCAGTTGCTTTGGGAAAAAAATAAAAATAAAAAAATAATAATGAGGAGAACACTTGGTAAGTACATGGAAGATCTGTCTCAATTCAGAGTACCTATAGAAGTGGTTATGGGATGAAATAAGAAAGAACAGGAACAACCGGACATGAAGGTAGGTAGAAAGCTAAAATCACTAGTGGGAAATATCAACACAGCCTTCAGAAAGAGTCTTGTGAATCTACTCGAATTCTCTGGTTACACTTCCAATAAAAATACTGACAAAGGAAATGTATATTATGTAACCTATTTTCCACTCCAAAATGCTGTTAAAGAAGCAAACTAACGTAGACAAAAGGAAAGATCTTCACATAGTTAATGACTTGAAAACAAAGACTAAGCATATTTAGTTGATTTTAATGTTGTGAGAAATCATCATAAGTCTCTGCCTCAGGCCACATTATTCCCCATATCTATAAATAGGTAGATGATATGCAAAAATGTTGTCAACATTTGTTAAACAACCCCAGATTTCACAAGGTAACAGAAATGCCATCTGACTGCAGAAACGCAGATGGGCCTTACCACTGAGAAACAGAGGAAGATCAAATTCAGGGCAGGTACATCTTCAATGACACAGAGGCAGAAAACCTTAGTTATATGTTTATGATGCCAGTCTCTGAGATGGTAGTTGCCACTCAGGAACAAGGCATTAAGTAATTCCATGAAGTAACTCAATGACCTCATAAAAATACAAACTATTGTTTTAGAAGTACTGCAAGACAAAATATCACAGGTTACAGCACAATCACCATATCTTCATTACTGCAGGAAATTCTTACGCCTCCATATCAAAATAATAGAAAAATAGCATAACTAAATGCTGCTCGTTTTTATGTTCTTACCCAGAATTGGCCTTTCTTATTAGCAGGGCTTCACAGGCCTCCTACAGTCTAATGAATAAATTTTTTTTCTTTAATGTCTTACAGTTTATCCATCTAAGAAAAATTGTTCTATTACTGTAATATAATGCTTCAAATCCACTGAGTAGTGTACCAGGAACACTTCCAGTCCTAGCAAGTGGTAAGGCAGTGATTTCCGGATTTACAAGCCCTTTTAACCTACTAAAACTTTCTGTGCATATAAGAGTTTGAAAAAAAAACCAAAATGGTAGAATTTAGAAAGGAAGATGCATGACACTTTGTGCTTATGCCAGTTCACATTCATTTCTGTCTGTAAGTTTCTCAATCTTTTCTGTATTTCCTAAGTTTTTCCACAGCTTATATATCTCATGTCCTTTCCCAGAGGTTGTGTCACTGTAATATTCAAACCCTATATGTGGTAAAGACATCTGTGAGAATTTTAAACACCCACTCTGAAATTGCGATCTTAACTTAGGCAAAATTTCCTTTTGAATAATGTGAATGGCAAATCTTGAAAAAAAGCCAGAGGCCTGTAGCTGTAAGCACAGGAAGAACTCAAATTGCTTTAGAAATAATGAAGTAAGAGCAAGTGTTTTGCAGCACACTTTGTACTAGGACTGCAATCTGATCATTGCATCCACCCTGCCCCCTTCCAACACAGAATATTCTATTATTTCACATATAATCAGCTGGCCTCATTCTGAGCAGTACGATTTCTCTTAAATACAGTTGGACTGTTTCAAAATGAACTGCATGATTTTTTCTTGTTTCTTTCTGCTTTGTTTACAGCAAAGCAGTATCGTAGTTTGACACTTAGCGATGTCTCAAGTAAAACTAAATGGGAAGATGTAAGGCAGTAACTAAATACACCTCCCCTTTACCACCAAATAAGCACACAAAAATCTGTCTCATATATACGTTGTATAGGCCTCCAGGACATTAACTAAAAAATAAGATGTCAACAGATGTTCCCAACACCATACCTCACTGTTTCAAAGAAGCATAGGAACAGATAGCTAAACACTGCAAGAGAAACTGCAGAGTGCTTTCTGATGAAGTTAATAGCAATTGACCTCCCCAGGGAAAGCCTTCCAGCTTGAATTTCCCTAAACAGTTCATGAAAGGTATTGGTCTTCATGTAAGAGATGCAGAAGAACCAGCAGGTGCTACATATGTATCAGGAGACATATCTGAAAAATGCTGTAATCTGAAAGTTGCACTGGAGGACACATGGCTCACGGCCATCCTGTTGTCCACCAAGACACCCTGGTCCTTCTCTACACATCTCCTCTCTAGTAGGTCAGCTCCTACCTAACCTGTGCTGATGTGTGCAGTTATTCCTCCCTAGGCACAGTGCGCTACATTCGCCTATGTTAAATCTTACAAGGTTCCTCTACACTCATCTCTCCAGCCTGTCCAGCTCTCACTGAATGCTTTCCAGTATCTCAGCCACTCCTCTCAGCTTCACATCATCAGCAAATTTTCTGAGCATGGACTCTATCTCATCATCCAGGTCACTGATGAAGATGTCGAACAAGGCCAGACCCAGTACCATCCCCTGGGGAATACTGCTAGTTACAGGCCTCCAAGAGACTGTGCTTCCATCTCAACCATCTCAGCTCTGCCAGTCAGTTCTCAGTTCACCTCATTTACTCATCTATTCCACAATTCCTAAGCTTGCGTATAAGGATGTTATGGGAGACGGTGTCAAAAGCCTTGCTGAAGTCAAGGTACATAACATTTACTACCTTCCCTCATGACAGAAGGCTACCGGATTGATCAAGCATGACTTCCCTTTGGTGAATCCCACCTTGACCACTCCTGACTTTTTTTTCTTTCACTCGCTTGGAAATGAAAATGAGAATAAGCTGCTCATCACTTTCCCAGAGAGAGATGAGTCTCACTGGCGTGCAGTTTCCCAGTTCTTCCTTCTCACAATTTTTGAAGACTGGAATAACACTGCCTTTTCTCCAGTCCTCAGGCACCTCCCTCATTCCCCAAGACCTTTCAAAGATAACAAAGAGAGGTCTGGCAATCACATGTGCCAGCTCCCTCAGCACTTCTGGGTGTATCCCATCAGGGCTCATGGATTTGAGCATGCTGATTTTGCCTAGACCATCTCTGGCCAGATCCTCTTCTAAAAAAGTAAGCCCTTCCTTTTCTCAGACTCTCTTGCTTATCACCTGAGGAGCTTATCACCTGATTTCTGAGGGGCAGAGTTTGCAGCAAAGACTGAAGCAAAGAAGGTGTCCAGTAACTCCTCCTTCTCAGTGCCCTCCATTACCAGGGGACACAACTCATTCTTCAGTGGCCCCACATTTTCCCTAACTCTTCCTTTTCCTATTAACGTGTGTAAAGAAGTCTTTCTTGTTGTCCTTGATCACTCTCACCAGATTTAATTTCAAGTGTGCCTTTAGCCTTCCTTGTTTCATCCCTGCACGCCATGAAAATGCTCCTACATTCCCACCAAGTGGCCAGACCTCTTTTCCACATTCTGTAGAATTCCTTCTTCCATTTAAGTTTTTCCATGAGCTCTTTGCTCATCCTTGCAGCTCTCAGCCACCTTTTCCCGATTTCTTACTCTTAGGGATGCATTGATTTTGAGTTTGGAAGAAATGGTGCTCTAGGACCCCCTTACTTTCTAGTGCTCTAACTCATAGGATACCTACTAGTCGGTCCATGATGAGGTCAAAATTGGCTTTCCTGAAGTGCAGGGTTGCAATCCTACTTACTGTCCTTTTTCAAGTTAGGTCTTGAATTCCACTATCTTATGGTCACTGAATCCAAGGCTACCCCCAATCTTTGCATTCCCAACCAGTCCTTGTTTATTTATAAGAACAAGTCTCAAAAGTACACTTCTCCCTGTTAGCTCCTCCACCACCCACGCCAGAAGATTATCCTTCACATACTGCAGAATCCTCCTGGTCTGCATGTGTCTGGCAGTGCTGCTTTTCCAGCAAGTATCAGGGTGGTTGAAGTACCCATAAGAACTAATGCCTGTGATCAGCTGTCTGTGGAATGTCTCATCAACTTCCTCCTCCTGATCAGGCAACCTCACAGGCTGGGCTGCAGGTGTGATACCTGACCTGCTTCACATCCCTCATTACATCCAGATCTGATAATTCTACTCTCCTTGAAGCCAATGGTAAGAAAGGTGGGAAGGCTTGTATATTCGTAGCATCAGTGGAGAAGGAGGTTTAGCTAGCATAAATCACAAAATCAGAGGAACTGGAATTAGAAATGGTTCCCAAGGAAAGCTCTCCCTGCATTGCATTGACAATTCAGTGAGGTACACACACAGTTACGAAAAGCAGGCATGGAGCTGGTAAGACAGTGTTGGCCCAAGCAGTTGGAGCTTTCCATCAAGAGGAACATGAGGGCTGCAGTAACAGCCCCGTTGTGTCTGTGCTGAGGTCAGAAAGCATCCCACAGCACCTCCATGCAAAGCATCCCTTTGGGAGCTCTGCTGCTTGTACAGAGCACAAAGGCTGGCCTCTAGTGATGGCAAGAAGGAGAGCAAGTGCACATGTCAGAAAACATGCAAGCTCTTGTATCAAAGCTGCTAAGGCTTCCTAGGAGGTACTTGTCATATTCTTGTTGTTCAGAAAGATGCAGTGTATGCCCTAAGAACACTACTGTGCACAAGGCTCCAGTGAAGACAGCTGTGAAGAAGAGAGTTTTCAGGCTAATTGGGAGGTAGAGTAGGGTGGGAGGTATCAGAATTGAGAACACACTATTTTTTCTCAAAAACCTTCATTATATACAACCGTGTAAAAGAAGACATTCCACAATGTTTGTGTAGAAAATAGTCAGAGGCTTTTGGATGATTGTCTCTTTGACAGTCTTTGCTCTGGAAGCTGGTTTAACCTCTGCTGTGTCACTACTGCAGAGTACTTTAGGCATGCACAGCTCATTGTAGGAGAGGGAAAAAATACACAAGACAAACTCTCGTAAATGCATTATCTCACTTACAAATACATATAATGTGCTAGGAAAACTGAATCTAATCCAGTCTAACCTGATCTTTAACAAGAATGTTCCAACTAAGAAATGAGAAGAAAAGTACCTTTACTGGGACGATATCAAGCATTCAGTGACGGACTGAGTAAGGAAGATGTCATTATTGTCAAAATAACTGGGCTAACTTAGCTTGTTCTGCTAAGTGATTTCCTATGTTTTATTCTCTATAATATCTTCAGTTATTTTACACAACTCATGGGACACTGTTTTATTCATGATTTTAAAAAAAAGGAACATTGAGAGAGAAAAGGTTCAGAAACAAATAAACAGAAGTTTCAGTATAAATTCTTCTAATGTCAGGCAGGCAACATGAAGTGATAACTGTAGCAGCATAAATAAATTAATTCCAAATGATATATCTTGCTTTTTGCTGTACAAAGCTGAAAAAGTTCTCAAAGCATTGGGTTTGCCAGAGGCTCCCAGCCACTCAGGAGCTAACAACTGCCTTCAGAAACGTGCATATAGCAAAAAGGTATACAAAATACTGTCAAATCAAGGCTGTACAGAGGTCAGTCCACTTGGAGCAGACTTTCTGGACTCACGCTACTGACATAAAAGTGCCTCTTTGTAAGCCGGCAGGTTTCTGAAGAGATCTGGATTCATGCGCTTATTTTGGTATCTTACAGCACCCTTCTCAGGGGCCTTGTTTGTGGTCTCAGAACTCTTGCAATCTTAGTATTTAGGACTTCCAAAGTGATCTCTGTAAGTTGAGAATTTAGAACAAAACCTTATTTTATCAAACTGGTACATCTAGTGATGAGTTTGAGTGTCTGCTTCCAATACCAAAAACAAACAAGAAGTCTAACAAATAAGCTTTACTAATACATGCACAACTACACAAATCTAAGCAATGATATGTAATCACATTAGTAAGATCTCACCGTTGATTGTGCAGTGGTCAAACAATACACCGGATCTGCAGTTTTGCCACTCAGTATGAGAGCTGGTGGTAGAATGGATATCTGAAAAATGATGAGAGAACAATAGTGTGAAAAATACACCGGTGAGGAAATAATAAAGGAAATAATTTTCTTTATACAGAGTTATTCACTTCATTATTTAAAATATTTTTAAAACTGTGCTTGGAACATAATAGATATTCCTGTCTCCTTTTGCTAACAAGTGATAAAGAAGGGGTTTCCAAAGAGAACACTAGAAGTGTGTAAGGTTACATACCACCTATTGGGGATCTAAATGCTTCAACAAATGGCTGCTATGTCAGGAAATGATTTATTAAGAGATTTTTATAAATATGATGCTTACTAGTTCTTTGCATTACTATTTCTGTGTCCATTGCTGTATATTGAATTGCAGATTTCAGTAATTATCTTTTGAAAGAAAGTAATTTGTAGGTCAAAGATTGCGATATTACACATGATAAAGAACAGGTGATGCTTAAATCTTGATAGTATGCTACTATAAAGTATCATTTATCAGAGTAAGTGTTCCACACAGAAAAGCAGATTAGGTTCATTGTACAAGAGAAAGGAAATAAGGAGAAGCTACTTCCCACTGTTCTTGCTTCCTGTGCATCCTGCTGAGCTGTGTTCAGCTGCTGGATAGGTGTAATATTTACACCAGAAAAGAATTATTTGGTTGTTGTTACTTCCTCTTTTTATTTGTTCATTTGTCTCCTCTGTGAATGGCCACCTTCTTACTTGTTTTCTACACGCAGTGTCATCTCTTAAGTTCTATCACTGGTGGACAACATCAACAAAGAAAACACTTTTGAACAGTACAGTATGACATATTCACTTGCAATGTGTGATGTTCTTTAAATGGTGACAAACTGACTACAACTGAAACTGTCCAAGTATGCTCTAGGTCAATGCATTTAATCGTAATACTTTGATTTTGAAAGTTCTTGCAATAAATTTTGTCTTGTAACTTTTGTTAGTTATGACGTCTATGGTTCAGATATGCCCTAAATTAGAGAAAATAGTTATTAATAACAAGTATAATTATTATTATTCACTATACTCCATGTTAGCTTTTGATTGCCATGTATACAGCCTTTAGAACTGCATCTAGCTTTGCTTTAAAAACTGTAAATTATAGAAAACCCCTCATGTTCCTCAGCAGGTTGTTAAATTTGCTGTTAGCTCTTTGCAACTATTTTTAGGACAAAGTCTCCAGTATCTACATGTTGAATCACATGTTTCTCATCTGCTAACTTAAAGATCCATATACTTACAAGAAATTTCTCTGCTGTATGGAGATCTACAGACTGACCAAACTCTATTCACCTTCCGTTAGATAAACTGCAAAGATCAAGCTTTCAATTCTTCAATATCAAAGCTCTTTCTGGATATGCTACAATTGTTTGAACTTTCTGACCCTTTGTCAAAGTGATGTGAGGGCTCGGCAAAAGACCATGTACAGGATAATCACCACTTCACCACTGTTAATGAACAGTGCCTGTTAATGCACTGCAAGGTTGCATTTCAGTTCTCACCTAGAGCTGAATCACTCTCAGCTCATATTCAGTTCATTATGTTATCACACCCTTGTCATTTTGTCTGCTTTCAACGGTAGTTTCTCATTTGCTAAATTCCGTATATGTATTTTTAACTCAAGTTTGCAAACACATGAGTTATCAATGCTATATGTAGGTATTTATTCAATTATAGCTTTGAAAATGAACTGAGAGGAAAATTTTCATTATAAGAGTATGAAATTCATTATGAGATTATGGAAAGCATGAGTAGAGATTTAAAAATTAAGTGCTCCTTTATCATCCCTTCTTCTTGTACTACATGTTCTGAGAGTAATGATTTGATTTGCCAGACAAACAATTAGAGATAAGGAGCCAGCGATTATTTTAGGTTCATTAAGATGTCTTGCAAAAAGTGATATGGTGGATGGGGATGGTATTATTAATATAGCTCCTCTAATTGCTCATATGCTCATGTCTGTTTCATATTTTCTGCCAAGCATTTTGACCAAAAAGGCTATGGTTTCTGAGGTGATGATTGTGCTGATGCACACAACAATATTTTGGGGTTTGATTCTTTATTTTCTGCTTGCATTTTTCCGCCAGTTTGCAAATGTTTTTTTCAGGGTCATGTAAAGAGGTGCCAATCACCAGGGAAAATGTCAGTTTTGGTTTAGATGTCAGAAAAGTCCCAGCTATTGTCCTGTCTAAAAAATAGAGAGTGGCTGAATACATTCCTTACTAAAACATAATCATATTTACAGCTCTTCTAATACTTAAGATATATTATGTAGGGAAATGTTTCCCACAGAAATTCAGAAATCATTACTAGGTTCAGTCCTCTGCTGCATTCCTTTTCCTTTTTGTTTTACAATTTCATTAATGTAAGTGAAGTCAAACTGACAGAAAGCTGGTGTGAGGGAATGGAACATCAGATCCCCTCTGAGCGCCCTGATTGTTTTGCAATAACGTGTTGTGACTGGAGTACCCTGTTCTGACATTTAGAGAAGATAACGTAGCTGTGAAAATGCCATGTTCATTATCAAGATCTGAATGTCAACATCCTTTGACCTCTGTAGGGATTGGTAACTCCAAAAAAGTTGTGTTTTCCTTTTCTGTTTGTCTTCCGAGCAGAAGACTACTGCTGTTTCAGGAACTGCACTGACATTTACCTGAGGGTAGCCACAAAATGTATCCTTGAAACAAACATACAGAAACTTGTTGAGGCATGCTGGTAGCTAGATGCTTCAACCTATGCTAGTTTTGAAGGTCTCCATAGGCAGATGTTTTGCAGAAAACAGGTATCTTGGAGGGCATCTGAGCAAAACTGAAAATACTGCCTTCTTGGTTCTTAGGAAATTCTTGACTTCTGGTAGATTATGCATTGAGCCTAGGCCAGATTGAATGTGAGAGAGATTACAGGCTTTTCATATGGTGGCTTTTTCTGGCAAGTGACTGATTTGCACAATGGCTAGAAAAACTGCTGTACTACAAATGCTAATGCAATCTGTGACCTTTGCATAATAAGAACATTGATTGTGGATTTTTCAATGGTGCATTCATTAATAAAGCATAGGGAACAGAACTTGTACAACGGGTGTGAGGCAGATATAATTAGTCACTATCCTTAATCATCTCTTCTGGATGACTGAACTGCTACACACCCATTTATCTTGGAGGTATGGGCTGGAATAATAGATAAGAACTCTATAGTCTCATTAATATCCAAGTAAATCCATGTTTTCAAGTGTATCATGCTTTTCAAAATGATGCTAGACACTTTTCTACATAGCCTGTGAGTTAACAGGTGCCGAAGACGAATGCAGATGAGACATGTTCAGTAGGTTATTGAGTCTTCTGTGAGAATGAAGGGTAATGCCATACTGAATGTCCTCCAGAGTTCTCTCCTATTTTAGCAGAGCCACAAATAACGAATTTTCATTGAAATATCCTGTTAATGATCTGCTAATTTGTACTGCATTTTACTGAAACAGAATATTGACTCCATCCTAACCTAGCAAGGAAGCCACTCTTCTTCTAGAAACAGTACTTTCCAGGGGAAAAAAAAGTAAGTCATGGAAGTTCCCATAGGAATGTGGGAGACAATATGTACTTTGGTAGGACTTAGAAGTAATAGTAGTAGTACTGTATATATTGTATACAAAAAGAATCCTCCTCAGGCTGCATTAAACATTCCATTGGGCCATGTGAGGTTTGAGAAGGACCAAAATGTAAGATAGTAAATTAAGAAAACACACTCTGGCATAATCATACATGATTATCATACATAATAATCATACCGAATTACATTATGTGCATCATAAATCCCATTGGTATCATAGAAATAGATAAATAAAGTAAATATTAATCTGTGAAGCACTGAATAGGCCATTTATTCCAACTATATGAACATGTGAGAAGGCTGAACTCCGCCAACCTGCTTTTGTTAAAAGACATTTGATTCTGTTTTTGAAAAGGGAATCTGAGATTCTTAGTAGCGAATTCTATGGTCTCATGGTCATTTCATCTCTAACCTCACTGCAGAGTTGTTTTGGTAGCTCCTCAGCAATACAAGGCCATGCAGTCACACAGACCTTTCCTCTAAGAGGTTACTTTTAGATAGAATTTAGGCTCAGGAGTGGACTTGGTAATTATTTGAGGCTGGAGATATTGCTAGTGATCTCTTTGTTCAGGGAGGAAAGGTGTAATTATTATTTTTCAAATTAGTTGTGATACCCTGAATTTGTTGCCAGTGTGGCATGTGCATAATGTTCTAACTAAATAAATGTTGCTATTGACACACACCAAAAATATGGACTACCTGTCAAACCCCCATTGACAGAATTGCAGTCTATAATGGAAACAAACATCCAAAGTAAAGAACAAAGAACTGCACAAGGGATTTCAAACAATGTGGAATCTGCTCCTAATTTCTCTGAGTAACAACTATTGCTGTAGCTTTATGCTTTAGTTACCTATTTTGAGAGAAGTAGGATTGCTGGAGATTGGTATTTTTTGAAAATAAAACTGGCAAAGAGTAAAAAAATAAAAATGATGACAAGAAGGAGATCTGTTGTCCACTAACCACATTGGTTATGTGCTTCCATGGGCTCATCGTCAAGCATCCATACTGCCTTACTCGGGGAGTATACTTGACAACATCAAGAGATGTTTACTTGGAACATCAGATCCAAAACGCGCTCAGTCTGACCTTTCAGCGTGTGTATATGTACAGCACATGCCCTTGATCTGGTATCACTAGTGTGATATTTGGGATGGAACTGCCATATGGCCCAAATATGCCTCCAGACTAGCAAAGTCAGAGCCCAGAGTGATACTATCATGTTTGAATAATCTTTGAAAGTACTGTGAGTATTTAGAGGAAGCATTTTGGTGTTTCAGCAAGTTATCATCAATGCATTCCACGAACCTCTTTGATTTCTTGTGCTCTGCTGCATTGCCCTTTCAAAAGATATCGAGGTGGTTGAAGTCCTCCATGAGGACCACATTTTGTGAAGCTGCTCCCATCTGTTTATAGAGAGCCTCACCCACTCAGTCTTCCGCATCAAGCAGCTTGCAGCAGACCCCCTAATAATGTCTCCTTCCCCACCTTCCCTTTAACCCTAACCATAAGCTCTGTCAGCTCCTCCACCCTGGGTGGCGCTCCATGGACTCCAGTCATTGATGTGGAGGGCAGCATGCCCTCCCCCTTCTCCCATGCCTGTCCTTCCAGAAGAGTTGATAACCTATGATACCCTGAGGAGTCTATTCCTCAGTCCAGTCCTGAGAGCCATCCCATCATGTCTCAGTGATGCTAATGACATCATAGCCCTGTAGGTATATGCATGCCTGCAACTCCTCTCGCTTGTTCCCCTTGCTTCATGCATTAGTATGCAGACATTTGAGTTGAGCTCCCACTATGGCTGATTTACCAACTTGAATTCCCTTATCCTGCACGTTAGGTGCTGTCTAATGGCCTGTGTGACTTAGTATGTACAACTTAGAGTACTCAAACTACAAAAAATATTCTAATCCTAGTCTTTGCTACAGTAAGCCTTTCAAAGGTGTGAGATGGAATATCACATTTACATATCCACTGATAAATATATGTAAAGTTCTCTAGAAATCCATCTATCAGTTTTTTTTTCCATGTTGGCCTCTCTAATGTTTGCCCCTTGCAAGCATGAAGCAATGCATTCAATAGTATCTACCTAAGTACACTGTCATAAATTCTCTTTTGCTGGACTACCTGCTTTAAAGAACATAAAAGCCATCTGGAATCAAAGCTGTCTAATCAAGAATCAACCATGTTACTGGCTTAGGTGGAGTAATAGACACCATAGTGAAACTATGAGGGTTACTCTGAAAGTAATGCCTCCTATTTTGTCACGTTGACCTGAGATGTCAGAGGCAGATGTTAGCAGTATGGTAGTAGAGGTTGAACCTTACCACAAATATTCTGTTACATTTTATTGCTGTGTGATAGGCGTTAGCAGTGGGACAGTCTGACAAATTGGCATCCGACATGGAAGTGCATGTGAAGTGTGACATTCAGTTCCTCCATGCGGGAAAAGAAGGACACCCAGTGACATTCATTGATGCTTGCTGAATGTTTATGGAGACCAAAAACAGTAGATGGGAGCATAGTGAAGCCATGGGTGGTATGAGAAGAAGAAGAAAGAAAGAGCAGAGAGGTAAAACTGAACAAAATTCAATACAGTCTAGAGCAAAGCAGTTTTTCTTAGTGAACTGCAAATGTAAACAAAAGATACTGAACACCTAAATTGTAAGGACCTAAGTGTTCACATTCAGCCTCTGATCCCTGTCCATTCTTTCTACTGATATAAACGGTTAAGAGCTTTGTGCTTTGGGATTTTCTGTGTTATGTTTTTAATTAATATTTAGCTTACTGACTCCAGAAAATAAGACAAACCAGGGGAAGGAGCAATATGTACCTGTACTTCTTGCTGCACCCGCTGTATATCTGATATTCCTTAAGATGGAAAGGGACCTCTGGAGATAATCTACTCCAGCAGCCTTGCTCAAAGCAGGATCACCTGGTATAGGTTGTTTGCAGCCATGTTTAATCAGGTTTTGAATATCTTCAGGGAGAGAGATTCCACAACCTCTCTGGGCAAACTGTTCCAGTGTTTGACTACCTCTACAGTAAGAAAGATTCTTATTATGTTCAAAAGGAATTCCCTGTTATTTTAGATGTGCCCACTGCCTCTGGTTGTGTCCACTGATACCACTGATAAGTCTCTGGCTCCATCTTTACACATTCCTATCAGGTATTTATACACACTGATGAGGACCCCTGAGCCCAATGGTCTTAGCACAAAACTTTATCACTCAACAACATTTGAAAAAGATTGCCCCTAGAGACAACAGGTGCAATAGCAGCCACAGAGGAGACATGGCAGAAGTAAGTGCTGCTTCCATGCAGTAAAACATTTTTCTTTCCCAGAAGTGTGTATCACAATTAAGAGTCCCCCACCGAAGACTTCTTCCCCTTCTTTGAAGTGAGTTTAACTCTATAACCTTGCACAAACATAGTGCAGATAATAATCTATTATCTTCTATGTTTTTGTTGAAGACAACATTTGTTAGAGCTACCCTGTTAAATAACATCTTTATCTTTGTTTCAAATTACTGCAAACACCTTCTCATTATGAATGACTCGCTTCTTGCATGACTCCTTAGTGATGAAGCACTGGTATTCCTGAAGGACAAAATGTGTTCAGTGTCACTCTACTTTCCACATCCCAAATATTCCGTGATCCAGGCTAAGATCAACGTGAATCACAGATCTTGTACCACTCATTCAATATGCAGTGATCACGTTGCTTTCCATAAGGGAGAAGCCAAAGGAACGCCTCTGGCACAACAGCAGGTTTGTACTAGAAAAATACCCACTCGAGTGGCACTGCTTACATCAAGAGTTTCATGCTCAAGAGCTGGCAGAAACCAAGGCTGTAACAACTTCTCCTGAGTTTTGTTTAAAAAGGTCTTCAGGTTGCTTTGTTTATTGAGTAGATCCAGCTTCTGAGATCCCAGAGTGAGTTAAATTTAAAAGCACTGAGACAAGTAAACTTCTATATGACCTGTCAGAAGCTTGTGTTCCCATGTATGCATGGGCATGAGAATTGCTTTGTGAAAATGCTAGGGCCACAGTTTTCTGCCAGTCTTGTGGAAGCGTAGCACTTCTGAAGATCAGAAATGTCTAAGCCATTGTTAACATAGTCTATTAATTACATTAAATGAGGTCTTGTTGAAGTCAAATGCTTATTTTCACTTCCTTCTTTGATGCTGCATACAACTCAACCACTATTAGCATTGTAGCCAGTGAGGATAAAATAAAGAAATAAAGGGATGACAAAAGCTGCATCTGGATTTTGATGGAAATTGCGTATATTACACAAAGACATCATATGATTCAAGCCTGGGACTAAGTAGCTCTCCTCCTCTCAATAATTATGTAGGTGTCCAAGGTAATGTGTTTACAAATGCAGGTGATCTTGGAAATCCTTATGCAAACTAGGAGCCCAGTTCCCTCTAGTTTACATTTTTCAACAACATCTACTATGGATTGCCAAAGTCTTATTGTTTCTTATCAGCCAACTGCTGATTTCTCTGTTGTGAAGGAAAAAAAAAAAGAAGAAAACTTAATTTTAAAGTGTTACTGTTGATACTTTATCCTAGGGAAAGGACAGGCAGCATCAGTCCTTAAATCCCTGTGTTTACTGTGCCACTAGACTTTATGTAATGTTGTTTTTCTTCCTGAAATACATCTGCCAGTGATATGAAATGATTGCACTGTAATACCCTAAATGTTTTCATCGTGTGTAATTATTTATTTTCTTGCCATTTTGAAATCCTGGGCAGATTGCTGACTTGATGATCATGTTTTCCTCTAGAAAATACTTATTAGGCAAAGAAAAAAGCCTTAAAAGGACCAGAGAATATTGTTTAGGTAACCTGCCACTTGAGCAATCAGAGGTATAATACTAAATTTTATTAGGAAAATATGAACAAGTTTTTTTTTATCACCAGCTTTTAATTGTTATTGTTTGTCTGAAACCTTTATCAAGTAATTATAGCATTAATTACAAACAGAAAATGAAATGAAATGAAATGAAATGAAACAAATGAGTAATAGCCACGCTGACTGGACTAATCTTTATTGTCTTTTCAAACTCAGCAAAAGGCTGAGTAGTGTTATTAGCTTAATTGAATGCTTCTAGAATTTCAGGTATACTAACTCAGTTCACAGAAATCTGTGATTAAATGTTACCATGCAGGCCTTAGCTGTTAACTTGGATGAAGAATGAAGATAAACTAGTAGTGTGGCAGCACAATCCTCTTTGTTTGTGGGGAAAAAACAAAACAAAACAAAATGATATGAATGTTGCAAAAGATGGTATTGTTGGAAATATCCCAGTAATTTATCAGGATGGTATCTCTGATAAAGCAGATTTTATTCACAATTGCAATGGCTGGTGTCCTGCAAACGGGAGCACATGGAGAAAACAGCGTTACATCTCTTACGCTCTATTACTTGATGTTTATCTCTTCCTCCCCTGGTTCCTCATTGGCTGAGTACTTCAAGTTCAAAATCTTCCCTCAACTGTACATATGGATACTGGATAAACATAAATTTTTGCTAGCTAAGCATAAATCACTAATTATGTAACTTCTACCATTTGCTCACTCAACACTTGTCGAGAATCATTATTTCTCGACATCGGCTCATCCTTGAATAGAGATAAGTTTGGAAGGAGGATGGAGGGGAATATCTTGGTGCCTGGCCATTGCATCCCAATCTACCCACAGAGCAAGGCAATCCAGCCTTGTGTGGAGACCCTGGCTTCTTTAATGTTTGTTAAGTCTGTTTTTCTTTTGCTGAGAATCTCTTATCCAAACAGAATAGCCTTACAGTATGCTTTCTAGTCCATAATACTATACCAAACTGTTTGCAATATTTAAAAACTATTGCAGTTTTGCAAGCAAGAATTAATCACATAATTCAGTGACTATATTTCTAAAATATGCTACTAACATATATGGTATTTCTACTTTTTCACATCAGCTATTTCTAAGGACAAATTATGAAATACAAACACATTGTGCTCCACTTCTTCAGATCAGTTCCTCCTTTTCAATACCTAATGCAGAAATAACATTCCATTCCTACAGCATTTAGTACATTTTCAAAACAATTTTCAACAATTTCAACAATCAACAAGACCAACAATTCTGAAGGCTGCCATCAGAGTGGATTAAAACATACGACTTTAGGAGTGTGGGAATGGTCAACACAGTAGCATGAAAAAGCACTCTTAGTCACTCAGCTAAAACACAAATATTCTAACAAGCATATTCCCTGTGGTCAGACTTTTTTGTCATGTGCATTGAATTAATTTGATTTCGAAAAGTCAGTTGCTGGTTGAGCATAAAATGAAACCTTTGTTTTTTCCTGAGGATGGAGTTTTCAGGCACCACGGACACTTCTGCACGCTTGTTCAAACTTTCACTCACAATAAACTACTACACTTCAGTCTTCTCTTAGTCTTGCTCACAGGCATCAGTAAATCCCAAACCTAGCACATGGCTGATGTGCATGGACAGAATGTCTGACAGTTTCTGCAGGCTGGATAGAACAGAACAAGTTTCTAGCCACAGAACCAAATGGGTGGGATACCCCTCAGCTAAAGTTTGTAACATAGATGTCTCTATCTCAGCTAGTCTCCGATTTCCTGTTGTGGTTAACAGAGAAGAATAGGTAGTGTCATTCAGCAGTTTTGCTTTGAACATCTTGAGAATGCAGACTGGTATTCTAAAAGTGACTGCTCCTCTTCAGTTGTTACAAGAGGATGAATCAGGTCTAGGTTGCAAACAGTTATATATCCATCCACTTAAAACCAACTCTCGAGGTACTGAACGCCTGTTACCGTTGCAGACATGGTAGCTTTTCATCACAAATAGCAGAGAGGTGGCATTCTGTACTCTACTGGGTCTCATGTCCTTGTTAGCTGTTTTAGTTTCAGCTGCAACGGAATTGCTTTCTTCAGAGTGTCTGATATAAGGATAAGTTTTGGTTCTAGGAGAAAAAACAGTACTGGTAATGCAGCAATGCTTATAGTTGCTGCTAAGCAGTGCTATACAGAGCCAAGTTCTTTTGCAGCTGGGAGAGAACAGAATTAGGACAGCTGACTTACACTTGCCAAAGGGATATTCCATGCCATATGGCATGATGCAGGAGTTCTGAAAGGAATGGGAGTTGATCTGGCTCTGTTCCACTGCCCAGGGGGTGAGCTGGGCATCGGTGAAAAACTAATGACATGCGAAATAGGTGTGTGTGTAGAAATTTTATGGTATGTATGGTGAACCATCATGTGCCATAGTTGAATTTAATTCTCCAGAAACTCAGGCACTGTGTGTTGTTATAATTCTAAAATATTAACTTACATAGTAGGCCTTCTTTGGATTCTTGTGTTCAGATTATGTTAGTATGGAAATACTAACTAAAAAATATACTGTTCCGTATCAAAAGACAGTTTGAGAATGTGGCCTTATCTCTGACATTGGCCACAAGTGGCTGTTTAGAGCAAATACATCAAAATGGACAAGGGTGGCATGATGCATCTTTTAGCAAACTTGATAGCTATCAACACTTACAGACTATAAAAGCTACAGCAGGTCATGTCTGCATCATCCTAACAGTTCAATTCATGGACCATAAATTGACTGATAAAATTTCAACACAGTCACACTTTTGTAGGAAGTAATTTTTATTGTTAAACTATGGATTGTTTTCAAAAGTGCTTCTTGCTTAATTTAAGGCTACCACTTAACCATTTCATCAGATGCTTTCTGGTTCTCATGTTAGAAGAAATGAATGAATATGCTTACCTACAATCTCATAGAAAGGTATAATATACTCTATTCCTTCAGCGATATTTATCCTAAGCTGCAGTCTTCCTATGGAAATTTCTGTACACTTCTAACCATTCACAGTGACCTTTATCTCTACCTTCAACAAAAGAACAAATGCTCCTGAGAGTGATTTGGAGCCATATTTTCTTTAGTGTTCCATATTCCATATTGCAGTTATTAACCTCAATTTCATGTTCAGCATCATATGAATGTATTAACAATAGCTCTTTAACCAAGAAAAGTTAGCTGTATATTTCAATCATCATTCATGATGATTCAGATTCTGCATTCTTTACGCCATCACATTTATTTAGAAAATCAATAAATCATATTGATTATAGAATCACAAAATGATTTAAGTTGTAAAAATGCTTGAGATCATCAAATCCAACCATCACTCAACACTACAAATACACCACTAAATCATGTCCCTAGGTGCTATATCCGCACATCTCTTAAAATCCTTGGAGGATGGCAACTCTACTCCATTTCTGGGCAGCACATTCCAATGCACAACCACCTTCTCCGTGAAGAAAATCTTCCTGATGTCTAATCTAAACCTCCCTCGGTGCAACTTGATGCCTGTCACTCCTCACATGAAAAAAAGAAACCAACATCTACCTCACTACAACTCATTTCAGATTGTTGTAGAGCAATGAGGTCTTCCCTCAAACTCCTCTTATCCTAAACAGCCCCAGTTCCCCAGATTCTCCTTATAAATCTTTATAAATCTTTGTTTCCAGTCCTTTCACCACATTTGTTACTCTCCTTTGAATGCATTCCAGATGCTCAATTTCCTTCTTGTTGAACAGCTCAAAACTGACTGCAGTATTCAAGATGCGGGCTTAACCTGTGCCAAGTACTGAGGAACAACCACCTCTGTAGTCCAATTGCCTGATCACCTCAGAGCTAACAAAATGTTAAAGAATATTGAGGGCATTGCTCAAATGTCTTTTGAACCCTGTCAGGCATGGAACATAACCAACTCTCTAGGAATTAACAGAATCATAGAATCACAAGGTTGTAAACAACCTTCAAGATCATCTAGTCCAACCATCCTCCCACTGCCCTTGCTACCACAAGCACTAAGCCATATCTTGCAGCTCCTCATCCAGATGCCTCTTGAACACTGCCAGGGACACCAACTCCACACCACCTCCCTGAGCAGCCATTCCAGTGCCTGACCATTCTCTGAGATAAAAGGTTCTTCCTTATGTCTAATCTAAACCTCCTCTGCTACAACTTGTGGCCACCTCCTCGGGTCCTGTTTGTTGCCTGGGAGAAGAGACCAAACCCCTCCTGATCACAACCTCCCTTCATGCAGTTGTAGAATGCAATGAGGTCTCCCCTGAGCCTCCTCTTCTCCAAACTAAATAGTCCCAGCTCCCTCAGCCACTCCTCATAAGACTTGTGCTCCAGACCCCTCACCAGTTTCATTGCCTTCTCTGTAAACGTTCCAGGGCCTCAATGTCTTTCTTGTAGTGAGGGGCCCAAAACTGAACACAGTACTCAAGGTGTGAGCTCACCAGAGCTGAGTACAGGGGGATGATCGCCTCCCTGCTCCTGCTGGCCATACTCTAATGCAGGCCAGGATGCCGTTGGCCCTCTTGGCCACCTGGGCACACTGCTGACTCATGTTCAGCCATGCATCAAACTGCACGGAGTTATTGGGGCTAAAGTGCAGGACCTGGCACTTGGCCTTGTTGAACCTCATCCCATTCACCTCAGCCCAGCGATCCAGATTATCTAGATCCCTCTGAAGAGCCTTCCTACCCTCAGGCAGATCGACACCACCTCCAAAATTGGTGTCATCTGCAAACTTACTGCAAACTTACTGAGGGTGCACTCAATCCCTTCATTTAGGTCATCAATAAAGATATTGCAGTACCGACCCCAAGGGGATACCACTTGTAACAGATTGCCAGCTGGACCTAACTCCATTAACCACTATATGTTGGGCACGGCCCTCTAGCCAGTTCCTTACCCAAGGAAGGGTGTACCTGTCCAGGCCACAGGCAGCCAGTTTCTCCAGAACAATACTGTGAGAAACCATGTCAAAGGCTTTGCTGAAGTCTAGGTAGACTGCATCAACAGCCTTTCCCTCGTCAACCAGTCTGGTCACCCAGTCATAGAAGGACATGAGGTTGGTTGAACATGACCTGCCTTTCATGAACCCGTGCTGGCTGGGCCTGATCCCCTGGACTCCACACACATGCCATGTGATCTCACCCTAGATGAGAGTCAGTTGCAGTGTTTAAACAGTAGATACATTTTTCCTAATACACAATCTGAACCACTCCTGCTCCAGCTTTCTAACCTCACATTCTTTCTATTTTAGCAAATAAAAACAGTATTACTATCTTGCTCAGTGACTGTTGGGAGTTATCTTATTCATAGGGCCATATCATGCATTCATCTCAGCATCCATCATGGTATACGGTGCACAGATGTTGACTCAGAAAGACACCAAAAGAGAACGGAGAGGAGAAATAGTTTCTCTGCAGGTGAGGCATTCTGGTTACCTCTACACAAAAAGTTGCAGTGAAGGTTTAAGCTAAATCTCTCATGTTTTTCACACATAATTTCTGAGGATTCAAGAAGAGACCACATCTGTTTCTCAGAGTGCTTATGTTTTTCTTAAGCCTTTGGCTCCAAGACCACTGATTTTGACTGGCTAATAATTTTCATCTTTGAAAAACAATCACACTTGTGGCATGTGGTTGCAATATGTGTATAACTACCTTCGATCCAGTTAGTTTGGACAGTAATACAGGAAAAAACTGCAAGCTTCATTGTGGACTGAAAAGGTTACCAGGGCACCTGGCTGCCTGGATTACCATTTCTTCACTGTTTTGCAAACAAATTATGTAAAACACAGCTGGAGTTGTTCCTCCATGCATGTGCAGAAATAAGGCACTCAAAACTACACGCAGTCTTTACAGCATTGTGTATTATAATATTTTCTGCAACGTTCTATTCCACAGATAATAAAATCATTATTAATGTCATCCATCAACATACTTGATTTGTGAAAGCAGTTGCATGGTGCCATGCTCTAGTTTTCTTTTTCCTGAAGAGTTTATAGTCCTTTTGGAACACACACACACGTAAGCAGTTGAAATATTTATTTCCAAAAAGTGTTGCTTGGCATTTTTCTGTTTTGGGTTCACATACTATTCACATACTGCTATTCTTTAGGCTCTAGTAAAGTTTCCTGAATACTCTGTGTACTTTTAGCATTTTAGAGCTACGTTTTAAAATGATCTGAACAATAAAGGAGAAGCTTAAAGTTACCCTGCATGATTGAGTGAAAGCAAATTACAAGCCTACTCACCAGCGTGTTCCTCTCAGTTATGTGTTTAGAACCAAAGAACACACACTTTTTTTTGTCTGCTGTACTAACTAAACAGTAATTTACACTCCAAAGATTTGGAGGGGAAAAAAAAGAATATTTCATGAAGAAGAATCTCAGATGGATTTTTAATGTGAAACCAAGTTTCTTAAACATTTTAAAGACCAAAGGTAAAGCTTGGTTCACAATTTGGAATGCAATTTTATTTCCTGTGGCTGTATACAACCTGCATTTCAGAAAGATGTCAAGATCTTTTACACACATAAATACAATCGACAAAATGCCAGACAAACTTCAGTGACTACACAAAGCCTTCAATTAGACCCCACAGGGCCCTGCAGTCTCTCTGATATCCTTTCTATATCTGGACCCAAATTTGTGTCTTGCTAAACAAATAAGTTTTAGAAGTTGAATGATGAAGATAGAAAAAGGTTTTCTTCTTGTTTCCTTTCCAGATGTCTTTCCCCTATTCATATGGTGTGGTCATAGTCTTTCGAATAGTAAATCAAATTGGGAATACATGCTCAGCCTTGCTATTGGATAGACTTGGAGACATGGAGATGAAATCTTACCTCTGCTGGGCTCCCAGATTTGGCAGCTGAGCACAACAGACAAAGCTAAGTCACAAGCCAACCTCTGGCTGCCATTTTCCTACATGGAAAACCAGCTGGAAGTTAAACAAAAAGTACTATGTCACAGTCACAATAAAAAGCTTGTAAGAGGAATGTTAAAGGATCGAAGCTTGATTCAAATGTGAAAGGCATCTTATAAAAATCACAGTAATATTTTTAATCAAAAGCTTTTATAACCATGAGTTTTCATGCCGTATTTCTTGTTAATACATCTGGAGACAGATTTACCAAATTTCTTACACTCTGCTTAAGTCAGGAAAAAAAATGCATGTAATGAAAGCAGTCTATGATCAGCACTGAAGGACCAAACTGTCCTTCATTACACTTACAGATGGTTTGTTTTAACTGTCAGGGTGGGTGAGAAAAGGATACCTGGCATATTATTAATTTCATTAGTAGAAAATTAGATACATAACAGCTACTCAATATAAGCAGTAAGTAACTGTTAGTATGAGGAAATGCCCACTGAGAACAGTCACAGACTGCATTGTCAAATGGAAGGAAAGAATGTGCAAGAGTTGTGGGAGATCTAAACAGTTACATAACTGCAACATGTGGATCCAGCTCACTGCACAGTTCCAGAATCATAGAATCACAAGGTTGTAAACAACCTTCAAGATCATCTAGTCCAACCATCCTCCCACTGCCCTTGCTACCACAAGCACTAAGCCATCTCTCGTAGCTCCTCATCCAGATGCCTCTTGAACACTGCCAGGGACACCAACTCCACCACCTCCCTGGGCAGCCATTCCAGTGCCTGACCATTCTCTGAGATAAAAGGTTCTTCCTTATGTCTAACCTAAACCTCCTCTGCTACAACTTGTGGCCACCTCCTCGGGTCCTGTTTGTTGCCTGGGAGAAGAGACCAAACCCCTCCTCATCACAACCTCCCTTCATGCAGTTGTAGAATGCAATGAGGTCTCCCCTGAGCCTCCTCCAGACTAAACAATCCTCCCAGCTCCCTCAGCCACTCCTCATAAGGTCTGGGGTTCAGACTCCTCACCAGATTCATTGCCCTTCTCTGCAAACGTTCCAGGGCCTCAATGTCTTGTGAGGGGCCCAAAAAATGAACACAATACTCAAGGTGCGGCCTCACCAGTGCTGAGTACAGGGGGATGATCACCTCCCTGCTCCTGCTGGCCACACTCTAATGCAGGCCAGGATGCCGTTGGCCCTCTTGGCCACCTGGGCACACTGCTGACTCATGTTCAGCCACGCATCAACCAACACCCCCAGGTCCCTTTGCTCTTCACAGTCATCCAGCCACTCATCCCCAAGCCTGTAGCGCTGCATGGGGTTGTTGTGGCCAAAGTGTCAGATCTGGCACTTGGCCTAGAAATGTAGTGTAACACAAGGAAGGGTAAATATACATCTGGGACCAGAAAAAGGCAATACTTTCCTTTTCAGAAACAACACAGGTATATATCAAACTTAACTGATCCTGAAAAGTCTGTTTGGGCACAGTGGCGAGAGCAACCTTTTGGCTGAAGATGAGTACACATGAATGTTTGTTTGAATGACAGTAGGCAGCTAATACTGTTGTATAAGTCAGCTACTTATGGTGATAGAAACTTCACAGAAGGTGCACAGAAGAAATTAGGCAAATTGGGTCATTTTAGAAATCACTAATATGTAGATACTGGTTAACTAACAAACAAACAAACAAACAAAACAAAACAAAACAAAAAACCCTTGACATTCTTTGCAAGTCTGATCTCTTTTGTAGGACACTTTCTGGGATACTTCAGAAAGGAAATTAAAAATAGCATGAATCAGAAACTGTGAGTGATGAATGCACAGACATTTCTAAACATTGCTTTTAGTCTCCATTCTTCAAACACGTGTAGCCCTTCCCACAACATTCAGTGGAAACCTTTCTCTGCTTTCCATAGTGATTACACACCAAATAACAAAGACTTGTATTTGCAGAATCTGACAAAAAGAAAAAAAAAATAACAAAAGAAAAAAAAAAATTGTCCATCTTTAGTGCATTCTGTGGTTAAGTTTAGAAAGCAAATTTTATTCTGAGAAAGGACAAGATGTAGAGGATAGGAAAAAAAAGGGTGCTACATGTTCCTGGCTGGAAAGATGGCCTACAGAATAGATATATGTTTTCAATCTAGATTTGACTACGATCTTTATATATAACCATGCTGTTTATACCAAAGAAAATAGTCTGTTCAGTGTTACCATTATACTATATTGTAATTGCTACTGTAGACAAAGCTACAGAGGTGGATGAGATCACCCTCAAGTGAGTCCACCCGCAGTTAATCCATGCTGCCATCTTGTGGCTCCCAAATAGACTGACCTTTTATATAGCATTTTAAGTATTGCAGTGTAAAACCAGGAATTCATGGTAATGCTTGCTCAACAGCCAATTTCACTATTAGAAAATGTTCATTCTATTCTGCTATAATCTATAGCAGAACCTATAATCTAAACAGTCTATAATTACTGTTGTCTGTTCTAAAACATTAAGCCATGTTGCCACCATGTTGTCTTCATATTCTCAGAATGGCATGGACACAAAACTGAAGGAAGAGATGAACTACATGTTTATTATTTTAGGTACATGTTGACATACATACAAACAAGATACACATGATAGAATGATGTATATGTATGTATTCTCTAATTCCTTCCAATTTATGGGGGATAAGCATAGCTATATTTTTATGAATTTTAACTAGCAATTAAAAATATAATGATGATATACTAAAAACAGTTAGCATAAACTTTTAAATAATACAAGCACTTTTTCCTGTTGTTCATTCATTTGTTAAATGCAACTAAAGTTAAAAGAAAAGCAAGGATGAGCTATCATTTAATCAAAGAGCTAAGTAGGCCAAACTAGACTTCTCATCAATGAGCCAGTTGGGCTGCTTTCCAGACAATTTTAGGCACTCTCAGTTTTAGACTGCATTCAGACCTTGAACACAGAAAATCTTTCCCATCATTTCACTATCTCAGGTACATGCCAAACCAATCTGACATTATCTGCCCTACATTTAACCCATCATCCAGTATTCACCATGTTATTAAGTAACATTTATTAGACGTTTTTGGTTGGTTGTTTTTTGTTTTTTTTTTTTACAAGAAATTAGCTCAGAGTACAGAATAAAAGGGTAAATTTCATGTTCACAATTCATTTCTCAAGTTTGAACCAGAGGAAGCAATTTTTAAAGCTAAAGAGAAGGTGAGAAAACTCCTTAGATACTAACTTCATTGTGATAACTGGTTGGACAATCTAAAGGAAAAGACAACTGGGATTTATAGTGAAAAAGGGGGATTAGCTCCTATGGGAGTAGTCAAACACGAGCTAACCAAAGATGTGGAAATGATGTGCCATAGAATTTGTATCTAAGTTGAGTCTACGAATTTTGATGCCAATATATACTTCAGTTCTCACCCATGTCTTTCGAAAATATTTTACAGAATTCTCTAGTACGTTTTTGATGTACTATGGGTGGGTTTGGTTTTGCAGTGATGTACCTTTATTTTTACATTGCAGTTTGCCAGCTACCTCTGTGTAGAAACATCTCATTGAAAAGATGGTAGCTCCAAATCAAGGTGGAAAGTTAAAAGTAGGCCACTTTCTGAGTCTAGATGTTGAAGATGCCATCTGTATGCTCACAGAAACGCAGAACTAAAAGACAGCGGCTTGTGAAATTGCTGGAGCTATCTGGAAAGGGAAGGTATTTGGGAATCTCTCTTCAAAACCGGAGTATAATCTGGTGCTTTCATGGAAACACAGAATAGCCCAGGTTGAAAGGGACCTTTAGGATCATGAATCTCCAACCCCCCTGCCAGAGGCAGGGCCACCAATCTCCCCATTTAATACTCGATCATTTAAGTGCATAGACCAGTTTTGCTTGAGTTTAATCATGTCCTGGTTAACAACGAGGGCTTCTTGCATAAATTGCTGAATCAGCTTAGGATAACTCCTAGAAATTTCCATTCTTCACAAACAAATCATGCTGGAAAGCACATTCAGGTGCAACTGTAACATTCATGCTCACCTGGTTTTATTTTACTAAATGCAGGTGAGAATGTAGTTCCATAGGATTGTTTGATCTGGAACTTTGCTGCTCTTTGTAAGTATTTTTTTTTCCATTGAAGTACTCAAGGAATGGAACAACCCTATGAGGACAGGCTGAAAGAGATGTGGCTGTTCAGCCCACAGAAGAGAAGGCTCCAGGGAGATCTGAGAGCAACCTTTCAGTGTCTAAATGGGGGTATAAGGGAGACATTCTTTAGCAAGGTCTGTTGCTATAAGACAAGGGGAAATGGTTTCCAACTAAAAGAGAGGAGATTTAGATTGGATTCGATTGGAAAAAGCTTTTCACAGTAAAGGTGGTGAGGCACTGGCACAGGTTGCCCAGAGAGGTGGTGGATGCCCCATCCCTGGAGACACTCAAAGTCAGGCTCGATGGGGCTCTGAGCACCTCATGGAATTGTAGGTGGCCCTGTTCATGGCAGGGGAGTTGGACTAGGTGGCCTCTAAAGGTTTCTTCCAACTCAAACGATTCTGTAGTGAAAAAAGAAAACTAAGAAGACATCATGTGATGTTTTCAATTCTGCTTTATTTTCTTTGTCAAGGCTCCAGTCTAAGAAACATTTGGTACACTTAAGGGCTTCAGAAGAAAACTTTTACCGTGGGAACAGTGGAAAGATACAGATAATCAAGGTCTTGTTAGGTAATCTGCCTCTTGGTTTGGAGGCTTGTGATAGCAACGGAAATTGGAGGACGGCTGGACTAGACGATCTTGTAGGTCATTGCCAACCTTGTGAATGCTATGATTCTGTGATTCTCTTTGAAATCTGGCTCGGCTTATGATTTGGCAAGAAAAGCTTCTAAAATTGAAAGGGGATATAAGTGGTGTTAGCTGTGTTTTCGTATTTGTGAATTAAATAGAAATGTGGAAGCATGCTAATTTTATGATAGCCAAAACAGGAATGGTAAAACACTGGAAGTTGTGCCAGAGGAGGTTCAGGTTGGATATTTCTTCTCAGAAAGCACGGTGAGGCAGTGGCACAGGCTGCCCAGGGAGCTGGTGCAGTCACTGTCCCTGGAGGTGATCAAAAACCATGGAGATGTGGCACTGAGGGCCATGGTTAGTGAGCACAGTGGAAATGGGCTGGTGGGATGGACTAAGGGATCTCAGCAGTCTATTCTAACCCTAATGACTCTGTGATTCCTGTTCTGAAAGAAATGAGAACGTGTATAGAACATAGTAGCCCCAAAGTATGACTTGACGGCTCTTAGCCTTGACAACGCCTCGTTTTCACCGAAGAGCCTCAGCCTTTGCAGCCGACCCGCGGTGGGGAAAGGGGGAAGGAGGAGGCGAGGCCGGGCAGCACCTCACAGCGCCGCGGCGCACTCTTCCCGCGCGGCCCACAGCAACCGCCTTCCCGCCTCGCTGGGATTGGCTGCGCCGCGAGCAAGGACGGACGAGGCGCTCGGTGATTGGTGGCGCCGTCAGTGCATTGGTGCGCGACCGGCGGTGTGAGGTGTGTGGGTAGGTGTCGCCGTGACGAGCGCTGTGGAGGCGCGGGTGGTCACTGGGCAGCCCTGCGGTAGCGGTGGGGCTCCGGGCGCCGGCTGAGAGGAGAGACCGCCTCTCCCCGCTCCTCTTACATTCAGAAGGCTTTATTTTCAAGGATAACACAGGTGTTTTCTAGAACTGCGTCTCTTCCCTTAAAGCCTTGCCACGGGATGTAGCCAGCAGTGTTGGATGAGAAGTGTGTGCGTTGTGTGCGTTTGCCATTTTTTTTCTTTTTTCTTGTTGAAAGTGTGACGACATGCTGCGAGGAAAGCAGGAGAGCCCTGTGGATGGCGGTAATGCGGAGGAACAGAAGAGGAGAAAGCTGAATGCTGTTAGGTGTGTGCCTTGGAGGCTGGTGAGATCAGTGTGACTGAAGTTCTGACAGTGTAATTATTAGGAAACAGTACTGAGGGAATGTGGATAATAATGTCTGTGCTGGGCTGTGAGAGTACTTTCCTTTGTAACGTCTGTAACATTAGCAGTCAGGTGTACTTGAGCACTTAGCATTTAGGAGACTTGGGGGAAAACGTTGTGAATGTCTTGGGATGTTTTCAAGTACTGAGGTATTGGGATTTATGATTATTTTACATTGATCTGAATGTATGCTGCAAGCAGATAGCTCTGTTGGTAGGTTCAGTATATCATTAGTTAAAATTAGTTAAATCATTTATACAAGATAAATGCGATTCGTACTGTTACACAGTCAGTTTCCTAGTGGTGGTTGTAGTGATGTTGTTCCTTAAAACCTCCAGTGCTGCCTTTGTGGGTGACGAACTGTTAGTTTGTGGCTCACGTACTGAACCTTCCTTCCTCCTGTGTAATGCCATTTGGTAAAACTGGGCAAGCAGTGTTCTAAGAGGGCTGGAAATCACCAGTATTTGTGTTATGTTGGTGTCCCTAATGGCTTTAAACCTGTATTTCTGAAGGCAATGCCTTAAGATTCTAGAAGAGGACTGCGCAGGACCAAGTTACAGGAGTGACTTGAGTTGTATCTCAAAAGGTATGAATATGAAAGGTAAATTTTTTTGCTCTCTTATTTCCAGCAGTTTTGCACGGTGCAATGTTTATTATTCATTCACCAGCCCTATGGTCTCCCAGTGACAGTAGGTAGGCTGCAAAATGTGATTAAACTTACTTTGATGCCTTCTCTTAAGAGTAGTAAATTCTATTGAGTATGTGCATGTGTAGATACTTCATAAAACATGACTTTTTCTTAAAATAGCAGCATATTTTGAAGGTGTGTTTTCTTTTGCCTTTTTTATTTCCACTTTCATATTTTTGTATTAGTAGCAGCAATATTATGCAGTTAATCATACAGATAATATACTAGTCATTAAATACGAGTAAGTTTTCTGTAGTTTCCATATAATTTTTGTGCGTATTTATGTGTGGATTTACAGAATGTATGTCCAACCTTCAGGCTTGGCTGGGCCGCATCGGGTGAAGAGGAATTGTCTTGGGCTGGATAAAAGTGCTCTGAAAGTAATGTTTCCTATTTATTTCTATGGAAATTAGAACAGCTACAAAGAGCACGATAACAATGCTTGACAGAGCAAATTCTCAGCTGCAGAGCTCTGTCTTCCAGTGCAGTCACGACAATGAGCTAGGCATTTTCCCTAGCCATGAACAAGAGCCTGTGTGCTTTGCTTGTAACAGTCTGCACCAGAGGAGGTGACCCATTGTAACCACTGCTGAAATGCGTCACCCACTGCCTCACCATGCTCACATGCACTGTTTGGTCTCCATTCAGCAAGCATCAGTGAATGTCAGTGGGTGCCATTTTTTTAGCATGGAGGAATTCACTGATACGTCCTTGCTTCATACACACTTCCATGTCAGACACCATTTTGTCAGACCACCTCTCTGCTGCCATCTGTCACATGGCCACAGATGTAACAGTATTGATGAGAAGGATCAGCCTCTACTGCCATAGCACCACCATCTGCCTCTGATGTTGTGGGCCAGCAACATAAAGTAGGAGACGTTAGTTTTGAAGCATTCCTCACAAAATATAAAATGTAGCTTATGTATGTAGGTAACAAAACTTATTTTAATCTTCGCTTTTCTTCTTTGAATTTAAAAAAATCAAAAATGTAAAATAAGTGGGATATTTGACCTTGTTTTTTGAAGCTAATGAGTCAGGCTGGTTCAATGGAAGTAGCTGCAATTCTAATTCATAAGCTGCTCATCGGAGATTTTTGACTTTTTACTCATCTGTGTATTATTTCATCCGTGAAAATTATTCTTCACGTATGTGTGTACTGCCAAAAAGCCATGGCATGAATAAGACGTGGTGGTGAAGCAAAGGATGCTCTCTTCTGTTAAGAGATAACTGAAGTCTGATAAAGAGACATGATTGGATTACTGAGTAGAATGTCTAATTGCAGCTCTAAATGTTCCAGATGAAAATGTGCAGGTATTCATATCAGTTGGAAACAGTGTCAGAAACATAATTTTTTTTTTGTGGTCTTCAAACATTTTTTTCATGTTCCTTCGTTAAAACAGGAAGCACGGCTGTGTATTCTTCTCTGTTCAGAGCGCTGTGTTTAGCCAGTGTCTCAAAATGCAAACAACTATTTGCCATCTCTCAAGCCAGCACTGCCTTCCCTGTGCGGTGGTTTCAGTCAGCACAGTGTTAATAGCACACTGACTGTTTGGTTGTTGCTGAGCGATGGGTGTTTGCCGAGTGCTGCTGCATGGTGTAGAACAGCTGCCACTTCACAGGGGTTTGGGTGGCATCTTGAGCCGTGCCAGGCTGCGTGTCGGATGTGCCAGACTTAAGGTTTTCATAATATGCCATCACAAATGTGAGTGTTCAAATTCCTGTTGACTTCACTAAGTTTATGTGCAAGACTGCTGTAGTGATTATGTATTCCTGATTGTCTGAGTAGTTAAGATGCCCTCCGTTTTAAATCCTCACAGTCAAGTGCTGTCTATGCTTGCTTTTGCAGAGTTGTGTGATGTTGTGAACAATGAAGAGACTGATTTCTGGGGTTCCTCTTCTACAAAAGTAGGTTGATCTAAAGCTTTCTGTTCAGAAGTCATAGTGATGCTCTGAATAGTGGTATTACAAGATCTTCTAGGTTGTTGTGGAATGTGGTTAAAGTAAGTTCAGCTCCTGACAGAGATGTGTGCTGTCTGTGGCCTCCAGCTCTCCAACAGTCTTTGCTAGCACATCTGTAAATGCAGCATAGGTATACAATTAGCACCTGGCAAAGTTCAAAGACTGGTTTAGGAAAACCTGCTCTTTACAGTTGTTGTCAGTGTTAATTGTTGCCAGCTCCATTCCACTTCTTCATTTTGCTCATAACTGCAAGAAAGGAACTGATGTGTGTGTGTTTAAAATAGATAATAGTTCTCCCTTTTCTGTCAATTCCAAATAAAATGAGCTGTTGGAGTGGGTCCAGAGGAGGGCTCAGGGATGATCAGAGGGCTGGAGCACCTCCCATATGAGAACAGACTGAGAGAGCTGGGGCTCTTCAGCCTGGAGAAGGCTCCAAGGGAACCTTATTGTGGCTTTCCAGTACCTGAAGGGGGCCTACAGGAAAGCTGGGGAGGGATTCTTCGTAAAAGCAGGTAGCAACAGGATGAGGGGAAATAGCTTTTAACTGGAAGGGGGTAGATTTAGATAAAGCAACAATTAGAAATTCATTCTTGTGAGGGTGGTGAGACACTGGAACAGGTTGCCTGGTGAGGTTGTGGATGCCCCCTCGCTGGAGACATTCAGGGCCAGGCTAGATGGGGCTGTGAGCAACCTGGTCTACAAAGAGGTGACCCT
This sequence comes from Centrocercus urophasianus, assembly GCF_019232065.1. Classification (NCBI taxonomy): domain Eukaryota; kingdom Metazoa; phylum Chordata; class Aves; order Galliformes; family Phasianidae; genus Centrocercus; species Centrocercus urophasianus. The sequence goes on along the minus strand of NW_024885532.1, from coordinate 33,808,521 downwards.
GCCTATAGCAGGGGGTTGGAGCTAGATGATCATAAAGGTGACTTTCAACCATTCTATGATTGTGTGGAAAAAAATTATTAAAAAAAAAAAAAAAAAAAAAAAACCAAAAAAAAAAAAAAAAGAAAACAAAAAAACAAAACAGTAGTGTGTGCCTTAGAAATATCTCTCTTCTAGTTTTTTTAAGAAAATGCTGTACTTGTAATGCAGAAAGGATTCTCAACATTCTGATAGCATTTTGGAAGAAACCCATGTTTTGGACAAAAACTCAGAATATTTCTTAGGTGTTTTTAATGTATCTGAAAGATAGGATGTGGCCATTCTGGTATTTCCATTGTGAAACTCAGGTTTGGCCAAATTGCAAAACACAAATACATTAAGCCTTTTTTATTCAATTTCATTGAAGTTATTTTAGTGAAGTTATTGAAAAACAAGTTTACATATGCAGTTTGTCAGGAGCATTTATTCGTTTTGTGTAGTAAGGAAAAGTACTTAGTAAACAGGAAAGGAGCATTTGACTTCTAGGAGCGTTACTTATCACAAGGGGAATGATGGCTACAGAACTTCAGCTTGAGATCTGTTTTCTTGCACCACTGGTTGCTCCTGTGAGCAGTGATTGCTGTGAAGCTTGGTCTCATAGAAATGTGTACAGGGGGTGATTTACTGAAGGTAGAAGCAGGCTTGTAGTATGTTTTATGTTTGGGTTTTTTTACTGGGATTTATATCTGTTTTTGAACTTGTTCTACTTTTTCCTTCTGACTGTAGACCAAAGCAGATGTTAAACTTGGACTGTGTGATGGCACCTCAGAAAGGGTAGCGAGGTAAACCTTTTTTTCATGTGGTTAGATGCCACGAGGGGTGGGAGGGGGTGGTTAGGAATGACTTGAGTGTTTTCAGCAGCTTTTTTTTGACTGACTTCTTGGATCTATGGTTTTAATTAAAAATTTAAGCATGTATGTACTAACGTGTTCCCAGTATGGCTCTTCAGCGCTGCTAAAAAAACAACTGAGGACATCAGACAAGCACTGAGTGCCTCCTGCATTTCTCACCTTCAAATGCAAGTCATATTTCATTGAAAGGCAAAAAGAATAAGTCTGGTTTGGCTCAAAAATACTTAGATCTGAAGGTTTTGTACGTTATTAAGGGTAACTCCATGTTAAGGGCTCTGAGGGAGAGTGGAGAAGTGCTGAAACCCCACAAGCACTGCATCACTGAGGTGTGTCCTCCAGCCCCTCCTGTGCCTCTGCACCTTCTGCTTAGGTGACCAGTTCCAGCTGTGAAGGTCAGATGACAGCAAGGTTCTCTTAAGGTCACACTTAAATTACATTAATGTCCATAGCTTACCTGTATGTGAACTTCAAGAGAGTATTAAAGAGACGGTGTGTTTCCCGTAATGCCATTGCCATGGAGGTTCATGTTGAGAGAAATAAAAATAGCCAGAAATGTTTGGAAAGACCCAACTGAGCATTAAAATTTTGGGGGGAAGTTTGTTATTTTATTGAGAATGTGTAGGTTTTTCCTTGAAGTCTTGTCTTGCAGGCCCTTCAGGTCTATCACTGGAGAGAAAAATGTGCAGCGCTTGGTTTCCTCAAGCAATGGACAGAAGTCTGAACTACTCATTCCACCAGGAGACACGGTGTGTTGATGTTCCATTTCCTTATGTTTGCACTTAATGTTTTTGTGTGCGTGGTTAATACTGCATTACTTAAAATACAGAAGTTTGCAACTTCAGTAGTTCTGACTTGACGTGGATTTCAAGTGCAACTGTTAGTTAATGAGGTAACAGTGAATTCTGCGTGCACCTAACAAGATCGTAGCTGAAGAGGGTTAATGTGTTCAGCTGGCTGTGCTGTTACGTATTTTGAATCTAATTTGGAGAAAAAAATTAAAACCTACACACTCTTGAGGCTTTATATTATTTGGTTGGGGTCTTTTTCTTTCTTTTCAAACTCAAGGCTGCTGCGGGGCACGTGCAGCACATTCTTAAAGGAATCTAGTAGTTTGTCATGTCAAAAAGGCAGGCAGAACAGTGTTTGAATAAAACAGTGTCTTAAGAGAGATCTGTAAGTTCTCTAAGCAGCCGAATGAAATTTGTAAAGTTTCAGGCAGGGTGAAAACATTTTATATGTATTTTAAATTGACAGTTAAATAGGAATTATTGGTATAGCTTCTGCCAGTCCTATTTTTTGCATGGAAATCATCCTGTAAGGTTACTTTGAAAGCATGTTAAGTTGAAAGTGTCTGTTTTGGTTTCTTATGTAGTTCTTGTAGCAGTGCACATTAAAGTTTGAGTTTTTTTCTGAACATCTCTGGAATGCCAATAATAAATAAACCAAATAAACCTTTGATATGTTAATGTTGACAAAATACTAAAGCAGATAGCCTTAAGTCATCTTTGGAATACCTTCAGTCACAGATCTTAATTCCATGGTATTTCAATGTCTTCGAAAGAAGAGTAGCGTTGGTTGGCATAGGGAAGTGTGACTTGGAGGGTTTTCAGAGTATGCGATACAGTTTAGTAGCTTAGGGAGTAGTAATGGTGACAGGAGGAGGGTTGGACTGGATGATCTTGTGGGTACTTTGTGACCTTGTGATTCTGCCAGTTCTCTGCTGTTAAAAAGGACACATAATTGATTTGAGCTGTTGGGATATAGGTAGTTGAAAATACCTTCCAGAGATGAAGGTATAAACAAACGTCCTCCGTTAACTACATGTCAGTGTGAATGTTTGTCTCTCCCTCATCATGCTGCAAAGGTGGTGCTTCCTTTCTCCTACCCTGGCATTTGGTTAGAAGCAGAACTGTTCAGGTTTTCAAACTCAAGTTTTAACCTCTGTCTAGTTTGTGTTTGTTCTCCTTAATTGGTAAGGACGAAATTCTTCAGAGATTGAAGATATTTGCATATTAAGTTGGATTTTGGCAGAATAAGTTTGTTTTCTAATAGTGTCAGACTTACTGGTGCTTGACTCTTTTGGGACATCCTAAGCAGGTGTTTTGTTCTAAGCAAAGTGCCAGAGCTCTAACAGACCCCTTAACACAAGCTTTAGTGTTGCTCATGGCAGAAGAATGCACTTCTGTATGTGTGTATTTGCTTCTATTTCAATCAATAATTCAAATACTTGTTTTTCTTGCATCAGCATCGCACTGGGAACTTGTTAATTTATTTGCTGTTGTTGTTCTTGGTTTTACCCCCATTCTCCCCCCCCAAAAAAAATCCATAAATACTGCACTTTGAGAGGACTGCTGTATTTTTTTCTTTCTTCAGTTTGGCATACTTTCTTTGTGTTAGTAATTTTGCTTTGGTTTTCCTTCATGCGCTATATTTGCTTCTTTATTTTTCTGTGTGCATGCATGCAAATAAACACTGTGTATTCAGCAGAATGTGATGTAGATGCAGGTCCTTTGGAAGATCAGTGGCAGCCAACTCAAGTGCTCGTCTGTCAAAGCTGCAAATGGGCTTAGCCCATGTTATCTTCTAGTTGCGTAAGCAACTCATTCATCGGCCAATCTTTCCCTAGGAAAATGAAACTGTGGAAGATATTGATGAAGCTTTGTGGGCAGGTGTTTGTAATCTCAGCTGCTTACAAGATGCACATGAGGTGGGTGAAAACAAACATTTTGGGATTTGCTTAATATAATATTAGCCAAGGTAAAAGCTTTTTGTTCTGAGTACTTGCACACAAACACATTGTTCAGATATGCTCTTAGTGGCTTTGTTTCAGCATCTCCTGTACTTAGGTGTTAACGCTACTACTGTGGGTGTACTGCATTAAGCTCCAGGCTGAATGGAGCACTTGACCCTGTGCATAAGTTGAAGTTATTGGGTCAGTCTGTACATCGAACAGAGCCATATATAAGCTAATCTTTGAGCGTTACGCATTCTTTTCCATGGAAAAGCTTGCATTTCTGTGTCTTCTATTAACTTATATTTTACATGTACTGTAAGATAGACAGGCATAGAAATGTTCAGTGATCCAAAAGCTTAAAGCCAGACTCATTCTAGTAATCATGTCATTGAAGTGTCCTTAGGACCACCCCAGGGCCACGTCCAGGCAGCTATGGAAGACCTCTGAGGAGAATGCACAGCCCCTGAGCAGCCTGCGCCTGGGTTCTGTCACCCACACAGCACAGAAGGGCTTCTTGTGTTCAGAAGAAACCTCCTGTGTGCCAGTTCCTGTTTTTATTTGAAATTAGAAATTAGAGAAAACAAAAGGGGTTACTAGGCTCCTAACTATTGTTGTATATTATTTATGTAATCGTCTTCTGATTTCTTCTTTTGTAGAAACCACTGTACACTTCCGTGTACCTCTGCTGCTTCTCACTGTCTTTCTGTTAATTGATTCTGTTCTGTTTTGTTCTGAATTTAAAATTGGAAAAAAAAACGTGAATAATAAATAAATACATGTTTATTCCATGCTGAATGAAATAGGTACTGAAACGCTTGGAATTGGAGGTGAAGCAAGAAGGAGGCAAAGTTTCAGAAACTCTGGATAGAAAACTTGATGAACTTACTACTTGTATCCTGTCAAGGTAGTGTTCCCTTCTGAATAGGATGTGCAAGTTGTTCCAAGAGCTTTTCAATGTTCTTCAAAACAATTTCATAAATCTCGGCTTTAGTTTTTCTGCAGTATTTTTACTTGTTCATAATTGTATCTTAGTTCCTGGAGCTGATTTGCATAGTTGGAAAACACCAGCACATGCAGCCTCTGTTTTTCAGAAAAAGAAAAAAAAAAAAAAAAAAATCTCTGGTATTAATGATCATTTTAACAGCAGGGAAAGCTTAAAATAAATAAATAAATAAAAAAACCTGCTTTCTACAAATGTTGACAAGGACAAACCCAAGGATTCTTATTCCCTCATCTTTAAGAATATTTGTATTTCAGATTCATATATAGATACTTAAAGTGCTGTGTGCCTTTGTACAAAAGCTTAGTAAAACATCTAAAAGGCAGATCTTAAAACTCTTGAGTTGTAAAATCCAACAGTTTAGTTATCTATTGGATGTTATGGAATATTCTGTAGGCTTGAGTGGCATCATGATTTTAAATACGGAAAGAAAAAAATGATTTATCCAAAGGAAACAGCTTTTCTTTATAAATTCTCTTGAAGTTCTTTGCTTTCTATGACTTCTGTATTGGGTTTCTATGCTGTTGTGTGAAGAAAACAGTGTTTGTGAGTTGCATCCAGGTAGTATAACCAGTAATTGTATTTCATAGTCAAGAGTTTGAATCTGATGTGATGAGTGCTTAATAAATTTCTGAAAGTAATGTTTTTAATACAGGAAAAGGAAACTGCATGCAGCATTAGTGAAGAGCATGGACAACTACAGTGTTGGTATTGCAACAGCTAAGCGATACATAGAAGAGAAGAAAAAATGCTTGATTGGTGCCATTAGGATCGCAAAGGAACTAAAAATTACACCTTCTGTAAGAACATATTGTGACCTGTCTCAGGTAGGGAAAATTTGGTAACAATACAAATCTGAAGGTGAAAGTTTTCATCATCTGTTTTTTGTTTTGTTAACTTAAATAATGAGGTTTTTGCAGTAATGTGTTCTGTACATCTCTGCATGCACCCTGCAGTTCAAGGTCGATCTTGGCCACGAATTTGAATCTTGCTATTGACATGAAACAAAAAAGATGATCTGTGCTTTACAGTGCTTCCTTTAATGGCTGCTGGAGGAGAATGAGAGGAAACTAAGAGCTTTTCAGTGAAAGGGCAGCGTTGTCATGATTTCACACTCATCTTAATCTTTGTCCTATCTGGAGATCTCCAGCCTCCTCACTGAAATATGCCAAAATTCAGTATGCTCTGCAGATTCTTCTGATGCTAGGCCTTCACTTCCACAATTCCTCTACATTAGAACTGTTAGTTACAGAAATGCGTGGTACCTGCAGTACTGTATCAGACCAAAGCTCCATACAGTGAGGTCACCTCTCTTTGCCAACAGAGAGGGAAAGATGTGTGGAGGGATTATCTGTGAATTGAAAGGTTGATTTCTGTAGTGCATGGGCCTTCATGTGTATATTATGTGTATGTTTGCATATGTAGTGACACTTTGTTCCATGTTTTAATTCTTAAAATGGAATGGATATTGAAGAACTTCCTCTGTTATTCTAAATTGATCACCTTATTATTGCATTTGGAGCTTTTTAATCCTTGTGTTAAGCAAAATCGTGGAATCGTTATTTGTTATTCATTAGATATTTTTCCATGCAGTTTGATTGTTAGACTGTCATATTTTCTGCATCCAATGCCACTTCCCATGCGCAGAAGCTTGGTGTCCCACATCTGACCCAAGAAGGAAATCTTATCCCTTGCACATATTTTTGGCATTTGTTCTTAACTTATTTCAACCTAAACTATGGGACCTGGCACCCACAGTTCTCCTCCCATAGGCCCACCTTTTTGTTTAGTATTGCCCTCCAAGTTGCTGTCAGTGCAAAAGAATAATCCAACTCTTGCTTCCAGTTACATGCTGTGGTTACAAAATCCCCGACTGAGTGTTAGTAATCCAGGAAGACCTACCTAAGAGTTGGCTACTGCCTTCTAATGAGTATGTTTCTGGGTGGTTTGTTTTTTTTTTTTTGTAGAATTAAAGGCATTTCATTCTGACTTCATCAAATTGTAAATACAGGTTCTTGCATGATTTGCTTTTTTTGTATAATACCAACCAAAACTGCGCTTGCTAATTTCAGGTTATTCGTGATTTGACGTTTCCAATTGATACTGAGCTCTCAAAAGTGAAGAGTTTGAAGGAAAAAGCAGTTCCAAGGTAAAGGACTGAAGTGGGTGGTATATTGAGAGCAAAATGGACACACTGTTCTTTCAATTGTAAAAGCTTTTCTGTTAATAGTAAAGCAGCAGAAACCAAGCTGATTCAGTTGCACGGTACTAAGAAATACTAGTTCAGACATACAGCATCCAGCATCCACAAATGCTGGAAAGGCACAGTTGCCTTCATCTGAGGCATCAGGAGAAAGCACGTGAAATGTACTGATGTGGAGAGAAATACGTATGTATTGAAAATGCCCTTAACAGAAATCTGCCACTTCTAAACTTCGTCCCCTTCCTTTGCGACTAGAAGTGTGAGGGGCAAATGTTGAATTATTATATGTGATATCCGTCCTAACCTGCTGCAAAGATGAGTGCTTCTTGGTGTCTGAGAAGAAATCTGTGGTGATGGGTGAAGTAGATGCAAAAACTGAGCAAGGAAATGTTGGAGTGCCCTGTGCATGAGAAATAAAAAGCAAGGGAGGGCAGGAGAATTGCTGTTAGGCGTGTGAAAACAAACGAGCTCAAAGTTCACAGGAGTGAAAGAATGACCCTGGGTTAAAGTGTCTCCTTTTGCCTGTCCATGACAATTTTGTGCCAAAAAGCATCACGTGTATTGAACTGCTAGTGATACAGACACTTGTGGTGATGGCTGTGATGGTTTTTCTCTCGAGATTGTTCCTGAGCACAGATGAGATTATTTCGTTCTTACGAAATATGGGGAAGATTGAATGGGAAACATCGGTATAGTAAGTATTTCTCAATGAAGAGCAATAGCTACAATAATTTAGTAAGTACAGTCATTTAATCTTTCTGTGGCTATAGAGAGAGTGAATGGAAAAAAGCTAATGCTTTGTAAATATATAATGAACCAAACTGAAATCTGAGTTATTTATGTTTCAGTCAACACTTCATTAATCCACTTAGCATTTCAGTTTCGATGCTTCTGTTGTGTGGAAAAAAAGAAGTACAGCTATTATCTCCCTAAAGCAATTAAGCTTTCAGTATTTTTTCTTATGCTGTGTGCTTTTCAGATTTGGTGTTTATTGATAACAATGTAAATGTTTATCACTTCAGCATATTGAAATTGGCTCACATTACTGTAAATAAATCTCTCAAATCAGTGGCAAATACTAAAATTTGTAATGTTTTTGCTTTGTAATCTAAACTTTGGGTTATCACAGACACAAATAAGTGACCTAAGATGAATAAGAAGAAAAATACTTTCAAGATTACAATTGCTTTTATGTTATTTGTCTCTTGGATTTATTTTTTCCTGCAGCCTTAGACAAAAACTTGAGAAAATGAAATGGACTTGTTGTGAGGGCTCCTCCAGTTAGCTCTGGTTATATTAAAAAGTGTTACTACATGCTGTAACTGCCAGTAGTAGGACATCTGGCAGGCCTTTTGACTTTAACGTGAACTGTCTGTCGTGCTGCCAGTGTTTTCCAAATACTTCATGTTGTATGTACTCAGCTGGGCCCAAGAATATGTACCCAATAGGTGCCAATCTTATTTAGGTTTCAGAAATTGTGTTGCTGTTCTGCTGTCTTGATATTCAAGCACTATATAATACGGTTTATTTCAGCCAGCATTTATGAAGTGCTTTTAGAGTAGAGTTTTTAGGGGATGTTGTCTTAGTAAAACCTGCACTTTGACTCCTGTGTTTCTCTGCAAACAGACTGGATTAATTTATCTCATTTTCCCAAATGCAGTGAAGGTAATGGACAGCGTGCTCTTGCCTTTGATGACAGAGAAAAAATGCCACGCTCAGATAACCGGTTACCTGTAGAAAATATGGTTCCAGTACATAAAAGAGAAAGTAAAGAAAAGGCTCTGGCTAATAAACTTGGTATTTGTGAAGGAGTGAAAAAGGTTAAGGAATCACTTCCTGTGGTACCTCATCAGAATATTCATGCTGTATCCAAGTCTCCATCCAGTCCTGATGTAATAATAGAAGAAATATATGAAGATAATCTAGAAAGTAAGCTTTTTAATACCTGATGCTTTTAGTTTTCAGATGTCAAGCGTTTTTATTAGTTGTGCTTGTTGCTAGCTCAGAGCAAAGTCTTTATGATACTTGTATTTCATTGTCTTTGAAATACTCCAGTACCTTTTTTTGGTGTCCTTCTTTAGCTTAGCTAAGCAAAAACTCCCAGTTCTCCTGAGCAGGAGTCACGATTGACCTCCCCCTGAACGGTTTCTTGCCTTCCTCAGTCATTTAGGCCCTCTCAGACTTTCTGTCGCTGGTTCTTGGAGGGTGAATTTCTGGCAGTTCTCTGGGCTTCTGAATCTAAGGCATTGTCATAACTGGCAAGTACAGTTAAGTTCTTCAGTTTGTAAGGTTTTTTCTGGACTCTGTTATTTACAAAACAGCTGGGAAGTGACCCTGCCTCCGATGGGCACTTCTGAGACTGAATATGGAGTGCAGCGCACAGTTTTGGACCCTGCAAGTCTCTGGCATACTTGAGTGAGTCCAGCAGAGCCTACCAAGCTGGAGTCCTGGAGGTGCACAGTAGTAGAGCAGAAGGTACTAAGAGCAACTCGGAACATGAAAAATTCCACTTAGATAACAGGAATAAAAATACTACAGGGGTGAGCAGTAACTAGCACGGCTGACGATAATGAGAAGAGCAGTTCTCATTTGGATTTAAAAATATGTATCAGAAGTCACAAGGAAGATGAATATTCTCAGGCTGTATAAGCCACTGATATTACTGAGGTGGGTGGAGCAGTTTGATAATCAGGAGTGACTGTCCTTTGAGATTAATGGAGTGGCTACAGTATTTGTGGAATGCCCAGGGAGTATTTTTGGATAGTTTGCTGTTGAAGTGGGAAGGGACTGAAATTCTGTGAACTTTGAATGATACTGATCTGTTGCCTTCAGTAACAGCCAGGTTAGTACTGATTTAGTGACAAGAGGCTGTTAAGAAAAAGTTAGGATTAGGGTTACAAATGATCTCAGGGAATGCTTATGGAAAAATAGATTATCATTTGATACTGTTGAATCCAGTGTGTTTCAGTCAGGCAGATGTTACCTGTACTCAAATTGGAAAATGGTTATTGTGACATCAAATCTTCAGAAGATTCGATTAGTGTTTGTAGTGAATCATAGCCTGTGGCTGCCAGAGGCCCTTTTATGAAGAGGAAAAGAGCAATAATGGTAGATGAGATTGCTTGCCATCTTGTAATAAGGGTATTGCATGACTCGCTGACTTAAAAGAAAATTCTTAGAGCAGGAAAGGGTTTATTTCTAGAAGCCAATCTAGCTAAACAGATAAGTTTTATATTTGGGGTTGGGTCTCGTCCTTTCCAAAAGCTTTTCTTTCCTCAAGCTTTTCTGAACAGTACTGAGTGATAGTAGTCTTTTTCATTGCCCTTTGGCACTCAATTGTAAATTGAGGCATTTGTGCTTTACAGATGTTGATACCTGGCAAAGGTCTTGCATGTGTGCTCCATCAGTGAATAATTTAGCCTTTCTACAGGGCCTAAATGTGTGTATTCTTAGTCTCTGTTCAGAGCTAAAAGAATGTGATAGAGAAATATGATGATGATGATGATACACCCTTAGCTTTCTGTTCAGCGATCTTGTTTCCCCCTATGTTCATAAGGGAGTATTAGTTTCTTCAGCTTCCAGTATGTCTGTTTCCTGAGAGCAGAGGGATTATTGCCTATGTTGGCAGCTTCTGTGCTCTCTCTGAAACAGTAGAATTCAGAGAATACACTTTTTTCCATTCGCCTTGCATTGAATTGCAGGTCAATGGAGGTTACCAGAAATTAGCTATTCCTGTCACTGAACGCTGAAGATTTTAGCTGTCTGTTGTCACTCAAATGATGTCTTTGCAAGGGTTCATGATGTGGTAGATGAAAACTTCTGCATCAGCTGCTGAGTGCTGTACTGCAGATAAATGCAGTCGTTCATGCTTCACAGTGCCTTCTAAAAGTATGCACTCCAGGGGCACTCCTTCTGACGTTGCCCACAGGAATGACAAGCTTCTCCCAGAGCTGAATCTTAAGGTCACTTCTGCAGGCAATTTAGGTATGACAGGAGATCCTTCTTGCAGCCTTCAAGGAAATCTCCAGTGATGTATGGAAGTCTGGAATACAGAGTATCTGTACTTAAAGGCAAAGTAAATAGCCAAAAGCTGTAAAACATTAAGAAACTGGTGAAAAGCCAACAGCAGAGACTGATGAGAGAACAGAAGATGTTAGGTGACATTGGTGGCCTTAACAGCTGCTTGTAGTCATGGATACAAGTGTCCTCGGAGCTCCATGCACATCTGTACAAACACTGTATGCCTTTCTTGAAACTCAAAATGGACTAACTGTAGTTAGTTGAAAGGATGTGGTTGAAAGAATGCCTGCTTTGGGATAGATCAATGAGGCTTTTTTTTTTTTTTTTTTTTTGATACTTTTGTAGAGTAAGTGTGTATCATTAGCATGCTACAAAGGCAGAAAACATAATTTCTGATGGAACAAGCAGATGCAGTGTAGTAGCATGGATACAACTGTTAGGAAATTGTCATGGTTTTGTAGCTTATTACTGTCATATGCATCACTTCTCTTTATTTTGTTAGCTGATTTACTCTGTGTGTATAAAAACTAACATTAAACTTTTTTTTTTCCTAAAACAATGAAACAGGATTTCCCACAGGAAATCATCATGACAAACAGAGGAAGAAACTTTTCAAGAAGCAAGCATACTCTGAGCACAGAGCTGGTCAGTTGGTTTTGTTTGGTTTTTCTTTTCTGGCAGGTGAACAGATAGATGCTTTAAAAAAAAAAAAAAAAAAAAAAAAAAAAAAAAAGCACCCTCTAAGCAGCGAGGCAAAGCTGTGGAACTGCTTACAGAGTTAGACATACACAGCAGCATTCTAGTTGAGATCGGGAATGTACTAAGAAACAGATTCTGATTTTGGCTTGTTAACGTGTATTTGCTCACATGTAAGATCAGTGGGTCATATGAATTACTTCAGTTAAACCAGTTTGGGCATTGCTTATCTTGCTGATGTCATTCTTTTACTCTGCAGAGGTGCTCTTTGATTGTCTCACTTCCAAACTATATTATCTTTCAAGATCATAGAATGGCCTGGATTGAGAAGGATCACAATAACCATCGAGTTTCAACCCCCTGCTATGTGCAGGGTCACCAACCACCACGCCAGGCTGCCCAGAGCCACATCCAGCCTGGCCTTGACTGGCTCCGGGGATGGGGCATCCACAGCCTCCTTGGGCAACCTGTTCCAGTGTGACACCACCCTCTGAGTGGAAAAACTTCCTCCTAGTATCTGACCTAAACCTTGTACTTAATTGGAAGATGTAATACACCAGCTCCCAAGCAACTCTTGGAAGCTCAGCATTGGCAGTGTTCTCAGCACATGGTAGACACTCAGTGTATCAATGCATCTTGTGGGCAGTTGGACCCACTTCTTAAATCAGTAATTTATTGAGTTCTGAACTGTTGCTTCTTTCCATGTATGTTTAGTATTCTGAATTACGAGTGAACGTGCACCAGACTGATTATTTGATTACTTGATTCACAAGTTCTGTAGGCATCATTGAGTATAAGAAATAGTGATAAAGGTTGAGTAGAGATCCCAGTGTTGAGGAAGAAGGAAACTGACACAGAAAGTTGATAGAGGAGGAAGCAGATCTCGGTCACAGTATTAGCAAAGAAGAGATACTAAGAAACTGCACCATTGTTTCTGCATTTTTAACCTCACAATCACGTAAAAGCACTCCTAACCATTTAATCTCAAGTAACTTGTAAATCCACTGACTGCTCTATAAGAAGACTGGACAGAATGGTTAGGAGATGGTGTCTTCCAGCATGGGTGATATGGAAGAGTTAGTGTACCTGTAGGTTAAATGTTCTGACTCATTTGGACTTCAACTTACATACTGTTCTTCACTGTTGGAGATGTCCAAGAATAATCCTGGGTCTGTTCTGGATGCTGCATTTCCTGAGTTTCAAAAGTACAGTTCAGTGTACTTTCTCTGGTTTTGAATGTTGAATTCTTTATATCGCTTTTGGCTGTGGTTGGTCGTGGCTCACTGGGTTCTTCAGATTTGCCAGTTACCTGCACCCGAGCCAATTGCACAGGTGACACTGGATGCAGTAGAGATGGCAGCTGTTTGTAGTACTGACACTCTCCAGTCTTTGCAAGTACTGTGTTGTAAAATACCCTTGCAGGAACTGAGATGCTGGGCTTCTAAACCAGTCACTCCTATCCACTCCCTTTGGTGACTAGCTTTAAAAGGATAACTCAGTATTTTGGATCTCAAATTGAAAGGAGTTAACTGCAATACATAGGATCAGGATGCTGAGTCAGAAGTAGTGTTGTACAGAAGAGAATCTTTAAAATAGTTGTAGGACAACCATGACTGCCAGAGTTCAAGGAGCTTTTTGACAGTGCTTTCAGACACGCAGTTTCATCAATGCAAAGCCAGAAGTTTGACTCAATGATCCTTGTAGGTAATTTCCAACTCAGGATGTTCTTTGGGATATTCTTTGATCTTCATACAGTGGCACAACAGCTGTATGAAAGTCCTTATGATTCCTGCTCTTACAGATAGGTGTATTAGGCTCTCTAATCTACTTTCTAGAAGCCTCTTAGACTTCTGTTAAATAAAGGGGATAAAAGATCTGAATTACCTACTTAAGATCAAGAGGCCATTTTGTAAGAAGTGAGACAGCATTTAGTTTTGTGGAGTGGTTTAAGGGAGATAAATCTTAGTGATCAAAAGAGCAGATTTAGTCAGGCTGGAAGTACATAACTCATTTGAAACCAATAGGAGCAAACTGTTTTGGGTTGAAAAGTGTGGTTATAAGATGTCATGATTGCAATGTAAGCCTAGTCACGTGTGTAGTAATATCTATTAGAACCACTTGAATGGTGTTTTATGTGCTGTTTGTCCTGCTCAGGTTCAACAGAACTGGTGTTTGTAAGTCACGTTGTAAATCCGTGCCACTTCTATATTCAGCGATACTCACAGAGGAGAGAAGGTGCTTTTTTGGAGATGAAATTGAATAATTTCTGTTGTAATAAAAGTTCGTATTTCTTGGCTTCGGATGTTTTGCAACCAGGTAAATTGAATGTTTCAAACATCTTTGTAAAGCCTGAATTAGCTTAAAATACTACCTTGCATAATATCATCTTTAGCAAGATATTTGTTCCTTATGTCTTCCTGTTTTTTGTTCATTTGCCTAGTAAACCAGTGTAGGATGTTCAAAAATCTGCGATTAATGGGGGAGTGGAAGGCAGCATTATTCTTTACTGTTCTGTAAGGTGGATTTAAATCATACAAAAGAAAATTATGGAACAAAAAAATGCATCTTCAGTTCTTCAGTAATTTCAGTGCTTAAAGTAACTAAAATTGTGACAGACAGGTTTCCACTGCTGAAACTTTCCAGCGTTGGGTGGTACTTTTTAACTACTGAGGTCTTTTTCAGTATACAGATTTTAATGACTAGACCAGATTAGTTCTTTGAATACTTCAGTAAGTCTGCTTTGTCTTAATGCAAGCTGTTTTCCTTTCTGGGGGATAGATGGTTTTGTTTACAGTTCACTAACAGAAGAGAAACTATTGTGGAAGTAAAAATGAAGAACAGTAGAATAATGCATTGCTAAATCATTACAGCTGTTCTCTGCCTCACATGTTGGTATTTCTAGAAGGTGTTCAGAGAAGTGACAAGTACTTTATAATCCTGAGTTGGGAGTTTCACTGAAAATTACCTTGGAAAGTATGAATAATTTTATTGGAGAGATTTTCTTTGTGAATTTTGGAGATAGCACGCTCAAACTCTTGGTTTTATGCAGAAATAGGAACTTGTAGGAAGGTGTAAATTTTGGAACCTTTTGATGTTACGAGGAAGTGGTTTAGACTTTCTTAAAACAGTTGGGTTTTATATAAGTTTTGACTGTATTATTTGCAAATGAACTAGACTTTAATTGGTTCTGGCATTTTGGTAGAAGATACAGAACACTTGCCAGAAATGATTTCTGAGTACAAGCCAGCCACCTGTAAGCTGTGCAGACACCATGTGAATGAATGTGGGGAGAGCTTCTGACAGATACCAAGGCAAGGTTATTAACATCTTTATGTCTTCATTTTAACAGCACCTCTTGCATTGAAGGTAGAAAGCAGTGGAATGTTTTGAAGATGTGTGGTAATACTTAAAGAGCAATATAGCTGTAAATCCTTAATTTACATTTTTTAATATTTGTTTCCATAAAGGCGTCAGAGCTTTTATAAAGAGGAGGGAAACCGGAATGTGGTGCCGTGGAACTGTCACTAAACTAATTCCCATAAAAGCTACTAACAAGCAGAAGACGGGTGGTCCAATGAGATGCAGAGTTTGTGATATCGCAGTGATTGAAATATTTCTGATCGATTTTGGGAGTTCTGAAGTATTTAATTTCTCAAGGTAAAGTGGGGGTTGTTCATCTGCAATGAGTGTCCTTTGGCTGTTGGTACTCAAGAGGATCTCTGTGAAGAAACAAATCTTCAGCCAGCCAGTACTCTTGGCACAGGCTGCTGATGGGATATGCACGTGACACTGGTGTTCTGTACGTAGCTGTTGCCCACAGAAGAAAAATGGGAGGTTGTGTAAGTAGACAAGTGTACGAATGTTCACATATTAACGTGTAGCTTGGACATCTGCTGCAGAGATGGAAGTCCTTAATGCTTAAAAGTGGAGAAATGCATTTATTCAAGTGCTAGATGTTACAGAAGTTTCAGTATTACGGTGTTACACCAATTACTACAATAATGACCTTTTTCTCAAGTTTATGATTTTGTTTGGGTTGTTATTTTGAAGGGGGGGGAGGTGTTTTTTGAGGGTTTTCTTGGCATTTCTTTCAAGTTGGTACTATTTTTACTTCCACTGGCTTTAGATATGCTCCTGCTGATCTCGCTGCTCTACAAACTATGCAAACAGATGACATTTACTTGCTTATGAGGAAGCCTGATCAACGTATTGAGGCTGAACTTGCAGCCATTCCTCCCTTAGCAGTACTGTGTTCATTAAAAGATATTGTTCCTAAAAATGCAGTAAGTAAAAGCTGTTTCTACTACTGGATAATGATTTTTTTTTTTTTTTAAGATTCATATTAAAGAATTTAAGTAAAAGGTATATAATTATCTTATTCCAGTGTAAAGTCTGAAAAAGAAAACTCCTAACTGTGTGTGTTTTTTGTATGTATGCATTTATATGTATATATGTACTTGAAAAGATTGGTTACACTAGTTTATTTGGAAGCAAACATACAGCAGTCTGTCTTTAAAAGCCTCTGGATTTATGGATATATGTCAGACTTCAGCCTCTTTTCTTTGGCTCTAGGCTTATCAAATTGAAAGACAAATTATAGAACTTATTTCATGGCTGGCTGACAGCTATGTGAGTGATAACTTTGAAAAATCATCCAAACAGAAGTGAGTCAGGATTTTTAATATAATTTGTTCAGAGGTTTTCCTTCTGTTACTTCAAATTTTGTGCCACAGTTTACGTGTGATGCAGTTGTGCGTTTCTGACGGTATAACCCCAGGGTTGTTTTATCATTTCTTAAAGGTTTTTTGCTTGGTTTTCTGTTTTTCTTTTTTAACCTGATATTTTCTGAAGTGCTCTCAAGTAGGACAGATCAGGAACAGTTTTCACAGGTCTGGATAAGATGCTGTGCATGTGCTTGGATCCTAAGATCCAAAAAAGAGAGATGTGAAGTGTCAAATGAGAAATGCTTTAGTTTGATCCAAGGGAAGTAAACTTAGAGGGGCTGCTCCAAGGTAGATAAAACATTAAAAAGGGTGTTGTGGAGAGAAGGAATGTTCAAACTGACTGAATTGGGTTGTGCATTGGTATGAAGATAGAAAAAGAAAAGAACGAACTTTGAGACAAATCAGGAGACTAGGAATGCAAATCATGAGATGAAACAGCATATGGTTGTTCAAGTTTATCTATCAAAAAAAATCAGGGGGAATGAAATCTTGAGGTTTGAGTTTAAAAGAAGCATTGCAGAAATTGCATCCCCGAGATTTGACTCAGTTTTACAGTTAAAATATTTTAGAAGTCCTCATAAAATACTGTCTTGTGCTATCGGATCAGTGCTTATATGAAATACTGAACACTCTTCTGTTCGTGTGCTTCTGTGCTTACTTATTTTTTTTATGCTTTGTTTGACAGTCTTAGACCTCTTCAGTAACTCTTTGTTCTTTTTAACATAGAGTGAAGGCTGGGGAGAAGAAGCAAAGAAAATATTTCTAGGAATGGTAAATAATAAAGCTGTTTTAATGACGGTATTTAGAGAAGAGGATGGCGTTCTCTTTGTGGACTTAAGAAAACCTCCATGTAATAAAATATGCAGTGACATGCCCACGTCTCTCAAGGATACGTTAGTTTTTTTAGACGTGGCAAGGTATGTGGTCTCTTTGGGTCTTTGCTCTTCTGTCATAGATGAAAATGGCATACTTGCAAAGTTTACAAAGAAAGTTGTTTTGGAGGGTTAAGAGAGCAGGAGTTGCTTTGGTGTTTGGGTACAGTAGTCTGCAAATCTTCAGGAAATTCCACTGCAGACAGAGAAGTGTGTATATTTGAATGTAACTAGCTGTGGTGATAGTAGTGGGAGATGATTTTTAGGGCTTCTGCACTAAGTGTGGGAAAGAAGATCTTTTAAATGGTTTTGTCAGTGTGGAATTCAGTGGATGGTGGTGTTTTTTAGTACGGTTTAAATGTACAGTGCTGCTTCCCAAATAACAATATTCTTAGGAATCAGCTGCCATACATCATTATTGCTATGTTGCATTTGTGGCAGGAAAAGCATTAGGCTTGGTGGCACAGACTGAAGAGAGTTCAAGCTATTCATGTGACTGTGGAACAAGTGGTTTTTTTTTTTGAGATCATATTTGTTTCTTTGCAGTGAAATCAACACGAGTCTAAAAGTCTTCCTTCTCAGTTTTCGCATAACTTATTTAAAATCATCTTCTTCACCTTAGGTTTAAATCACATCTTCCCAACCACTTAGAGACTAATACGGTGTTGCAATGTAGTGCACCTAAGATGCCACAAGAAAGAGAAGTGTTCTCTGTCACAGTTTGTCGTATTAATAGTCCAAGTGATTTTTATCTGCAATTGGTAAGCTTAGAAATGAGGTCTGTACAGATATTTTTATATTGAGCTAATTATGAGCTTCAAATGAGATATGATATCTAGTTGATTTCTGTTATCAGTTTAGAATTCCTGGAATTAACAGATTAATTCCTAGAATCCTAGATTAGAACCAGGAATTTCTAGAATTCCACAAAGGTCTTTTTCTTTTTTTTTTTTTTTTTTTTTTTTTTTTTTTTTTTTTTTAATAGCATTGATTTGTGTGTGGGTACGTAGTGTTTCTTTCCTTGGAGTGGTGGTTGAACAGGGCAGTAGTGAATAATTCTTAGGCTCTTTAGTTCATTTTTCACGTCCATAACTACCTTCCCAGATGATGTGACTGAGTGCATTACCAGAAAAAAAAGTATCCCTTAAAAGAGCAAAAATAGAATTATAAGAATCAAGAAATGTTTGACATATCACAGAATGTTTAATTGTTCTTATTTTAGGCAGGTAGTCAGGTGGGTTTAGCATTTCCAGTGAAAACTGAAGAAATACAAGAACATTGGAATAGCAAAGACAAGACAATTGCTTGCCCAGTTGAAGGCCAAGCTTGCGTTGCAAGACACAAAAGTGGCAACTGGTACAGAGCACAGATCATAGGTGAAGTACTGATTCTTTCCCTGTAATGCTGAGTTTCAGAATCAGATGTGATACTAGAGCAGAATTGCCCTCTAGATATGAGAAGGAACAGATACTGTTTTCCACTGGATAGTCTTGTGCTTGTAGCTGTGTCCGTCAATTCAGGAGCACTGATGTGTGTTTGTTTGTTTTTTTTTTTTCACTTAATGAAATGTTTTATATAGTCTAATTTAAATAAATAAAAGTACGTTTCATTGTCAGAATCTGGCTGGAATTCTGTCATATAATTAAACACTGTTTCACTGAGCATTACAGTTTCATCTTCAGGTTTGTCTGTTATATGCAATCTGGAATTGCAGTTGGTGTGGGTTGGTAATTTCCCACAGTTAGTCTCCAAGACATGAGAGGCGAGAGGAGAATAGTGCATTTAGTTGTGGTGATCTCAAATTTAACTTGCCTGTATGCAAACTTGCATATGTATCTACTTGTAGTTAATGTGGCAGCATCTTTGGAAATGATGTGTTGGGTTCAGAATGCTAAATCTTACTGTTTCAGAAATTGGAAAGAGCTGGCTATTAAAAATAATACAGTTGTTACATTAGCTTTTGGAGCACTTGAAAATACTGTGTTTTCATTGGGGTGGAAATTACTTCAGGATTCTAATGCTTAAGCTAAGACTTCATAGTCCTTGGTGTTAATAATTTGATTTTGTCTGTGGGTTTCTTTTTCTTGAAGGGTTGCCACATGCTGAAGCAGTTGTGGTAAAGTACATTGACTTTGGCTGCATTGCTAACGTACCTCTTAAAGACATACGTGACACAGCAGATGAGTTTCTGAGCTTTCCAGGAAAGGTAAGCTAGTGATTGCCCAAATTAAATACTGAAAATAAATAGAATCCCAAGGGATAGAAAGGGAATTACAGAACTGTTACAGTCATGCAGTAAATAAAATGTGAAGCAAGTTTCTTGACGGATGGGTTTGTGATACAGCATTTTAAATGTTTTTTGGGCGTAGATTTGTAACTTTTTATTTTGGTAATTAAAAAAATAAGATGATTGGGGTTTCAACTGAAATCTAGTATTACCTTGGGGTAGGTGGCGTATGTATGTATTTATTCAAATAACTTTTCTTACACCATAAAAAAGATAACTTTTACATTCTCCCATTTCCAAATAATAAGGTAATCTAATTGCATTTTCGTTTGCTTCAAGGCATTTGACTTCCTTCCTAACTTCTGCATCTTGTAGGAGTTTCTCCTTCTTTAACAAGAGAAAATCATAGTGGAAAAAGAAATGAGAAAGTGTTCATTAAAAAATGCACATAAGCAGAGAATAGCTATTTTTCTTCCGCTGCTCTGGTTGCTCATACTTCTGATGCTGAACTTTAAAACTTTGCATGTTGGTAGTCTTTCATTACCTGTCATAGGCAGCGGAACTAGTGATTGCTGCTATGATGGTTGGCCAGCTTCTATTAGTGAAAATAGGTTTGGTTGGTCACATGTGGAACAGAATGTTTCTGGGAAAAGTTTCAGCAAAAATAATCCAGCTCTTACGACAGCAAGAAAAGGGAAACAGTGAAAACTGCCAAATGTTCTTTGTTGCAATGTCTTAATACTGCAGTTCTGAGTGATTAATGAATAAAGGTGCTGGGATTTTGATAGGCTTTATCTCATCATCCCAGTTAGTTTCTTATTTCTAAGGTTAATAATATCTGTAAGGTAAGAAATACAAATCTTTAGAAAAATCTGTGAGGTGTTTTTCAACTGTTGAATACTTACTACTGGGTCATGTCACTTTGATCATGAGGGAGAGTGGGCCATGAAGATACTGATACAGAATGGAACATGAGCACTAAGGAAACTAATTATTCTCAGCATTCTTCATACCATCCATAGGTTACAGTCTGGCAAGATCCATTAGTCAGAAGTTTGTATAAGAAGTAATAACTTGCTCCCACTATTACTTCCAGCACAGATAGTAAAAAGATCTGCAGGCCTGCTTATGTGTTGCTATGATTTCAAATCTTTCCAATTTAAAAGAAAGGATTTGAAATTCTTTGAACATGAATGAACGCAACATCGCAAAATCAGACGTTCAGAAGGCAGGAGTGCCAGCAGCGAGGCTGCTTGTGCAGGTCTGGTGTTGGTTGGTACAGGAGAGATTTGAATTGTGCTGTTACAGGAAAAGTTGGACTTCTTTCGACCCATTAATACAGTTTGCAGGCATTTTAATGAACCTTTCTGCTGCAGAAATGTTGCTGACCCTGAAATGAGCAGTGCTTAATGTAGTGTTGAGTTTGGCATGCACAGCCCTTTTCTTTTAATGTTATTTAACTCCAGTTTTACTCCTGACTGCCTGTATCTTAAGTATACCATCACATGATATTCTTATTTCCATTACTTTTTTTTTTCCTTCTTTCCTCTGCCTGCATTACTGTTCTTTCTTTTAGTGTGATAAACAAGAAGGAAGGAACAATGCCATCCACAGTTAACTTAAAATTGAACTTAAAATTAGTGTGGCCACTGATGTTTGAAATAAGGATGCAAAGGAATAATTATTTTGATCCAAGTACTTCGTCAGTTTCCCTGTTTGTGTGTTGTTTTGTTTGTTGGTTTGGTTTTGTATTTTGCTTTTGTCTTCCTAACAGCTTTCCAAAATCTGGCAGTTCTAACAGTTTCTGTGGTACTGTGATGTCTGTGTATGCAGTCCTTCAGACTTCCACAGTGGTACAGCCATTAAGCTTAAATGCATTAAGTGCGTGTCACTGCATTCGCTGTGTTAGTCTTTTTCATTGTCTGCAGTCCATTTTAGGTCTGACTGTAAAGACCATAAATAGGGGGCAAGGAGGGTTAATCTCGTTTCAAGCAAGATTCACATCCAGCTGTAGGGGTGTAGGATTACATGGGTCTTAGATACAAATAGTGTGGGGCCAGAAGCCTGGGTCGTGTTGTCTTTGCTGTCTTAGATGGCTGTGATTTTACTGCAATAGGATGAAATTGATTTATGTGCTAGCAGAGAATTAATGAAAGTTATTCTTCAGATGATCAAGTGCAGGCTGGCTTACATTGAACCTTGTGAAGCAGCAGGTGAGTGGAGCAAAGCAACCACAGGAAGGTTCAAAGAAATGACTGAAGATAAATCTGTTTTGTGCTCAGTTGTTGGTAAGTTACCGAGAGTGTATCAATTTCTGCTCCAATATTGTTAAATTTTCTCACCTATAGAAATACGGTTTTCATAGCTAAAAAATAGCATTTGTTTGAAATGCTTACACTCAGAAGTGGGACAGGTAGCAGAATGTGAGAGATTTCAGGCAGGAACTAATTGAAGCAGAGCTAACAGACGTACCTGTGATGAAAGTTCTCTTTGTTTTTATTTAGGGCCACACCAGTATTGGGGGATTTCAGTAATCTGGTTTATTAAGATCAGCTTGTTTCCAAACCTCCTAGCTGTTCTTGGCAGTTTCTGACTTTATTGGCTTCTGTGGGTCTGATCACTGCTGCTCTAAAACATCCTCCCTGTATGCCTCAGGAAAGGATTGCTGTGTGTGTGTATGTGTATGTATATAGTGCTATATAACTTATGGATATGCCATAATATATTTTTTTCCTGTATGCTATTTATTGTTAATAGGTAATTATTTTTCAACATCCATACAAAGTGGTTTGGAGTCCATATAGTAAATGAAATTTACATGCAGCAGGTGGTTTCCAGTAATTATTGGTGTCTTTTTAAGTTGATCTTATAGTTATGTGCAGAGCTGTGGCTCTTTATGTTGTTGATTTTCGCAATCATCAGTCAGGTTAATTCCAGAAAATTACCTTTCTTCATATTATCTGGCATGTCTCTGAACCAATAGTCTTTAATGGATCTTTGGTGCTAATACTGTTATTTGTTAATTATGTTATTAATTCACAGAGATGTTAGATAATATTTTGTCTGTTGAACTTTTTGACTCCCGTGCTTCTTGTGGAAGAGGCTCAAGTATTAACTGCCAGCTAGTCAGAGAAGACCTTGCATCCTACATACCTGGGTAAATACACTGCGTAGTTTAAAAGTTTTTGGAAATACTGGATTTCTATAATGTTTGGCTTCAGTGTATCATCTTCAGTGATTGGAATTTACCACATTTGTGAAACATTCATCACAGTCATCAACTGAAATAAGTTGTGGTTCTGCTGCTGTATAACTGAATTCACAAACCAAATCTGCTTAATAGATACTTTGCTAAAGTGTGATGGAATCAGAAGTAGCAGATAGTGTTTGCATTGTGCTTCTGATGTGCTTGTGATGTGCCGAATCTTTCCTGACTGGTTACTATGGTTCACTTTCCCTTACACTAAGGAAAGAAATACCACCTTTGTTTGAGCTGCACCTCAAGTACCTCATCTCTTTGGAATCTCTGTTATTAGACAAGAAACTCTCATATGCCAGCTATGGACAGAGAAGAATTGGGAAGTCTCATGGGAGGGATGAGGCTGATAAAGAGATTACACTGCCACATACAGTTTATGTTTGGAAAAGACAATAAATGAGTTATAACTTTGAAAATCAATTATTTTTTTTTTTTTTTTTTTTTTTTTTTTTTTTACTGACCTGATGAGAATTAAAAGATTCTTAAACGTGGAGTTTAATTTCAAAAATGAAAATTCCCGAGTTTTGTTGTTTTTGTTTTCTTTTTTTGTTTCAGGAGATGGCAAGTAAGTGGATTTTCACCTTAGTTCAGAAATAAATTAAATGCTAGGAATCCTTGTTTTGAGTTGGGGACAATTTTTAATAAGAAGTCTTGGTAAAGTTAGGTGGTTTTATTGGAACCTTAACAGCAGGATTGTTGTCACCACTGTATTTTCTTGTATTGCTGTTCAGCTATAATTAAAAGCCTTACTAGCCTTAATTAAATGCAAGTTTCTGTGTGACTTCACTAATTTTGTTTTTGTTTTCACTCTCTTCTCTATATTTGTACTGTGGGTAAAATAGAAGCAGGAATAAGAGACCTCATGGAATCAGAATGAAAGACGGGAAAAGTGTTTGTATTTGTACTGTTGCTAGCAAACAGACTCAGCTTGGGGAATTTGACTTGATTTCTTGCTGATTAGAATAAATATCTTGTTACAGATTCAGGTGTTGGCAGATGTAATGCCTGTCCTCCCCTGTTCAGCCTCACTCCCAGTGTCACTTCATTTCAAACACCTGCCCCCAGTCTTTAAGTACTGGAACAGTAAGGAATGCTCTCTGATAAAGCAGTTTGCTACCCAGGAAGGACAGGATAGGTGCTGGATCTCTGAAAAAGTTTCTTCTTGGAAGCCCAGAAATGCAGTTGAAGCTTATGCTTGCTGTTTCCTTGGGGCTTTGTTACTTAGAAGAAGTCAGTTCTGCATTTAGAGATGATTTTCCAACTCTTTACGTGTCTTTCGTTGACGCTGTTCCAGTCATTTACTAGGCCAGGCTGTTGCTCACATAAATGGGCAAATACTGACCAACTTCTGATGGCTTTATTCTGTTCACACCATTACAACAAGTTTCTATTGAGGTATTCTTGATAGAATATAGATAGATATCTGTGCTGTTGACTGTTGAGCAATATTTGACTGAAAAATGTTTGATATGTGGATCCTGATTAATTTACACTCCATTTAGGTACATTAAAGGTACTCCTGCAAGTTCCAAGGAAACGTGGGACAATTCTCTGGAAGAAATTCCTGAAAAACTGAGAGCTTTAAATCCCATAAACATGAAAGCCCTGGAGAGTCAGGATTTCAGATCATATTCTAAGAAAGAGTTACAGGTGATAATTAGTCACGTTGTGTCTCCTAGTAAAATTTTTATCCAGTGGCTGTCATCAGAAAGCAAATTGAAAAGGTACTAAATTTCAAATAAATTTTCTAGAGTTAAAGCATTTATGTTACTTACTTTTGAAGTGTAATTAGAGTAAACTCTGCCATTGAATTAGTCATGGCATTAAATGAATGCCACACCTTTTAATGTTGTCAAGAGAAAGGAGTCTGTTTTTTCAAATAATGGGATAAGAATGTCCATGATCTCTCTGAATAGTTCAGATGTTGAAGGGCTTTATTTGGACAGTGTCTGTTTCACAGCTTCATTTCATTTATTTCTAACATGCCATAAAGAAAAGCAACAACCTTATGCTTCTGTTAAACAGCTAATAAAATTTTACAGTATGCTAGTTAACCAGTCATTGGCTGGATAACACCTATCGCTCATTTGAGAAAATGCTACCACTAGAAAAATGTATTTTTGAATATTAGTTTACAGGAGAAGATGGATGCCTTCTATACAGAATCCCAGCCGCAGTCTGTGAAGTGGGAAAATAATATGCACTGTGCTGTTTATGTGCGTGATTTGAAGCAGTGGTGTAGAGGACAGATAAGCAGAATTGTCTCTGAAACAACTGCTGAGGTAATCTCTCATTCTTACTTTCCTAAAATTTGTAAGCATTCATCAATTAAAGTCTGCATCCTCTGCATTAATACTTTCTCATGCAGCCTTCTGATTTTTGTCAAGCTGCAAATAAAATTACTGCTCCATCAAAGCTCAAATGCTCTTTGCAGGCAACGTGATAAATGAAACAGGTTGAGGTTGACCTTGTGTGTGTTCACACTTTGCTTTGCAACACGGCATAGATTCTCAAGCTATAGCCTAGCAGATTACCTTAGATTCCAATGGGAATGTGAACCTGGTCTTTGTAAGTCAAACTTAATGATCCTTGCTTAAAAAAATGGGGGCCGATTGGACTGAGTGCTGCAACACAGGAAGAAATGTAATCGTGTTCCTTGAACTCTTAAGCTGGTGGTGATGTCCTGTTCCATGTGAGTCTAACATCTGCCTTCTCACATAATTCTGTTTCAAACATGTTTGGTTGCGTTTCTTTGTCGAGAACAAGGAGTGCTGGAGGAGGCTGGTCAGTAATAGGTAACAACTTGCATCAAAAGTAAGAGTAGTCTTGCAGTCGTGCAGGGTATCCAGATCTAGTTTACAGCTGGTTCTTTCAAGCTTCACCACATTATGTACACGGGACTTGCTAGAAGGAACAAAAGCATGACTTCATCTGCTTGTTTCGCAGTAGATAATCTGCTTTCTGAGGCTAAGAACCCTCAAAAAACAATTTTAAAATACCAGTTGGAAATGCTGGAAATGCACTATTCTGTCACTTTTATAGCACAGATTCGGTGGCTAACAATTCTTGTTGTTATATGAAATGACAAAGGGGCAATCATCCTTTATGTGAGTTCGCTGCTAGAGCATGCAGAGCTTTACCTAGGGATGAGGAATGATGTGGCTTAGGGTTTATAGCTTGAGATTAGTGGCAAACCAGTATGGACAGTTTGGTGCTTGTCTGCTACCGATCAACTAGGAGGAAGCAGAAGAGACCAACATACAACTGGGAAAAGCCACATGCTCTAAGGCTGTGATCCTTAGGGGCTTTTATATGTTAGAAGGGCAACACAGCAAAGCACAAGCAATCGAGGAATTTATTCTGCAGTGTGTTGTTAATTTTATGACATAGATGACTGATCAAGGAGCTGACATGGGGAAGGTTCTTCTGAAATTGATGCTTTTGACGTGAGAGCTGGTCTGGGACATGCGGGTGGCAGGCAGCCTTGGCTGCAGCGATCAGAAGGCGATGGAATTTGGGATCCTGAGAGGAAGAAGCAAGGCAAAGAGCAGAATCACAGCCCAGGACTTCAGGAGAGTCAGTTTTGGCTTCCTTTGGGAATCTGCTTGAATGGTACCAGTAGGGAACAGCTGCAGTGAACGGGGGTCCAAGAGCTGTTTATTTTCAAAGATAACTCCAAGCTCAAGACAGGTTCATCAGCGTGGCCTTGCGGAAGTGAGGAGAGCAGGGATGTTGTTTTGACTTCAGCAAGGTTATTTCAGCATTTCTGGATTTACACACTTATATTTACCAGCATGACTGAGACAGCAGAAAAGAAATGAAGCAGGTGACAATCTTTGTGAAGTTGTTTAACCCTTCATGAGGACATCAGTGTGATTTGTCATCTCAGCACTGTGACAGACATCTGCACAAATGCCAGCACTGTTGTTCTTGTGTTGTCTGTTAGGAATCTTGGTAATATTCGTCTCAGTCTTGCTTACCTGTTCAGGAATGCTTTAGCTTACCATGTGTTACAGGTAACACCAGGAGAGTGTGTGTGTGTGTGTGTGTGTGTGTGTGTGTGTGTTTCATTGTATTTCTTGTTTGTAACAGGTACTACTCTATGATTCTGGAGCAGAAAAAACAGTGGATATCAGTTGTCTGAGAGAACTTCAGGAAGACATGAAGAGAACTGAAACATTAGCAATAGAGTGTGCCTTAGCAGATATAAGGTAGCCTTCCTTACCTTTATGCTGAAGTAACAACATCAGAAACCTGATAATGATATAACTTAATTTTTTCCTGTATTAGTACTGATGATCTGTGATTTGAATATGATGGTTTTGGTTGGGGAGAGAGAGAGAAGAGAGGGGTTGGATAAAGAAGAGACAAGGTGGGAGCCTCCTGTCATTTTTTTTGTTGTAAAGGGTTTGTTGTTTTGTTTTTTTTTAAGGGTTATGGTAGATAACAGTGACACAAAATATGATACACAAAGAAAGAATGTTTTATAGGGTGAATTATAAAATGCTGGGGAGATGCTACAGGTTTCCTTCTTTCTCTGAAGACTTGTTTTTCTTGACATGGAATTTGAGATGAATTAGATCTCATTGAAAGTATATAGGAGGTCTGTCTTCTATAGACTACAGACAAGGAAGAGGACTGGGGTATATTCCCCCCTCCATTTTTTTTTTTTTAATACACTGTAAAGAAGTATTTGCAATACTTATTCCATGAATGGATATAAAAGGCTGTTTGCAGGTGAAGTATGCATTTTCCTTGATTCTTTAAGACAGGTGTCACACTTTCAGAGTGCACAGTTCTCAGTTTAACGTATGGGATGTCTAGATTTGAATTCTTTCTGTCCTATGGATTGAGAGGCAAAGTAACTTTTTTTTTTTTAAAGGTTGACTGTAATAGAGTTTGAGATTGGTTTGTTTTTCCCCTGGCAACACAGGCAGTCTAAAAAGAACATCAAAACGCCAGCAGAGGGTAGATTTTGTGGATAAAGTTTGGGTGCACTGCCTTCTCTTTCAGTAAAGGAGATTACTGTTTCCTTAGACCAACAGGTGGAAGCATGCAGTGGACAGCAACAGTGTGTGAGTGTATCTCCTACTGCCTAACTGGCGCGGAAGCAAAAGTAGTGATACAGGTTTGTAATCCAGATCTGCACTGCAAGTAGTCATTTAGCTTCTCGCTTCTGTTTTGAGTATTTTCACTCGTCTAGGAGTCTGAGAGGAACATGCTTAGGTTGTTGCTTGCTCTAAGGCTTTTTGTTGTCCGTTTGTTTTACTTTTGTTTTTCACTGGAGCATTCATGTACCCAGAATAGAGGGGGAAAAAACATGTTAGGTGTACTTGGCTACTAAAGAATAGTATTTACATCTTCATGATCTCTGGGCTCCAGCAAATCCAGCAAACAGCTGAGCTTTAAAGCGCAGTTTTACTCTGTTGCTTCTTTCAGTGCCATGTTTGGAACAGTGTGTAAAATGATGAGGACAGTGATATGGGTTAAGTAAACTTAGCATGTTCTGACTGGGGCACAGACGTTGAGAGTCTCATTGGCAGTGTGCCCTGATGAAGTGAAAGAAGTGCCAGAGGTTGAGCAGAAATGCATGTAGTCATGTTTTACAGCTCTCATAACTTCTTGCAGGAAACCGTTGAGGGGAGCACACTGCCTGTGAAAATCCTTTGGAAGGATGAGGCAGGACAACTGATTGATTTTTCAGAACACCTTATTGAAAAGGGTTTGGCTTTTAGAAACACAAGGTTTGGATACTTTCTTTTCTGTATCCTTTTAGACTCGTAAATCTACGTTGCGGTGAAATAATTCAACTTTTTTTACTTATTATCTTCTGCACTGTATGTAGCAATGAAACACCATCTTAAGTAACTTACATAACTTAAGAATTTTATATGTTCCACATTTCTGTTTAAGCTGGTAGATGTGAGATTTGGTGGTATGTGAACAAGGATTTGCTGACTTTGTGGGTGTGTTTTTCTTTTTTGCTTTCCATTGTTCATCAGTTAATATATTGATATGATTTCGTTATGCTAGAACTGATAAAGCTGCTGTGGCTTATACAGTCCCTGTGAAACATCCTAAAGTACATTTAGAGCAAGTGAACTCACAGCCGAGCACTTGTAACTCAGAACCTGCATGTACAAGAAGCAGCTCTGATGAACAGGAAGACATTAATGTTTCAAAGAACGAACAGAAGTCCAGACTGCCTTTGGAAATGAATAAAACATACAAGCCCCCCATTATACCTGAAGAAAGAAACTTTCAGGCTGTAGTAAGTTGCGTTGGAAATGATGGAACTCTTTATATAATACCAAAATCATCTGGTAAGTTTACGTGGAAGGAAACCCATGTATGTCTATGAATCCGATCGTGTTTGTGTATCAGAAAATGCCAGATGTGTTCTATTGTGTGTGTTCTGTATGGAAACGTAGTTCAGAAAGTTTCCTCTTAGGGAATGCTGTGCTTTAGATACGGTAAGATTTTAGTCTTGAGAGTGAGGGCTGTGCCGACCATGGCAGCTTTGCTGCTTTCAGACGAAAAAGCCCAAATCCCCACCAGGTGGCGCGGCGCCCTTAAACAGACCCAGATCAGCTGTCCTGTCCTTCATCGCCCCGTAGGTCGGGAGCCCTACCTTGGTAACAGGCAGGCTGCCTGTCTTCTCTACGCCGTGTTGGCTAAAGCAGCACGGGTTTTATTTTAATTTTTTAATTTTTTTTTTTAATGTGTGGTGCTCTTATATTGCTGGAGTTTTTTTTTCTTCAATTTGAGCCCAGTACACAGGGTTTTGGTTTTTTTAATAATTTTGGTATGTTAGATTCTGTATCTTATTTTCTGCTGGAACCCACTAAAAGGTGCAGTTTAATCTGGCAGGTGCAGCATTAGTCTTCGGTACCGTGATAATCTGCTGTGGTGAGGAAAAAGAATTTTGCCAAGGGAAAATTCCTTTTGTCACTCTACAAATATATTTAACTGTATGAAAAGCAAATACAATAACCCCCCTGGTCCAGCGCTGTGTTCTTACACTTGTTCCTGTAGAGCATGTCCAGTGCTGAACAAGATTTTTTGGGCAGCTGTTCTGTGGTGGCTTTTGTCCTTTTGTGTCTGAGAATCTGCTGACGTTTTCATGCAGAGATTCTTGTATTCCTCTTGTCAAGGTGTCAACTGCAAAGTTTATAGACCCATCTTTTCAGGGATTAGAACCCTCAATTACTAATGGGCTTAATATGAGAACAGCTATTTCCTTCTTGTTGAAGTGGTAGCTGATTTGCTTATGATACAAATTGAACATACCTACTGTAACAGTCTTGCAAAACATCATTTTGGAATGGCAGGTGTACTTAATGCTTACACATGTCTTTGAATGTGCTGCCTCTTTTAGGTCTGTCTTAGCAATCAGAATAATTTGTACAGACTTTGAATTTCATACTGTGCTGCTTTTTTCTTTTTGTTTTCCAGAAAGTGAACTAAAGAAATTGATGGTTGAAATACAAAGTAACTTTAAGTGCCTTGGTCTTTTGGAACCCTATTCTTGGAAAAAGGAAGAAGCTTGTGTTGTAAGAGGGTCAGATAGCCTTTGGTATCGAGGTAAAGTTGTAGAGCATGGTGGTGGTACTCTGCAGGTAAGTTTGTATGTCTTGTGTGTAAACACGTGTTTATTTTATGTGTTCTCAAGTAATATATTTCAGTGCTTCAAATTTCTAACTCTTTCTGTTCAGCTGACTTCACTGTTCCAGATGCTCATTCTGTTTAAAGCTGATCAGTGTTCTGATTTTGTTTTGATCTTGAAGATGAATTCTGTCTGCTTATTTCAGTTTTCAAGTTTTTCCCATAGTTTTCCTATTAATGATAAATGCTCTTAAGTAAAAGCTGTCTTCAGTCCCTTGATTAGCTGCAAGTAATCTCATTCGATTTCCTGTGTTTGTGTTCTTAACATTTTTGTTATGAACATAAGCAGAATGCATTGAAAATGCTTCTTTAGTTTCCATCTGACCAGCCAGTAGTGGTTGTCTGTTTGAAATCTTTCTATTGCTGTGGTATAGAGCTCCTTTTTCTACTTAAATGCTACTATTAAGTAGTCTCTTCAGTCTGCATGTGCTTTTTTATTACAGCAAGTCGACACTTCCCTAGTTCATAATGTATTTTTAGTTAAACTGTTGCAGATTATCACACAAGAGGCAGATTTTGTGTAAGACTAGATTCTGATCTACCGTGGTGGTTCTTTAATCTTTTCCCTCCTTTCTACTTCATGACATTACATGCAAATCAGCAAATGGTTGTTTTTCTTCCAGAAGAGTGGATGCTGTAAATGAGCTCTTTCTTCTATTAAACTTGTCCTTAAAAACAGGAATGATTTTAGAAGAACTTTTTCATACAGGTACAGTATGTAGACAGTGGTTGCATAGAGAGGGTCCCTCAGTGCCACCTGCATCCAACTACATTGTATACCTCTATTCCTCCATTTTGCATACCATGTCAACTCTACAAGACAACCCCAGTGAGTAATGCTAAATTTTGAGGCTTCTTAGTAGGCAGTTATTCAAACTGATAGTACTGTTTTGTCATAGAAAGGTTTAGTAGTTTGCTTGTATTTTTGCTTGCCTCTGAGAATTCAAAGCAGCTGAAAAGATCATTTCATCGGGGCAGTTCTCAATCAGAAAGTGCTCGATGGCTTTCAGAAGTGACCATGCTTCAAAAACAGCCGTCATTGGAACGAAGTCATTGTGAGACAGGACACTGCAGTGCCTGGTGGTTTGCTGCTCCAAAGTGGCAGTTTGTTCTACAGTAGCAGCAAGAAGAAGCAAGTCCTGGCGTTCATACTGCAGATCAGAAACTTGTAGATTTCCAGTTCTTGGGAAAGTGATTCTGTCAACTTGAGCATAGCTGCGTGGGAAACAATTTGTTTTGCTAAGCTAATAGAAATAGTTTTAAGGCTTTTTTGTTAGACTCAGGAAATAGTTCACATGATAAACATGTGAAGATGTTTGCGTATGTTACCCATTTTTTAAGAGGTGCATTTAAGTGTAGACTACTGAAATACGTAGCTGACTTCTGAGAAAACTTAAATTGCTACAAGACTTAAGCAGTTCAGTTGATAGATTAGTAAAGGTAAGCTTATAGGTGTGTGGGTCAGGAAGCAAATAGATACTGCTTAATATTTGAAGTATTCTGTCTTCTGCTCTCTGCTATATTCAAGTGTACTCCTATGTCTTTGGATTATGTTTCACAGAACTTACACATGTACATGGTAACTCACATGGTACCATCTCTTTCTGAGCCTCTTCAAGATTTGAAAATTGCTGCATCAGCACAGCATTGTCACCCTGTAAGCTTTAGTGCACCAAATAGCAGAAAATGTTACGTTGTTCTAGACAAACCAGGCTAACAGAGTGTGTTTTCAAAGAAGCTGCTCAATGATAGGCATGTCTTTTTGTGGTAGTATTTTAAGAATAATACAAGCATGCTGTTTGTCAGCACGTGAAAGTTCAAAAGTTTCTTCCTTCTTGCCAAATAGATTGGAAGTTCTTGGCAGCAGGATGCAGTGGATCTCCTTCAAAAGCTACTTAGAAATGAGGAGGTTGAAATACGTGTTCAGGTAGCATAATTTCATCATTGGTTTGGAACGAGGCTTATCTTTTTTATTTGTGCTTCTAAACCTGCATTATGAACACTAGCTGAAAGAAGGTAGCAAGAAGTGTGTTTCTTAAATCAAACATTTTTTTCATCCTCAGTCTTTGTGTGAGAAGGAAGGAGAATCCAAAACTAAAATTGCTTTCTAATGGTTTTCAGGCCTTAAAATATATCCTTGTGATGTAAATGATTTTTTTGTTGATGTTTGTCTTCCATTGTCATTCTGATGTGGTAAATTCTTCTAAATACAGCTTTTAAGTGATGAAATTTTGACATAGCTAAGCATGGGCATGTGTAAATTAGTATAGTAGTATTACAAATATTTTGACCAAAAAACCTGAAATTTCACATAACTTCTAGTTGTGAAAGGTAGTTATTATTGAATGAGAAACATGAGATAATGTTTCGGTGTTACACCGAATAGTCACTGCTACCATTCCACAGGGAGACTGTCATGCTCCAGTTTGTTGTAGTTGCTGTTAACCTTCCTCATTGTGTTTGTACCTTTGAATGTATGTGCATGGTGTCGTTAGATTAGAATTTCCTAGCCACTATTTCTAAAACCTGACTGCTGTTATTACTGTTGTAATCTTACTCTGCCTCTTGTAATTAGGAGCTCCCTGATAGTCCCTGGGGAAAACTGTCCATCTGCCTGTATTTCAGTGGAATGTCAGTTTCTTCCTTCATGGCAGACAAGAAGTACTGTGTTGTTGATGACTGTCAGGAAATAGCAAAGCAGGTGAGGTTTTTTGTCTCTTGCAGCTGTTAGAAGGAATACCTGGTTACTTACTGTGAATGTTGATGTTTTTATTTTCTTGCACTTCCATATAGTTTTGCAGCAAGACCAACTATAGCAGCTCCTGAGCATAACAAATGTAGGTGTGATACACTGCTAAAATTGCATGGAACAGTGAGTGGCCAAAAGTTTGTTCTTGAACCTGGTGCTGGAAATGGATTTTTAGTCTGCATTTCTGTTCAATTTGTATGTTCCTCTAAAACATAATTTTAAAAGGATAGGAATAGTATGAAACTCCTGTCACTTAGAAGGGATTAGTTAATCCTAGAAAAGCATCTAAACACAAATTCATGGCAAGGTTGTTCGTTGTCTCATGTAGCATATTTGAGTTGGCTGTCCAGGTCAGATACATGTCTTAAAGTCGACCTGTATAACTGACTTCACCTAGACAGGGACTCCCTGTCTAGTGAGTGATGTGGAAAGTATTTTCTCTTTCCCCACTCCTAACTCCATATAATTCCTGCTATTCACTTCCTTCCATCTCACTGTGTCCCAAGACAATCATACTGGCTCTGGAGGAGGTGGGGAAAACTGATAGGAAATTGAATGCTCTCATTTCTTTCTGGGAGCAAAAGTTGAGTATGTCACCAGCAAGGTAAATCAAGTGACAAGTGAGGGCTCTCCACGTAAACCCAATAATCTTTAGAATTAATTAGATTGTCCTTTTCAAGTCTTCAAGGTCTTCATTCAAGTGATAACTACGTCCGTGTATTTATTTTCCAAGAAGTTTATTAATATCTACAATGAATTTTATGAAGTGCTTGAGGAAGTAGAATGTAAAGGGTAGTTGAAGGATAACTATTTTTCTTTCCAAAGTGAGTCTCTACTTCAGAAAATAATTCTGCAATATGATGTATAATGCTGTCAGTCTCTGCTAATGCAAGTCTTGGAATGTATGATGCAGTTCAGAGAATGTCTGTGTGTAGTAGGACTGAAAAACATAGTGAAAAGTAATCTCAGTGTTTTCATGATGTCAGCACATGACGCACAGCTGTCATTGAGCTAAATAGGAGTCTTGAGATTGTACCATGAAAATGAAACATGCAAAACAAAATTTTAGAAGGAAGCTGTGAGCAAAGAGCAGAATTCAGAGAGCCTGGAGTACTTTCTTCAAGCAGATCCTTTTCCAGAATAAGTTGTTCTGAACAATTTATAGGAAAATGTACCATCTCCTGAGCAAGAGGAGCAAGGCATCTGCAGCTCAGGCTGCTTCCAGAAGCTGTTTGGAATAACAGGTAGATGAAACTTGCAGCTCTGGGTTTATCTGTAGAGACTGAACAGCCATCATCACAAGCCTGGTGATAGACTGACTAAAGGATATCATTAGTATATAAAGCATATCCATCATAGATCTTACTGTTCTATAGGGTTTTGTAATCTCATTTCATTGCTTCTAATCTGTAGTTTTTTGTAAGCATACTGACAGGCACTGTGCTGTATCTCTTTGTTCTAGTTCTGTTAGTAATGGTAATAAGCTGGTTAAGTAGAGTCCACTACACCCGTGTCCTGGTACAGTGTGTTCTTGTCTTTAAGATAGTTTTCTCTAGAGCTGCAGAAGTTGATTTTAGGAGCTGCTAAGACTACAAACTTGTCCTTCCTTGTAAGGAGCAGGGGAGTGCACCCTAAGTGTCCTGGGGAAGCTTAGAGCAGTGATTCTTACTGTAGGTCTTACGTACATAAGTGGTTCATTAGTGTATATGATTACATGCATTGTGTGTGATGTGTGTATGTGTATATACACCTACATGTATATATTTGTATATCCTATTGGGGGGCTGCAGGTTTTGTTTGGATGTCACTGTGGAGCCATGCTGCTAGGTGCTGCCTTGTGCTCATGTATTCAGACATGGGGAGCGGTGATCTTGCTTCATTCTACAGACAGGTTTTTAATGTGTTTGTTCTGAGCTCAGACCAGGCTTCTAGAAATGCTATCTTTTTCCTTAATAGTATTTGACTATATATAAACTCTTTTGAAACAAAGTCAGCTCAAAATTCCTTGAACAGACCATTTCTATATTTATTGATGTATTTCTTTTGTATTTGTATGTTCCAATACATATTAGAACCATAGAATCACAAGGTTGGAAAGGACCTGCAAGACCATCAAGTCCAACTGTCCTCCCACTACCACTGCTAGCACAAGCACTAAGCCATATCTTGTAGCTCCTCATCCAGATGCCTCTTGAACACTGCCAGGGACGGCGACTCCACCAACTCCCTGGGCAGCCATTCCAGTGCCTGACCATTCTCTTGAGAGAAAAAGTTCTTATATCTAACCTAAGCCTCCTCTGGTACAACTTGTGGCCATTTCCTTGGGTCCTATTGCCCCTTTGCTCTTAAAATCTGCATATTTAAGCTCTTAATCTGAGCAAAGGTTTGCTCGTTCTATTCCATCTTAAGCTGCTCCTGGGATTGACAGGTTG
Organism: Centrocercus urophasianus; assembly: GCF_019232065.1. NCBI lineage: Eukaryota > Metazoa > Chordata > Aves > Galliformes > Phasianidae > Centrocercus > Centrocercus urophasianus. The sequence goes on along the minus strand of NW_024885532.1, from coordinate 33,773,053 downwards.
TTTTTAGTTGTTGGTTTGGGCGTTGGTTTTTTGTTGTTGGTTTAGGAGGCAAAACTGGGGAAAGTCTGTCCGTTTTAGGCCAGGAGATGAGATCCAAACTGCAGCTGATGTGGTAGTTAAATTCAGTCTACTGACAGTGAGAAAAGACCTTTAAAAACAAAAAAGTGAATCCAGGTCTTTAGACACCACAGAATGGCTGAGGTTGGCAGGCACCTCTGGGTCCATCTGGCCAAACCTCTGCTCCAGCAGGGAACAAGCTGAAGTGTAAGCTGAATCTTCAGAGCTAGGTGTAATCAGGTTGCCTGTCACAGTGTTCTTGATCTTTGTGTATGTTTATCAGCAGCACACTGTTCACATTGTTATAATGATGTTACTACAACAGTATTTGAATGAGAAATCATACAGATGCCAGTTTGCGTTTTTGTTACGAAATACAATGCTTGACTGAAGTTTGTCTTGATGTAGGTGCTGGTTGAAGGACACACTCCTGTTTTGCCTTCATACAAGTTGCCACCGCTACCTGTTCAAGGCGATATCTTTCCTGTCAGGGTAACCCATTTTGTGACCCCTAAGGAGGTACGATTTGTGAACATCTCACATGCATTGCACACAGGAAACACTGCTGTCTCATCTGCTGGTGAAGAAGATATCAAAAGCTTTGAATTTCAGAAAATACCAAAAGCAGTGTTGCAGAATGCCACTTATTTTACTGATCCAGGTGGTCAAATAGTTCAGCTATCTGAATGATCTCTTACTAGGAATACTCTTAGGGGCTGGGGCAGGCAGAGAAATAAATATTGCCTGTTGACCTGGGGGGGGAGAAAAAAAAATGGAATTTTAGGAAATAGAAGACTGTAGTGTGGTATGTATTAGCCCTGAGTAGTAAGAAACTAGGTCATTGGGTTTCAGTTTTACAGAACACGAAGGATTTTTCTCTTTATTCTCCAAAAATGAAATTGCTGGGATTTTGTACGCTGTGAACCTTTTCTTTGTTTTATGATTGGTCATTGGTTTTCATGTGATCCATACATAGCTGCCCTCTCTAGTCTCCCAGGGCAAAAGGCTGAATATTGATTGATTAAATAAAAGATGCCTGTGTGGGCTTCAAATGTTGGATGAAATACAAAACTAGGAAGCAGTGAGAAACTGATTGTTCTACAAAATCTAATGTTTTTTGAGTGTGTTGATCTGTGTACAAGCACTTGTATGCATCATTTTGGTAAACCAAAAGAACAAGTTTGGCATTCTTAAAGTGATTGTTTTAAATTCAGCATTATGTTTTGTTGTAAATTCATCACATCCAATTTACATAAACATAAAGCATCTTCACCAGAAATATGTATTCTACATAGTCCATTGTTAGGACTAAATGCAGGATGGAAGTATCTGGGAGTTTTCTTTGGTTGTCTGGTCTGCTTCCTCTCTTATGGGAGCAACATTATAATGAGTATTTTTTTTGTTCATTTTGTGCACATTATTTGAACTCTTGCTTCTGATCACAGCATATAATCATAAACACTGCACTCTGCTCTGGACTCATTTATTTAAGCTCCATTACAGCATGGGGTTGTGGTTTGACTGTATGTTTGGTACAAATTAGAAAATTGATTTTCTTCCTGGCTCAGAAATACTAGTAACTTACTCATTAATTCTTAGGACGATCTGTAGAATACGATGTTCAGAGGTAGCTGAGGTGGATTTCTTCAGTTGTTTTTTCTTCTCTGGACCCACAGCATTATGCTGATGATAGCAAATACAGCACTGTTTCAAAAGTTCTTCTTTCAGTAGTTTTAAAATCAATCTTTGGTTTGCCATTATGAAGTGAGATTGTTTATCAAGTAGCGGGAGGGAGGAATCCTAATGAGGTACAGCTAGGAAAGCTTACATAGATATGTTTTCTAGTACATGTGTTCCTTTCACTCTTTTTCGTATTGAAATGTGGTTTTGGTCAACAGTTACTTGCTATTAATTTGGGGGGAAAAAATTATATGAATACAAAATTATTTGAAAGAAGAAAGAGAAGAGAGTTGTGTGCAGAAACCTTTCCAAGATGGGAATAAATACACTTCCAGTAATCCTAGATCACTGAAATTTGAAATTTAAAAGAAGCCTGCAAAGTTCATAAGAAGGCCTCTTCTTGAATAGGTATATATCTGCCTTAATCCTTCTGAGAACCTTACCAAGCAGTCTGCCACAGAGGGAGATGTCAGCTGTTTCTCAGAGTTGAAGACCCTTGATGAAGCCCTGAAATGGTGCAATAAATATGTGGATAGTCTTCCCCTTCTCACAGACTTCAGAACAGGTACATCAGTGTTCATTTTTCCCTTCTTGTTCCATGTGGATGTTCAAAAACCTAAAACTATTTTTCAGTAATAGAAATAATTCTATTTCAGTGTAGCTTTAAATAAAAGTCTATCAGAGTGCATAACTGTATGACGATTATGTGATACACTGAATGGAGACTTCTTCGTCGTATTTCTCCACTAGAAAATGATGGAAAGAACTCAAATTTCTGCTGAAACTGATGAGAACAGAGTTTAGATTGCATGTGACAGTAATAAAGCTCTTCCCTGAAGCTGTAACCGTGGGAGTCTTTCTGTCAAATACTCGAAAGAAATAAGATACCTAAAGATTATACAGCCAAGAGTTGAAGTGATGTTGGCCATAGAGAGTGTCACTTCACTTTATCTGAATTTCTCAGTTTAGGTAAAAGACAGACTTTGTGAAGAAACCAGTCAGTGCTGGCACTGGATTTCTCCAACTAGTAAAATTCTGCTTGGGGCTTGATGCAGTATCTGCCTTGTACATTTTAGACTCTCTTCTGTGTTAAAGAGCATGAATCGAAGTTGTAAAGTTCCAGTGCTGAGCGCTCTGAGTCTTTCTTCTGGTAAAGAAACCAGACTATAATTGCATACCAGTGATAGTGAATTCGAGTTCAGAGGGAGTTGGAAGACATGTAGAAAAAGTAATAGCATGAGTTAGAAATGGAAGAAAACCTGAACTTTTTGTGTTGTTTTTACAGAAATGCCTTGCCTCGTAGAATATGAAGATAGTTTATGGTACAGAGCGAAGCTCCAGTCTGTTGAAGAAGCTGACACCGTTAAGATCCTGGTTCAGTTTGTTGACTATGGCAATTTTTTAGTTGTCCCAACAAGCAAGTAAATATATAAGAAAAAACAAATGCATGTATAACATGGGTGTGCGTGTGTGTGTGTGTGTGTGTGTGTGTGTACATGTGTATGTACTTACTATAAGCGTTTATTTATACCAGTACTCTTAACATACAGATACGTAAGTGATAGCTTATCACTAGATGCCTGTTCTGACTGATGCTGAGCCAGTCCAGGAAGAGCCTTTCAAGCACCAGCCCATGCTCTGGTGTCAGCTGGATATTGCAAACACTCAAGACTTTTAGGGTTGCCTAAACTTATTTGAATTTTCTCTCTTTAAGTATTTTCTCTTCATATAAATACTGCTCAGTCATACTGACATGCTCTTGAGCTCATGCAGTAACTATAATTCCTCGCTTAAGGTAACACAAGAAAAATGGGGATTTGAACAGGTGCCCTGCTTTTCAAACTAGTTAAGATCTTGGGGAGAGACTTCTTGATCAGTTTCCACTCTTTCTGACATAAAAGGACTGTGATGAATGGAGAGATGATATTATAAATCTGAAGTGCTCTGCAGGTATTCTGATTTGGGTACTTCAGAGTGAAGCATCACAGAAGTCCACATGCACCAGCTTTGGAGATATGCATTGGGTGCCTCAGCCTCCCCTCAGGTGCAGTAATGAAACCAGTGTGCTCAGCAGGTTGAGGGCTCTGTGTGGAACTGGCCCTGCTTCTTGATTCAGCCGTGCTGAAGTCCTTTGAGAGCCTAGCCCTCCAGATGGATGAATTTGGTGTGACACCATCAGTTTATTGCAAAGCAGTGACCCTGATCCCAGCCTCCTCACCTTAAATCTTCTGCACTACTGAGCTGTCTTTCTGTCCTTAATAATGGTTTTGATTGACAGGTAGATTATTGCAGGAAAACATTTTTCTTTCTTTGTTGCAGGTTGCGTCAGATACCTCTTCATTTGCTGAAGTATCCTGTTCAGGCAGTACACGCCATGTTGGCTGGCTTTAAGCCTTCATTATGTGATACAAGTGTAGAAAGAATTCCTTACTGCCCAGAATGGAGTGTGAAAGCATTGTGGACTATGATGGACTCTGCAGAAGGAAAACAGCTCTCTGCTTCCATTCTTGTGAGAAGCATTGTTATTTCTCTGCACACTTTTTCAGCCTAAAATCCTTTCTAGCAATCTCAGCGTAATTTCGGTTCGTTCTGCTACGGACCCTCATTGTTTAAAATTGTGAACCATTTACTATGAAGGAGTTGCTGTTGAGGAGAGAAAATCATGTGGCTCTTTGCTTTTTCTTAGAATCAAGATGCTTCTGAGCATCCCTTTTCTTTAAAAAGCAGTTTCCTTTCCTTAACAACAGAAATGCTCCATGCATGCATGGAACTGCGAATAGAGCCAGTGAAGTCATTGTTAGTATTGATTAGCTTGGAGAGAAGGGCTTATTATCCCAGCACTGAATAATGTCACCTTCTGATTTTCAGTCGCTTTTACCAGAGCTCACGATTTTCCTGTATGGCGAAGAACAAAAACTGGTTCATATGAAGCTGATAGAAATGGGACTTGCAGATTTGGACGAATGAAATGTAAGTACAGTGAATAAGAATTACAGATTTGTAGTAGGGCATTATTTCAAAAACTTCAAGCCAAGGTCTAAATTGCCATCTAATGTGAATTGACCACAAGTAAATTACATGTATTCTAAAAAAAAAAAAACAAAAAACAACAAAAAAAAACTCTTCTGTCCCCACTTCTCTAATAAAAAGCTGTTTAAAAGTGGGAATTACTTAAATATTATTGAAGCCCACATAATAGCTGTAAGAAACAACAGTTAGTTGAAGTGTTAATATAACAGGAAGAACTCCTCCTGCTACTCAATGAAGAAGGTAACTTGCAGGTGAGCAGCAGTATCCTCTTCCCAAGTAATTTTAATTATTCTTCATTTTCAGCATTTGTTCTCGATGTCTGTGCCAGTGGTTCTCAGACTGTGTTCTCATCTGTGATTGTTTATGAATGTCCATGCAGTCAAACATGAAACACAGCAAGGAGAAGCTTTACAGTATGCATTGTCTACAGAGATGCTGAAGGACTGCTTTGTTCTGGTTTTTGGAGGGGTGGTTGGTTTTTATTTTTAACCAACTCAGTATTGCTTTTCCCTCCCATTTCTGAGCACTCTTTTTATCTGTTTGTCTTCTCTGGTTCTGAATCTTGAAAGAAGTGAACTTACTCTAAACCACTTTTGACCTTAAAGCCTTTAGTATTGTTTTATCAACTGTTTTTGTGAAAACAGATGGAATGAGTGTGAAGTAGTGAAGAAATAGATACAGAAGTAATGTTGGGCACCACTGTTCATTGTAATAGGTGAAGGGATGATGATACTGTGGTATAACTAGTTTATATTTCAGGCATATTTGATGACAGTGCTGTAGTACTGGAACTAGGAATGAACAGGTGGGAGAGGGCGATGTTACTGCTGTTGTTGTGAAACACGTTTGCATTGTTGCGTTTTGGTTTCAGTACAAGATGGATGTGTTTTTGTTGTTGCACTTCTTCCTCCTCCCTTGTCTGCAGCATTCAGTTGAAAGTGTTAGAATAAAGAGGAGCTTGCTCAGCATAAATGATGGTTTCTTCTCTTTTTATATAAGCACTTAGATCTTAGTAATGTAGCATACACTCCTAAATACCCTTAATGTTCAGGGCTCAGCTCATAGAGCAATTTGTTTAAATTACTAAGGAAAGACAAAAATCAGATAATGAAATCTTAGACATGGAGAAGGTGAGAGCCTTCTTTTACAAAACAAAGTTATTTTACTTTCTCAGAGATCTCTCTGAAACTCATTCCTTCACCAGTACCTAAGTGTACATATCCGCATATCCACCTCCCTGGCTTCCATCTAACACAAGACAAGGCTTGAATCTCACTAAAATCAGCTGAGTCCTTTCAATTTTCTAAAAACTGAGTGGTTTCAGTCCGAGACTCTTGCTTCAGATTTGCTAATTTGATCCTCCTTCAGTTCTTGAGCAAGGTGGCTGTCTGCTGTTTGTTTTCTTACTGTAAGCATAGTACTTAAAGATGCCCACTCTTCTTCACTGTAACTGTCACATAATCCTGCATTCAGTACAGGCTTCCTCAGTGCATGCACCACACTGTGCATTCATTGACTGCTGCTAATCCTGTCCTGTGATGTTATTTTTAACCTTTACCTGGAGTGTTTATGCAGATCATTTCATTCATACATCTAAGTAATGGTTAAGAAAACCTTGAAAGTACAGTCCCTGTTTGGGTGGTAGCAAAAATAACTGTTACTGCAACTGGAAGATCACTTTGGGAAGATGCCCTCTGTAGAGGTGTTTGCTGTCACAGGGTGTCCTTAACTCCCCTTTTTTTTTGTTTTATGAACAGAACTCTGTATGCACAAGCTATTTTTATTTCTTGGCTTTCTGCAAGTTTAACAAGATGAACCAAAATGGAGGAAAGACAACATTGTGTGTTTTTAGGCTGTTGCTTTTGTCACTGATTCACATGTTGCCTTGCATGGCAGAACAGCTTTTCCAGATGTCCACATAGAACACACATGCACAAAACTTATCTGTAGAGCTCGAAGCCAGCATCTTGCTCACTGTTGCACAGTACATTTACATCATGTTTCTACTAGCAGGGGAAAGGTCATTTCATGGTCTTTGTCTGTATTCTGGTATTGAAGTGCCCTGTGTGCTTTTAAAAATACCATACAAAGCTGTTGTCACCTTCAGAATGTAATGTCCTTAGTTCAAGACAGCTGTTTATAATTAAGTGACGTGAGAACATAAGAGTTCAGGAAGAACTGCCATCTGAGACTGCCAGAAAAGAGTGCTGGCCTGTGCAGACAACCATGCAGCTCCTAGTTGAGTAAGCATAGGTCCTAGTCCAGTTTGACTTACCTCTTCAGTAAACCAGTGCACACACCGTAACTGGAGCTTGCTTTCCCTGAGGAAAAGGGGGAATGGGACAAACACAGTACAAGGGGAAGCAGGCATCTATCTTATGTTCTATTGTACAAAAGAAAATGAGTTAAATGTCAGTATCTACTGCAGTAGAGGATTGCAGCAGACACTACAGCAGTAGCAATATTTTGCTTAGAAGTACTGAGGTTTTAAGTACAAGTCAGCTTACAAGTGATTACGTATTTCCTTTGGTGATGCACTGAAAAGCAGTAGTGCCATTCACATAAAATCAAAGGATCTTGAGCTGGAAGAGGCTACAAGAGTCACTGAGTCCAACTCCTGATCCGCACAGGACCTTGCCAAACCAAGCCCTGTGATTGAAGTGTTGTCCAAACACTCCTTAAATGTGGGCAGCTTAAGGCTGTGAGTGCTGCTCTGGAAAACCTGTTTCAGCAGCTAACTGCCCTCTGGCGCAGCCCCTTTCCCTCACCCCCAGCCGCCCTCCCCTGACGCAGCTCCATGTCGTTCCCTATCACTGTCACACAGAGCAGAGCTCTGCACTGCCCCTCCGCTCCGTGTGAGGAGCTGTAGCTGCCATCAGGCCTCCCCTCAGCCTGCTCTGCTATGAGCATACAGGGGGCTTCAGCCCCTCCTCACACAGCTGGCCCTCCAGCCCTTCACCAAGCTTGTAGCCCTCTTTTGGATGCTAACAGCTTTACATCTTTATATTGTGGTATCCAAAAGGTGAAGCTGCATGGAGCAGAGTGGAACAACCTTCACCTGGATGAGGGTGCTGGGCCTGGTGCACCTCGGGACACAGATGGCCTTAAGCTCATGACAGTGAATAAAATCAGCATTCTGCTATATTAGGCCACACAGGGTTTCCAACAGCACAACCTTTTATCTTAAACTGAAAAATCTTCTCTTGTATCTTTAAAATAAGGTCTGCTGCAGCTGTTTGACACATTTTCACTGGTAGCCAAGGATCTGAAAAATACTCATTAAACACAAGACAGTAGTGAATTGATAAAATCCTTCTGAAAAGTAGAAACAGGCAAAGAGAAAGCTGTTGTAGTAGCACCAATGAAAAATAAGTTTATTTCAAAGAAAACTGTAAGTATATACACAGCATACAATTAAAGGCATTTGTCATCTTATTTACAGGAATGTACATTATTTCTGTTGCACTAACAGAGTCAGTGCTAATTACAACTTCGTGTCCATGAGAATATTACCATCCTTATCCTTTACTCTTATTCTCCCAGAGACATACTTTGTTTCCTGGTGTCCATTTGAGTACACCGTCTTAACAGTCCCATCTGGATACTCCCGTCTCTTAAACTGTGATGTGTGTAGTTCTCTCTGACCATTATTGAACTCTATAGTCTTGCTTCCATCTCTGCATTAAAGACACATATGTAAGATGTATTTTGTAAAAACCATTATAAGGACTGTAAACAGGCTTAAGCTTATTCACAGAACAAACAGTACAGACACAGAACAACACAGTACAGTTCCCTAAAGTTCACAGTCACAGAACAAACAGTACAGTTCCCTAAAGGAACAAATGAAAAAAAAAAAAATCTAATATGTTTTGGTAAATACCGTGCCATTTTGTTGATACTCAAAAGCACATTTCTGCAAAACTCATGCAACTTCTTCATTCTTGAAAGCCTCCACCACACATTTCTCTGTCTAATCCTGTTGCTACAACAGTTCAGAAGCTTAATATTTTGAGTACCGTCAGTTTGGATCTGAGCCCTCATGAGGTAAAGCTGGGTACTCACATGTTCTCTAGTATTACATACAAGTCAGAAAAGTCATTTAGGCTACTGTGTTAGACTGCATTGTTGTTGTCTGCATTTTCTTTATCTCCTTCACACTACAGAAAATAAATGTCAAACAGCAAGCACATCTTCACAGTCCAGTCTATTCAAATGTAAGTTTTAAAGAACGTATCTCTATATACTGCCTCTGTCGGTGAGCTCTTACCTACTGCATCCCCGTCAACAGGCCAGGGTACCTGAAAATACAAAGCTTACCGCTGAATGCGAACAATTGTGCCATCTGGAAAGATGCTTTCTTCTTGTCCATCCGTAAATAAACTTTTGATAGTTTGATCAGGGAACGTAATTTCTTTCTTGCCATCAGGATAATGTTTCTCTAGAATGTATTTTGTGACAAGTTACTATTATATAAACACAGATCACACCAGTAGTGTCGGGGGTTGGTTGGGCTGGATGATTTCTTTACCTATTTGTCCATTTGAAAATTGCAAAATCTCTAAGCCATCAGGGTACGTAGTATGTGTAGTCTTCGCATCAGCATAATAGTAAATCTGAAGAAAACAGTTGAAATTAACTTATCTAGCCAGAAATTGTGTGTGTACACACATGTAAGTATTTATAGAGAAATGCAGAAGATGCAGGATACATACCACCGTTTGATCAGGCATAATCTGCTTTACATCTCCGTTAAAGAAGGTTATTGTTACAGTTTTCCCATCAGAACCCACTTTTTTCCACGTCCCATTAGGAAGAAATATGAGGTGACAGCCGTTTTTCAAAACCTTTTCAACCTAACGAATAGGTTACAGAGGTCAGTATTAAGACATCACATTCAAGTATCCATTGATCTTTCACTTCTCGTGAAATTTCAGATTCCACACTTTCATTTTACCCTTCCATCAGGATAAGCAATTTCTCTCTGTATCTCTTCACTGTCTGTATGCACAGGTTCAGATGGTACTGACACGGACACGAGAGCTTCAGCAGGAGAAGTGTCCTGAAATGATAGCAATAATATAAGCTTAAAAATCAAGCTCTGTTTTCATTCATCTTTCATTTCATAGGCTTTCAGGTATTTTAAGAAACAAGTATGACAGTAGGAAGACAAATATAGGAAGTCATAAAACCAGTGTGGGTTTTATGCAACTCCCAGTATAACTACAGTGATGCATTCAGGCCTGCAGTAATCAGAGAGTGATCAGCTTTTGTCCAGACTAAAATGAAATGAAATTGCTATGGCTTGGTGCCAACTGGCTGAAGTTATCCATATCACAATGTGAAACAACTGATAAAGTTTTAGAACACCAAATGCTACCTACAGTATTCCAGAATTAATTCAGCTACATGAAGGATTCTTGCATGGTTTCCCTACGTGGAGCATACAAACAGCCAGCCTCTTAAAATGGAAAACTTTGCAAAATTCTAGAGGGTAAGAGATTATTATTTTATTTCCTTACCTCAGCTACAGCCACAGGTAGAGCGTTCTGCACTGACTATCACATAGCCATTTTCATGACAATAACAGCATTGCAATTCAAGAATAAGATGGAGTCAACAGCTTTCCAAGTCACCTTCCAAATATTAAGTACTGAAAACTACTCCCTTAAAAACCAAATCAGGATACAGGACTTATTACCATAACAGTTTTAGAAGAATCTTGTAGTGTCGTCACTGTCTCTGACTTGCTGTTGTCCTTAGCAGGTGCTGATGCAGGTCCTCTAGAAAGCTTTCCTACTCAGATAAATGTAGTGAAGTTAATTTGGCCAGTAAAGTACAGATTAAATGTTAAAATCATATAATGAGGTCAATCTGTACAGGACACCCATAGTTTTTAAGTGAAGCAGAAGCTGAAAATAGTATGTCTATGAAAAAAAAAAAAACTCAACATATGTCGCTGTCTGGGGTAAGTCATCTGCCACCAACACACCCAGAAGCACTTTCACTGAGAATGGGCTCCTAACAGCTTGCTCCAAAATCTTGCCTTGGGACATGTCTATTTATGCACTCAAGTTCATTACAGCTATTTCCTATTTTCAGATGGTCCTTTAAACACATGCAAAAAATCCACATTTATTTTCTCCGTTGAAGAATTAACCAACTAGACAAATGTGTACCTTTTGCCTCTGAATAACCTCTGCCATTTATCTTGCCACACTTCTGAGCTGGAGGAAGCAGAGATCCAGTTTCACTTTTCAGGCCTCTATTTTGCGGACACTGGAAGTAAGGAAGTTACACTTGTGGTTTATATGTGACATTTATTCCCAACTCTTCATGCAGTTGCAATAAAATTTATACACCATTTGAGAGGAAATTCACTGCAAGCTTTCTTCACAAGCTATACATTTTTGAGATTAGTCATCAGAAGAGCTTGTGTGATGTAGCCCAAAAGCTGTATTTTGGAATTGTCTGCTGCCTCATGACCAAAAACTGTAGAATGTTTATTTGGTGCAAGCAATCCAAAATAAATTACATTTCAAGATTAAATGTAACTACTTGAAGCACTGGTGAACTGCCTGGTTTGCCTGGCTGATCCTTGAGCTGCAGAGGTTCTCAGATCTCGCCTATGTATTTTTTCTGCTTACAATTGCATTGTTTGAATTTCTAAGAAGTTAAATTCCTCAACAAAGGACACTGCCCACGGTGACGCAGCCTTGGAGATTTTCAGAAGCTGCTTGGACATGGTCCTGGGCACCCTGCTCTGAGGGTCCCTACTTGAGCAGGGGCTGGGCTGCGTGCAGCCGGAGAGCCCCTTTCACCTTAACCCATTCTGTGAACATTTATATTTGGAGAGAAGGTGCCACTAAAAACAGTTCGGTCTGGCACCATCTGCAGAACCCCAAGATCAGTGAATTATAAGTCTGGTTGTGCCTATTAGATTCTAATTTCACGATCCAAAACACAATATTCACGCAGACCTAAACGCTGAGATGAATAACTTACTACAGATTCTGTTCTTTTTAAAGTCATCCCAGAATTTTCCACTTTCTTCTTGCTTCCAACAGCTTCTACTTTTTTCCAGGCTTCTAACCGAAACCTCTCCATAATTTTGACTTCTTCTTTCAGCTCCATGTTCTCATTTACTAAAGCATCTATTTGATCCTTCAGGCGTCGATGGGTGGTTGACCATTTTGCTTCTTTCCGTTTGAAATCTTCCTGTAACTCTGCAATCTGCTGTTTTAAAGCCTTAGAAGAATGTTTATAAAATGTTTCATTTTTTTTAAATATTAAAAGATTTCAAATTTTCTAGGAAAATAATATAAGAAAAGATTAAGAGAAGGGAGGTTTTCTTCTGTGAAAAGAGTAGCATTAACTTTGGACTACCAACTTGAATATCTCAACTTCAGTCACAGGAGCCCCTGTGATCATCACACTTTCAGCCTCCTTTACACTTCATAGTCAGGCCAACACAAACACACTTGAGGCAGAAATGTGCTGTGTATGTGCTATAATGTGCTATTTAAGGCTACCTCAAAAGGACCCTTAACAAATCTTGGCACGAGAAAACAGCAAGAACAAAGTCACATAAAATACTCATGAATCCATGTAATTCATTTTTCAAACGTTACTTCAGTCTGTCGAGGTAGCATCAAGAAGTGATATCCACAAGTGAAGCTTGATACAACTTGGCTGTGTACCTGATGAATCTTGACAGTGAAGGAACAAACAGATCTTGTTTCTTTATCACTGGCATTTAAAGACTTACGAGTAAATCATCAGAAAACATGACTTTGAAAATTACAGATGATAACTATGTTTACTGTGGAACACTTAAAAATAAAATTTAAGCATAGTTCTAGTTTGTATTTTCATTCACTACGCAAATCAAAACTTGCAATGTTATATGAGCTATAGTCATTTTATATCAAAGTTGAAGATCACTCTACCATAGTCTCATGCAGTTTTTATGCATGGAAACGTGACAAAAATATTTGTAAGGTTGGCTTTGTTGTTTTGTTTGTTTGTTTGTTTGTTTTTCCTTGAAAGTACCAGATAATGTTATGAAGACTGCAATTGTTTTCCCAATTAAGCCAATTGCAACCCTTCACATGATTGGCCTAAGTTATAATTAGTTTCAAGTTAGTTCTCAATTGCCTTTAAATGAATTTCAGTTTTCCTGTGTAAATAATAATAGTAACTGTTATTTTCATACCTGAATTTCATCACGTTCTTTTTTGTCTGGAATTGCTCTAGCTTCTATGGTATACTTTTCAAAAACTTTACGTTCCTTTTGCAGTTTTTTCATTTCTTTTTTTCTATATTCCTCTATTTCAGCAAGTTCTTGGGATTTCTGCTGTTGAAAGTCTGCAATTTCTTTCCTGCAGTTATAAAACAAAGCATTGTTTTAAAACTATAAAAACTATTTAAAACTATTGTTTTAAAGCTATAAAACTATACAAACCTGGAGTGAGAAAACAGACTCTAAATTCTGTAGTCAAACCCAGCATTTGTTACCCTTGGAAGATTGGCTTATAAGCAGTATTTCATAGAATCGTTTAGGTTGGGAGACCTCAAAGATCGAGTCCAACAATTGTCATACAGCTAGTGTTTGATGTCCAGCTATTTCTGGATCTGTATCTTTAATCACAAAAGTTATCCAGAACCTAGCAAAACTTCCTGTGGAGGACTTGGGGGTCCTGGTGGACGAGAAGCTGGACATGAGCCAGCAGTGTGCGCTTGCAGCCTGGAAGGCCGACTGTGTTCTGGCTGCAATAAAGGGGTGGCCAGCAGGAGAGGGAGGTGATTGTCCCCCTCTACTCAGCTTTGTGAGGCCCCAGCTGCAGCACTGCGTCCAGGACTGGGGCCCTCAGTACAGGAAGGACGCGGAGCTCTTGGAGTGTGTCCAGAGGAGGGCACTAAGATGATCAGAGGGCTGGAGCACCTCTCCTATGAGGAAAGGTTGAGGGAACTGGGCTTGTTTAGCTTGGAGAAGGGAAGGCCCCGGGGAGACCTCATTGTGGCCTTCCAGTACTTGAAGGGAGCTTATAAACAGGAGGGGGAACAGCTGTTTACGAGGGTGGACAATGATAGGACAAGGGGGAATGGTCTTAAGCTGAGACGGGAGGTTTAGGTTAGATATTAGGAGGAAGTTTTTCATACAGAGGGTGGTGATGCACTGGAACAGGTTGTTCCAGAGAGGTTGTGGATGCCCCATTCCTGAAGGCATTCAAAGCCAGGCTGGATGTGGCTCTGGGCAGCTTGGTCTAGTAGCCCATGGCAGGAGGGTTGAAACTAAGTGATCTTTGAGGCCCTTTTCAATCCAGGCCATTTTATGATTCAGTAAAGCTTTGTGTGCAATTGCAGCCCAGAAGGCCAACAGTATCCTGGGCTTCATCAAAACAGAGTGGCAGCAGGGAGAGGGAAGGGATTGTCCCCCACTGCTCTGCCCTTGTGAGGCTCCATCTTGTTCATCCAGGCCTGGGGCCCCAGCACAAGAACGTTGTGGAGCTGTTGGAGCAGGTCCAGAGGAAGGCCACAAAGATGATGAGAGGGATGGAGCAATCTCCTGTGAAGAAATGTTGAGGGAGTTGGGCTTGTTGAGCTTGGAGAAGGCTTCAGGTAGGCCTCATTGCAACCTTCCAGTACTTAAGGGGAGCCTATAAAGCAGGAAGGAGACCAACTGTACACAGTCTACCAGTGATAGAAAAAGGGTGAATGGCTTTAAACTAAGAGGGGGGGAAATCTAGGCTAAGTGTTAGGAAGAAATTATTTTCTCAGAGGGTGGTGAGGACTGGCACAGCTGCCCAGAGAAGCTGTGGATGCCCTATCCCTGGTGGCATTCAAGGCCAGATTGGAACTGGATGATCTGTGAGGTCCCTTCCAACCTAAGCCATTCTCTGATTCTAGATTCTATGAAAGCTTGCCAATATTCCTTAGAGCAGTGGAACACCATTCCACCAAAAGCTGCTTGTAAAAGAAACAGTGACTAATAGCAGGTCACAAATCAAACATTAGCCAGCAACATGATGCTGTATCCAAACAAAACAAAATTAACTTTGGCAGAAACAGGTATGCCACTTTCAAATCTCCGCAGAATTATTCTGCTGTATTTACTGCTTATAATTCCCCTAGCTGAAATGAATACTAATGCTCCGTTTGTACATCCAATCCAAATGGACAGCATCGATCACATTCAGGTGAAATCTGTTTTATGACACCAGTTTAGGACTGTGTTATTGCTCAGAATAGAAGTATACACGAGAAAATTCTCACTGGCATAGCCTTTAAGGATATCATATTGAAGCAGCAGGAGTGCTCAACATTCTTCCTAGATTGGCAATCTGTTTTTACGACTACATTTCATACATACATACAGAAACAGCCAGTTTCTTGATCTATGTCTCCACTGTTACTAAAATACATGAATTACTTAACAGTACCTAAGTAAAACTGCACAGTGTGATAGCCAGGAACACACCATTTTAGTGAACGCACCAAACTATGGGTTTTCAATTCAGGATTACCTGATGCTTGCCAAGGCATGCTCTCTTTCTTCACGGAGTTTAGTTAGAATTGTGTTTTCAGCTCTGAATCGCTCAATTTCCATTTCCAATTCAATGAGTTTCTCTCTCAGTGTCTGGGATGGAACAGTGGCTCCTACCATACAACAACCAGATCCATTAGACTGAAAAATTACTAACACACTAATTTTAAAAAATCTATATACTATTTTACAGATAGCAGTAGCATTGCAAGAAAACTCTAGTACTGAAGTGACATTCTGAAGTACCCTGCACTATATACTCAAGTTCCTCATCAAGTTCATCTATAATATTTGTAGAACTAAACATATAACAGAAATCAGAATGTGAAGGACCTGTAGAGAAATGAAGATATGATAAGAGCAAAGCATCAAAGAGGAGAGTTACAAATGTAAGTTTTTCCAGCTGTAAGTTTACTCACAGCACAGCCTGCTTGAAGTCATCACTGACCTGAAATGGATTGTAGAGGCCCAGAGTATTTGTGGGCCTCTCTGCCATTCCAGTTTCCTGTTCAGTCACTGCTTAACACTCGTAAGGCTTTCATAGTCTGCTTCTGAGCATGCAAAAAGAGGCTAAGTACTGATGCTGTAGCGTAGTTAGTTGCCTCGATCACTCGTAAATGCTGCTAGCCATTACTCCCAGCAACAAGACCCAGCAGATTTCTTTCGAAAGCCAATAAAACAGTTCTCCATAAAACACTAAACCTACCACTTCTGCTTCATATGATCTTCAAAAAAACAGAAAAAATCCTAAACATTTATTGGTGCAGAGTTTGAAACTGACACCTCACCATCTTACAGAGAAGACATGCAAGGCTGCACCATCATGTTGTCTGTTCTAGCACAAACACAACAGCTTTTACAGGAGATTGTAGAGATTGTAAGCCTTCTGCATACCACAGCCGTATAGCTGAAATGGTTGAAATCAACTTGGGACGAGCAGAAAAATTAACTTGTTTTCTATATTCCAGGTGAATTCTCTACATAGTGCACTGCAGACAGAAAACAGACATTGCTGACGCATCCAGTTTTACCACAGGAACAATCTAACCTAGGAGTGCATGGCACTACCCAAATGAGGTGTAGATGCACTCACTGGAAAGGGAGGCACTGCTTCATTTTCAGCATGCTTTTGCCTCTTTGCTTGAGTTTGAAACAGTGGTCAAGCGCCTTCGGATTAAGTTAGTTGAATGAGGCGATGAGACAAAAACTAGCCTTCAGGGTGAAATAAATGAAGGGTTTCACTGAACTTATCATTCTGCAGGCTGTGCAATGACTGCATCTGGCACCAGACACAACCAGAAGAGATGAAGGGTGCCTACAGTAGAAGTCTGTACCTTTTGGTGTAGCGTCAAGTTGCAGCTTAAGCCTTAGAAGGAAAGACTTGTAAAACATGTATTCTTCAACATTTCCTACCAGTTGCTGTTCTCTCACCTCCTGACTCCTGTTCCACATTTGATTTGATTTCATGCTCTGGATCACAGCCTGTCTTCTGTTTTGGTCTCAGTGAGGGAAACAGTTTCACCATCAGGTCTGATGGAGGTCCATTTGAATCGCTGTCCACTGCAGGCTGTTTAGACAGTTCTTCCCCCCTCTTTGAGGCAACTTTTCTCTTTAATGCTCTATCTGGGAAAGGTGTATCATTCTTACTGAAAAAATCAGTCTGTGAGGTCATTGTAGTGTATATTTCAGGTAAACCATCATGAACATAATTTTCATCAAGATCACTCCATGTTCTCTCATCATCAAACTCAAACTTATTCCTGTTTACACAAGACATGCTTCTTTGGTGGTCTGAAGCTTTTCTAACCTTTTGGTTTGACTGTGCATCTTTGTCTGACGAGTCAAGGTTGGCACTTCCATTTTTGCTTTCTTTGCTAATATCTGTAGCAGAACTTCTATAATCTAACAATTCTGGATCGCTTTCTCTATGGCTCATAAAGGATGTCTTAACATCTTCATTTTCATATTTTAAAGTGGTCTCAAATTCTTGCTCAGAATCTGTAGTACTGTTACCATTTTCTTCATCTTTGTCTTCATTCACAATCCACTGAGTACTTTTTAAAGCAGGAGCTGCTGTCATGAAAGAAGCTGAAAACGTTACACTATCTGCTTTATTCAGTGGATCCTTTAGTCTAGAAGCTGTTTCTGAATTTGACATCGCATGATTAACTGCTTTATCATTTTTATTTCCCACAGCCACACATTCTGCCTTTTTCTTGTTAACAAATTCCTTTACTTGCTGCTGTTTTGCCTTGATAGGGGTAGAGGACATTCTGCGTCCTTGTGAAGTTTGCTGATCTCTATCTAAGATCCTTTGCACAAATGAAGAATTACTTGAGAAAGATATTTCATCTGCAGCCTGTTCTAGAAACAAAAATTCATCTAATTCCAGGTTTTCTTTTTCCTTTTCTTTTTCCCAGTTTTCCAACTTATTCTGAAATGAAACTTCAAAAGACAGTTCTGAATCCTTTATAGAGTGAGTCACAGAACAGTTAGAATTAGAAAAGGCATCAGCCATCTCACAAGATAATGGAGGCTTTTCTGTGTAAGGTAATTTGTTTCTGATTTTGCTGCCAGTGCTAGACTTAGTAAATTCCACTACATTCTCTTTATTTTCTATTTTATTGTTTATTTTATTGACTTCAGGCGAAAAAGAAACCTTAATCTGTCCATTAAGATTTTTTCCTGGTTGCATTCTTGTTTCCAGTGGCAAGGAATTTTTTCCATTGTAATTTCTGAGTACCAGGGTCTTCTGAAGAGGACGTTTGGCTTTGTCAGGCTGGTTATTTTTTTTACATGGTGTAAGAGAGCTCTCAGAAACCAGTTCTTTGCCAGAAGGCAGACTTTTCTTTTGCATTTGTGATCTGTCCACTCTCACATTTCTGTCATCTGAAGCCCTCTGTGGAGGCTTCAGCATGTTTTCCCGAAATTTTGTTATCTGAGATCTGGCATTAGTAAACCTTGTTAAGCCTTCTCCTCTTTTTAGGAAGGGTCGTTTGATCACAGGTTTTTGAATGGCTGATCCATATGTCTCCTGAAAGGGGATAAGGAAAATTAACACACACACACACACACACATTAAATCCCTCGTGCAGTTTTAAGTTTCTGGGTTTTTGAATTTGCTTGGGTTTTTTTGCTTGTTTTCCAAATAAACCCCACATGTTAGTAGGAATTTATAAAGTGCATTTACTTCTACTGGATTTCTGAAAGCATCTTAAACAAAATAGTTAGGACTTATTGTTTTATTTTGAAGATGAATTATTAAGATGTGAATATTGCAGCGTTAGCTTTTGATGCCAGAACCTGCTGTCTAAGTTCTTAAAGCACCTGTCACACAATGGTATAATATTTAAAAAACAACTTAGAAAGAATAGAAAACCTGTAACTTCTGTTTTTGCTTCAGACGCTGCTCTTCTATTTGCATCTGTTCTTCCACAAATTCCTCAAAGGTCTGTTTCTTCTCCTGAATCGCAGCTTTAATAGGTCTGTAGTAATTAAAAAAATTATATATATTAACATTTCTGTGTAATTTAATTGCATTTAACATCACTGCTAATCAAAGACCTGGGATACAATTACCTAAACAATGACAATTACGAAGAACTTTAGTCACTGAGTGGCAAAGCTAATCTGAAAAATGCATTGTAGTAATAGTTGATTATCTTTTGATAAAATTATTCATACACAGCTAAAAAAAATTGCCATCGCGACCAGCCATTCTTCTGCCCGAGCCATCAGACTCACACTCAGATTGTAGTCATACTGATAATAATATCTATCTAAGATCTAATAATATCTATCAGTATGATTGTAGTCATACTGATAATAATTTCTATGGTATGTCCTTCACATTGATTCATAGATATCCTACAGAGATCAGCCTGCATTCTGGGTCTGGCTAGGATGGAGTAAACTTTCTTTACAGCAGTCCATATGGTGCTGCTTTGGATTTGTGACCAAAACAGTTTTTTGTGCTGTTGTTGAACACTTCTTGCAGAGCATCCAAGTTTTCTCTGGTTTCTCATGCTGCTCACTCTGTTCACCCCATCAAATAGGCTGGGGATGGGCAAGAGAGAGAGGGCAGAGCCAGAAGAGTTGATCCAAAGTGACCAAGAGTTCCATGCCACACAACATCATGTTCAGCAATGAGAACTGCAGACTTGTTTTCTAAAACTACACAGGACCAACTGTGCATCGGTCTGGTTGTGGGAGATGGCCGCCTTCTTAATGCTGGGGTCTCTTCCTCTCTTTTCTTCACTTGTTGTGAAGATAAAGTGTCTTTATCTCAACCCACAAATGTCATTTTACTTCTTCCAATTCACCTCCATTGAATTCTGAGGCAGGGTGACCAAGTGGCTGCCCGAGGTCAACCCAGTACTGCCTGGAACAAGTATTTCATGTTATGACAGGCAAGGCAGAGCTTCAAAACAATGCCAAGCACTACTTTTATTCCATCAACAGCAGCAACAACAAAAAGCTTCTGACATCCATGAGAAGGCTTCTCCCACAAGCACTGTTATTTCTTAGCCACACATAGACACTTAAACAAACATAACTCCTGGTAACAAACTAAAAAGTTGTGGCCTTACACTCTTCCTCAACATCACTACTTTTGCTGTGTAACAGTGGAGAGGAGTTTGTAATGAATCAGATTGAGTGCGGTAATTGTGACTGCTAATCTACTAAGCCTATACCAGAATGTGCTTCTACACTGCTATCACCCCACGCTGCACACACCTCTTCAGCCAGCACAGCACATCTGTCACAATCTCAAGCCAGAGCCTCTCCTACTATTGCTCTCCATTGTACTAGTGAAACGTAATCCCTGCTTAAGAAAGCTATACAAATTGAGAACATCTGAATTGGGATTCAGAATTCATTCAAACTTGCAGTATAAATTACTTACACTTTTTACCAAATCACGTTCTGAATTACCTTTCCTCTGCATTAGTCACCCATAACTGTTTTCCTCTGTTCTCAGAGAGTTCCGCACTAAAAGGATCCATGGGTGGATCTTCAGTCTCTGTTAATTTTTCCATCTTTTGTTCTGGACACCTCATGCTTTTTCCTATGAAATCAACAGAATACAAATTCGTT
Organism: Centrocercus urophasianus; assembly: GCF_019232065.1. Taxonomy (NCBI): domain Eukaryota; kingdom Metazoa; phylum Chordata; class Aves; order Galliformes; family Phasianidae; genus Centrocercus; species Centrocercus urophasianus. Next base: position 33,752,643 of record NW_024885532.1, on the reverse strand, counting down.
TTTTTTCCTCCCAGAAGCATGCAAACAAACAAACAGTCAGCTCAGCTTACATTTAAGTGGCATTCAGACCAGATTAAAACAGCTTCATGGTCACATAGTCTGAATTCCCACACAAAAGAAGTCCTATGATTTTCCCAAATTAACTCTTGTTTGAATTTGAGCACTCTTTTGAAAGCAATATCCAACCACGTATAAGTTTTCTCCCCCAGACACACACCTTGGCACTCCATTCCGATTCATCATCTTTGCTAACTTACGGCTTAAAGGTAAAATAACAGAAGCTTGGATGTCTGCTATACTTAAAAATTAAGATCAATTCATCCTTTCACATCGCCTTAGACCAAGATTAAAAGCTTGTCATCATATTTCATGCTTGTAACTCACTCTCATTTCTTTTCTCTGAAACCTCTACGGATTTACAAACTCCTTATTAAATTTAAAACCAAAAATGCTATTCCAGTCATAACAGCATAAATGGTAATGCAGTGCCAGTGGTACAGCTAAGAAACAGGAAAAAGTGAAGAATTCTGGTGCGTTTCTTCTGGTGTATAAACAATTCTTCATCAGCCTTCCAACTCTAAGGACATTATGACTATGCCATAGCACCTCTTTGCCAATCCATCTTGATTCCTAATTCCAATTCAGTTATTTAGCCTCACAACACAGTTGTCTGGAGACATTCTGTATCCCTGTATGGACTATTTTCTAATTGCTACTTGAAAATACGGTTTCAGTTCATTCTAACTTACCAAATAATGCAGCCATCAAGGATCTGTCATTATTTTACCATTTTCCCAGTCTTTATCATACATAAGTTTTAGCAGTAGCCATTTTTTTCCCTACTAGAACAGACAAACATATCATGCTGATGGAAGAACTTGATTTTTCCTCCTGCTGCTTTTAACAACACTCACAGGAACACTGAGGCTTCTGAGCTGACCATATTGAGCAAAGGAAACCAAAATTTGTATACAAGCATCACTACAAGCAGTGAGTTATGCTCAGTAACTTTGGGGGGGGGATGGGAAGGGAACACACACTCCCAATTATTTTTCTCCAAATGCCTTAACCAATATAGTTGTCGCCTCCACTGCCTTTCAAGCAGTTCTGCATTTTCAGGGGCCTTGCTTTTTACAGGCAGACAGTACTGAACAACCGTTGTCCAAAGATGAGATGCATTCTGCATTGTTTAACTTTCGTTATAATTTCACTGTTCTGTGTATGTGGAGACCAATTACTCAGAGCATAAGCTTTGTTGTCCTTGTGATTCTGTTACTCAGATGACTGATTTGTAAAAAAAAAAAAAAAAAAACAAAAAAAAAAACCAAACAAAAAAACTTGTCCAGCCCAATGAATGCCCAGGTCTTAGCTTAGCTTTTTACCTTCAGCCATTAGAGTACAGCCTTCAAACAAACCAGTGTTTCACAGGAACAAAAATAAACTTACACAGGAGGGCAAGAGCCAGCCTCCATCCTCATGTTCCCAACTCAGAAAAAATCATTAGGGAATTTAGTTTTTGTTCAAAGCCTAACTTCAGTTTCTCAGATAGGCTACGTAAAAGAAATATAATCATTTAAATCAGGTGGGTCTGATACTACCTGCAAGAGAAAACGCCCTCTCTCAACTCTGGGGGCTTCTTCCAGTCCAGGACTGTCCTCTCCATGTGCACAAGCTAAATTGGACTGGAACACTGATTCAGGTTACAGATGTTTGTTTCTCAGTACAGATGAGTTCCCCAGTCATTCATGGGAAAACGTACTGTGAGCACAAACAAGGAGGCACCACCTCATTTGGATACAGCGATGGCTTAAAGCAATCAGAAGTATTGAAAGAAATGCAACTGCCTATTTTGTCTTTTATTTTTATGATATTTTCTTCAAAACAAGGGCTCCCATCATTAATTACAATGAAAGTTGGCAAAAGGATAGCATTCCTTTAGCAGTACCACACAGCAGTCATTAAAATGATGCATTTATCTTTGACTAATCAAGTAGTCTTAAGATGAACACTGAATATACTTTCTAACTTAAACAAGAACAATAGATCACATTCTTCAGTTTAATAAAGTACATATTTTTTCCACTCAGAGGGTGGTGATGCACTGGAACAGGTTGCCCAAGGGGGCTGTGGATGCCCCATCCCTGGAGGCATTCAAGGCCAGGCTGGATGTGGCTCTGGGCAGCCTGGTCTGGTGGTTGGCAGCCCTGCACATAGCAGGGGGTTGAAACTCAATGATTGTGATCCTTTTCAACGCAGGCCATTCTATGATTCTGTGATCCTATGCTTTATTTCTCAACTTACCAAGAACTGCTGTCTGACCAGATACCATGCTAAGTAACTTCTGCTGTTCTTCCATTAGCCTTTGAAGTTGCTCCATCTGTTGTTTCTTTAGCTGTTCCTGTTTCTGTTGTTGCAATTCCTTCAGCTTTTTAAGAAATTAAAAAAAAAAAAAAAAAATCAATGTACTGTGGGGTAAGTATACTTAGAATGCACCCAAACATAAGCATCATCAAGACAACAAATTTTAAAGACATCCCTTTATCTAACTGTAACATGACACGTTGCATACAAAGTGCTTTGATGAATGAAATTCATGCTGTTTCTAGTGCACCCCAAGCCACTAGTTTTTAATCGACCAATCTGCAAATAGTAGATAACAGAACTCTCATTTCTGCAATTTGGGAAATGTTCACCTTTTGAGGTAAGAAGAATCTAAGAGCAAATATGCTGGTGCTAAACATAATTTCATTTTGAACTGAAATCTGTGCCTATGAAAACCAACTAGGCTCTCAATAACAGCATGTTATGAGTAGGACACTAATCTTTACGCAACTGACACGTAACTGACTCAGGGCTTGCTCTTTAAGCTTATGTTCTACAAATACTTTCAGGTATGAAAAATTATAGAATACTAGAATCTACTTAGAGTTGGAAAGGCCCTTTAAAGTTTCTTTTATCTGTCCATCTCCCCTGCAACAAACAGGGACATGCACAGCTCGATCAGATTGCCCAGGGCCTGATCCAGCCTTACCCTGAAAGTCTCCAGGGATGGGGCATCAACAACATCTCTGGGCAACCTGTGCCAGTGCCTCACCACCCCCACTGTTAAAGCCTTTTTCCTTAAATCCAACCTAAATCTCCCCTCTTTAAGCTTGAAGCCATTTCTCCGTGTTCTAATTTCACATACCCCACTAAAGAATCTGTCCCCTTCTTTCCTGTAGCTCCTCTTTAGATACTGAAAGGCTGCTCTCAGGTCACCTCACAGCCTTCTCTTCTCCAGGCTGAACAGCCCCAGCTCTCTCAGCCTGTTCTCATAGGAGAGGTGTTCCATTCCATGGATGCACAGGAACAAAATATACCTTAATTTAAGAATATCAAGAAATTCTAGAATTTTTAAAATTTATTACCTGTTCAAGCTTTTGTAAGAGAGGATCATTGCAATCAGATTTATTCTGAGCATCCTTTTCACTGTGGCCGAAGTCTGCTTTAGAGCTTCCTACATTATATGCTGTTGCTGGAAAAGACATTTCAGTGCTGTTTTGCTGAAGTGCACAGGAGCTGCCAGACTCAAGCAATTGCTCTTCACTTAAGGAGTCCTCACTTACAGAACAGCTGTCTAAGAGATTCTGCACTTCACCAGGGAAAGCCGTGATGTTTTCAGGTCCAGGTAACAGACTTTCTGTGGTGATTTTTAATCCAGTAAAATGAGGATCTAATAAGACACCAGCACGGGAATTACTGGACATCCAGTGTGCAATGAAGTTTTGTTCACTACTCAGATCTTCAACAGTTGGCATCCTGTAAATTACATTCCAATGCAATTGCTGATGCAGCGTTAACATAACATAGTGTAGCGCCAGGGGAGTAAAAGGTGCAGTCACAAATATCAGGCGTGGATGCTCACTTGTTTTTAGCTCCGAGAAATTAAGCAGATAAAAAAAAAAATCTACAGGAAGAGACTCCCAGCATCAGGAAGTCACTCTTAAAACCAGCCGATCGTGTTTATAAGGAGCAGTCCAGCCACAAATCCTCGTACTGACGCAACGCCGCAGAGATGCCCACGTGAACACGATCGCTTTACTGTGCATATTTCAACTCGCACTTAACCTTCCTGCGGTAACTCCACGAACAGCTGCGCGTTCCCTTCTCACTCCTCTTCCCACCACCATCACCGCCCGGCGGCACTCCGGGATCCCCACAGGAACCCTTCCGGAACTCCTACAGAACTCCGTACGAGCAGATTTCGAAACGCTCAAAGCTTCCCCAGAGCGTAATATTCCAAATGGCCGAAGCCGAAGCCGCCGCCACTCAGCGCCGCGACCTCCCGCCGCTCGCAGTTACAAACGCGCCGCCATAGCACAGCCTCCCGCCGCCACAGGCTGGACGCCGCGCGGCGTGGGGCACGCCGGGATTTGTAGTCCCCAGCCGCCGCCCGCCTCCTGCAGCCCCGTAGCGATCTCTCTGCGCTCGACTACAGCTCCCAAAATGCTCAGCGGCGAGAATGCCGTTAATAGGTTGACACTGCAAACCCTCCAGCCCTGCCTGGGCTTCTGAGGGGCGGGGGCAGGCGCACGAAGGCGGTGATGCCTACCCCGCCCCGTTGCTGGGGGAGGGGCCGCTCCCCGCCTTCCCGCCCTGTGGGGGCGGCAGTGAGGAGGTGACCGCGGAACGAACCCGCAATCTCCGCTCGCCGTGCCTTTGCTGGGCGGGCGGGGCTGTGCGCTTTCAGCGTGCTTTCCTTGTAGCTGCCTCTGCCCTTTTAATCTTTAAATAGCTGCAGTAAGGGTGGAGTGGAAGGATAAGTGGCAGAAAGCCTACAGAGTCATTGAACCACCTGGGCTTCTTTCCATCCTTCCCAATGGGAAGGGGCCCATAAGGATCACTGAGTCCAACCCCTGGCTCCACAGAGGACCACCCAAAAGCCAGTCCCAATGTCTGGAAGCACTGTCCGAATGCTCCCTGAGCTCTGGCAGCTCAAAGCTGTGCCCACTGCCCTGGGCAGGCTGTTCCTGTGCAGATCCAGGAGTTAGGCTCAGTGATCCTTACGGACCCCTCTCAATTCAGGATATTCCATTAATCTATGTTGAAAAACCTTTTCCAGACTCCCAACCTGACCCGCCCCTCACCCCAACACAGCTCTGTGCCATTCCCTCACGTTCTGTCACCATCACCAGAGAGTTTTTGACATTTTGCTCTTTAGGAATTCTCTTACTGAGCAAAAGTTTCCTCAGAGCTCCAGCAAACAGTGGAGAATCTCACTCCAAAGCCTGGTGACACATTGCCAGCTGGAGCCGGGTTTTGCTCCTCTTTGCACCTTGGTACAGGACCGAGCTCCCAGCTGCATAAAACCAAGGCAGCTCTTTCAGCTGCTGACTGCTAAATCTCACATCAGCTGTCGCTCTTTCCAAACTTCCCATCACCTTTCCTGCACTTAAGCCAGTTATGAATATATCACCTGCACAGCTTTCCTGAAGCTGAGTTCTGCATTAACAGTGGGAAACTACAGTGCTGGAAATATATATTAAAAAACAAAACAAAACAAAACAAAACAAAATGCAAGGATTTCTACCCCTTCCTTTTCAAGCACAACGTCACCTTTAATGCATTAACATCCTCATGAAAATTCAGTATCCCTGCACACTGAAGGCCCACATTGAGTTCCAGGTTATTCTTCGTCTATTTTTGAATGAGGACAAAATTGTCTTTGGTGCTCTCCTCTGTCAAAAGCGTAATCTATCTCTAATGATGATCCCAAACTTGCAAACCAATCATAATTACAAGCTCATGTACCTGTGTGAAATTCTTCTGAGGTCATTAGGGCCTTATGGATCTCCACTGAGATAAATTAAAACTGCAAGAATTAAACCAGTGACAGTTGTCAGCAACTCTCCATTGCACAACTTCTTACTTAGTGCTGCATCAGCGCCTTATTCCAGTTATAAAACTGTTCACCATTCTTCACTCTCACATTAAATATTGTCGTTTTCTATTCTGATTTTGAATTCTGGAAACTCTGCAGTTCAAGAAGAGTAAAGACAAACACTTTGCTAAAGTCCCTTGATAAGTTTGATCCTCAGGGGAAATTGGCTAAAGAAGAGAGGCTAATATTGGGTGGCAGCATTCATCAGCAATAAGAGGGAATAAAGCCTACTTCACTCAGCAGAAAGAAAAGCTGCTGGGTACAGACTAAAGAGGTTTCAGCTTTACTTCCTGCTGTCTGGAGCGTCTTTCAAAGTTCACTTGCACTTTAACAGTGAGTTTCCTCCTCCCTCAAGCCCCGGAAGTGTTAGTGTTCCTTATTCCGCAGAAGGCTGCACGTCACTTGGTCGGTTTATTTGTCGGGGTCACAACTGTTGCTGCTGTCCCCTCGGGCGATGTTCAGGTGGGTGTGAGCTGCCTTAGCCCATCCTCCCTCCCACCACTGAGGCTCTTCACTTGCACCTCGCTCTACTGGGGAAGCAGGAGGTCCTTCAGGCAGGGAACTGCCTGAGCAGGTGAGTGTAAGCCATCTTTCACCTAAAACATACAGAGGGAAGTGGGATCAGGAGTCATTGGACAGCTGTCACACTGGGAACAGAGACAAGCTTTGTTTGCTAGGTGGGGGGAACTTCACTTTGCAGGCAAACTTTGAGGAAGTGAATCTGCCCTTCCCTCAAGCTTTCCTTTCCTCTTACTGGCTCATTTAAAGTTTACTTACAGATCAGTTCTCTCAGTATTTGTTCCTAGTCCTTAGCAGTATAACTTTCATAAGGAAGTGTCATATAAAATATTTTTGTGGAGTTTTGCACCACAAACAATTCAATTGCTTCTTGAGTTTCCAGGACTGTGTTGGCAGGGCTTGTGACGGCTTGTATGTATTTCAATAACCTCCTAATAATCTTTTGGGTTAGGCTGTGCAAATGGAATCCATTATTTCCTGAAGAGGTGACTTCTGCTGAAATTTCAGCAGTGTCCAGAGTCTGCTGTAGAGAATTTGCAGCGAAGTCAGTGCATGCAGAGATCAGTGCAAAAGGAGGCAGTGCCCTCTATGCTTTTAATATCGGAAGCTTTTGGCAGTGGCACATTTTCTTTTGTATGTGACTCAAATTAATCTACTTGAGCCAAGTCTGCATCTTAAAAGATTGTTAGCATCTCAGATAATGTAGTATCTTGTGAAAACCTCCTCCTTATGGAAAAAAAGAGTTGCAGGGTTTATTCTGTGCATGAGCCGAGAGTACTTTATGACAAATGTACTGCTAATGCCAGACAGTAAAACACAAGAGGCACAAAATAGAAGCATATAACAATTTAATGTGCTCTTTGATCCTCGAGCTGCTATATGCCTCACCTCAACCAGCACATTGCTGGTTCTCTCAGATGCATAGGGCAGTAGTTGATTTGGCCTTTCCTATAGTTCAGATTACACAGGCATATATAAAAATGCATCTGATAGTGATAATTTTCTAGGTTTTCTTGGAACCCCAAATTCAAATGAATTATGTTGTTCTCTCTCCATAAGTAACATCTTAGGTGGGCAATAGGAAATAAAGATTTCTTAGACAAAAGAAAAAAACAAACCCTTCTCTGTTTTAACAGGAGAGCAATGACAGTCTTTGCAAACTGTGTGTTCTTTATTAAAGTGAAGTACTTGCCCATTCAGAAGAGGAACAGCCTGAAAGCATGCATAACAGAAAATGGTGGAGTAATTAATTTTGTGCTTAATAACAAAGTAAGTTCCAGATTTATTTCTGAGATCTCTGAAGGAAAATACCAAATGTTGAAAGTATTATGGAGTTCTTCATATAGAGAAATATTTCTCTGTTCAATATTTCACTGGAAATATTCTGCTTATGCTTCCATTATGCTATCTCTATAGTACTGAAATGTCTCCTTAAAAATAAATAAAAAATAAAAGCAATATTCTCTCTCTCCAAAAGAACCAGGAAGGGTTTTTTCCTGTGTAACCAGGAAATAGAGCGTATAATTGAGACTATTATCCAAATGCACCTCGAACACTGGCAGCCACAGAGCATCACCCATCTCTCTAGGAAGCTTGTTCCAGTGTCTGTCCACCCTCACAGTGCAGAAATGTCTCATAATGCCCAGTCTGACCCTCCCTTGGTGCAGCTTTGTGCTGCTTCCAGGAGCAGAGCCCAGCACCTATCTCCCTCTGCATCCCCTCCTCAGGGAGCTACAGAGACAAATGAGGTCTTGGCCTCCTCCATGCTGGACAAAACCCAGATGTCCTCAGTTTCTCCTACCAGGACATGACTCTACTGTTGAAATTATGTGGATAGTTTTAACTTTCAGCATATATATGATTCCAATAAAGCACTGTAAGGACCCTTACAAAGCTACCAAAGCATGTTATGATTCTAAAGGACCCTAACCAGCTTTTTTACCATTCTCCCAAAGAGCTTTTGGTTTGTAACTAGTCAGCTGCTATAGAGCTTGCCCCGTTACTGGACCTCCTGTGTGCTCTAAAAGCTCTGCAGAACATTGGACACCTGGTCACCCTCAGTCTCTGTAGTTACTGCACAGTGATGGAAGTTACATACGAGAGCTGCTCTGGAAGTAATGTCTCCTGTATTATGCTGGCCCACAACATCAGAGACTGATGGTAGTACGGCAGTAGAGGCTGAACCTTTCCACCCATATTCCATTGCATTTGTTGCCATGTGACGGATGGCAGCAGGGGGCAGTCTGTCAGAATGGCATCTGACATGGAAGTGCAAAGGTGGGCCATTCAATTAATTGATGCTTGCTGAATGTTTCTGGAGAGCAAACAGTTGATGTGAGTACAGTGAGGTGGTGGGTGGTGCATTTCAGCAGTGGTGACAGCAACAGCAACAGCCTCTGCTGGTGCAGATTTTTACAAGAGCAGCATGTAAGCTCTTGTCCTCACTGACAAAAATGCGTATCTCATGATGGTGACTATGTTGAAAAACACGTTTTGTAGCTGAAAATTTGCTCTATCAAATAGTATCATTGTGCTTTTGGTATCTGCTGTAGTTTCCATAAAAATAAATAGGAGGCAATGCTTTCAAGGCAACTTACATATATTTTAGCTCATCTGAGCTGTCATCTGAAAGAATCCTCTCTGCTGACTGTGGAGGAAATGCAGAGGTATTGTGTCTCTAAATTAGATGTTTCAATTAAAATCCTGTCCAAGAATGTTGTGTTTTTAAATGTTCCCTTTAGACTGTAGGATTTTACCAGCATGAATTGCAAATAAACAATATTTGGATTAACACTAGTTTTGTGTGCATAACAATTCTAATTGTAACTTGTCTTTCAGTGTACACATGTTCTTGTGGATAATGCCAGTGTCCTCAGTCGTCATGATCTAAAAATTACTCAGAAATATCAGCTGCCTGTTTTATATGCAGATTTTGTCTGGAAATCAGTTGAAAATGGGAAGCTTTTAATAACTGATGCATTTGAGGTTAATACATCACAAGGCAACATTTCTAACCAATGGCCAGGTGGACATGGTAGGTGTGTTTGCATGGTTTATCTATTTACCTGTTAGTTTGGGAAATAATGTTTTAGAAAGTCAGTATTTCAAACTTTTAGGAAATCAGCAGCCATAAACACTGGAAATAAAGGTGACATAAATACGATTTTTTTCTGAAAACAAAGTTGGAAATGTGTTGGAGGATAATCCTAGAAACCATTCCTGAATGCTTGAAGGACAAGAAAGTCATCATGGGTTATTTGCATGGATTCGTCACGGGGATGTCGTGCCTAACCCGTTTGATAAGCTTCTGAAATGAAATGATTGGTCTCATAAATGAAAGATGGGCAGTGGGTGTTGTCTGCTTGGACTTCAGTAAGGCCTTTGACACTTCTTCCTATAATGTTCTCATAGAGTAGCTGTTGAATTATGGTCTGGATAGTGAGGTGAATCAAAAACTGAATGACCAGGCCTGGAGGACCTGTTGTGCAAAGTCTTTTTGGAGGCCAGTAAGGAGCAGAGTGCCTCAGGGGTCAATATGTTGGCCAGTCCTCTTCAGCACCTTCATTACTGATCTGGATGATGGGGCAGAACGTATCCTCAGCCAGTTTGCTGGTTACACAAAACTGAGGGGAGCAGCTGATAGACCAGAGTCGTGCTGTCATCAGAGAGACCTGATCAAATTGAAAAACAGGCTGACAGGAAGCTCAGGTTCAAGAAGTCTGCACCTGAGGAGGAAGAACCCCGTGCACCAGTACATGCTGGGGGTCGCCCAGCTGTAAACAGCTTTACAGAACAGAACCCAGGGTCCTGGTACACAGCAAGATGAATGTGAGCCATCAGTATGCCCTTGCTGCCAACAAGGCTAACAGCATTCTTGGCTGCATTAGGCAAAGTATCACCAGCAGATCAAGGCAGGTGATCATAGGTTATGTTAAATTAGTGAAGCCATTTTATATGAAGTAAATAAAGGTCTTGATTGCAGGTTTGGAAGACTTGTCACCTTCTGAAAATAAAATTGCCACAAATCAAAATGAAAGCAATGATACCAATCTTACTGTTATAGGAGAAAGTGACAAGAGAATTGAATTCAAAGTGGGAACTCTCAGGTAAAATAATACAAAATTAAAGATGCATATTGATACAGCTATGTAGATAATTATATAAAAGAAAAAAATTCACTTTCCATTCTGTTTCAGCATCAGAGATGATTCATTGCCTTAAAAACAGTGCAGGGGAGGAAGAAGCTTTTTTCATTTTCTATGCCTGTGTAGAAATAAAAGAACAGAGTCAGCTCCAACACTCCTGTTTTTAAATCTATTAATAAAATGCAGCTTTCAGAGGCTGCTATTCAATGTTAAAGAAGGTATTTAGCTACTCTCCAGGAATGTACTAGAATTTGTGTTTGATCTAAATGTTCTGATGCTGAATGATCTGATTACATGTACGTATCCTAATGTGAAAGTTAAGAATGAGGGAGGGCTTAGCACTGGACACCACAGATAGCTGATGCTGACCAAGCTGTTAAAAAAATTAACATGCAGTCAATCAGTGGAAATCCATTTCTTTGTTGCTTCCAAAGCGTTTCTAAAGAATGAGGTCTGAAATCGAGTTTATTATCTTCAGGTTCACACCAGACACTTGTGCCTCCTTGTGTGGGTCAGCAGCTTGGCAAGATGGGATTTTATTTCTCAAAAATTTTTTGTTGTTATTTTATGGCTTAAAACTAATGTCATGTTCTTATATTAATTCTTACCGTAGGATGTGATGTTGCAGCCTGTAATAGCACAGTATTTACTGGGTACATGTGGTTTTAATTGTTCTGATTCTATTCCAGATTTTACAGTGAAAGTGCTCCTTTTTTTCCTCAAGATTTTGAAGTTGCAAAATACAACGTCCTTGAAAAAGTAAGCTTGTCTCTTACTGTGAGACAGTGTAGGAGGATCAGTGGATGAGTAAAAGTTTTATGATTTCACACACATCAGCAATAACTCTTTAATGTTACCGTGTCCTGCAATGCAAGGAGCTGTATTGAAAAGAACTTCAGTGCTTTCTGTCTTTCAGTGCGACCTAATTCTACCAAAATGAAACTTGTCTGTTATCACTGTAGTGTTCTCACCTAGTTATTGCAGTAGAATAATACATACATGCTTCTGGCTGGATACATTTTCTCATGGCTGTTATGTTTTAAATCTAATTGAAGCATTAATCTTTCTTTATTAAAAATCTTTTGAAACACAACAGTGATGGGATTGTACATCAATCAATACAGTGAAGCCCTGAGAGGAATTTCTGCTTATTACTATGATATAAAAGCTAATAATAATAATTCTGCTTGTTTTCTTAGCCACTGTATGGTTCCAAGTGGGTTGAAAAATTAAGTAGGATGGGGAAAGTATGTGTTGCAATATCACGTGAATATCATGTGAATGAAACATGCCTATGTATTACATTGGGGGCTGGGGTCTCTCTCTCTCTCCATTCAGATTAACTCCAAGGGAAGCAAGGATTTTGTAGTTATTGAATTACATTGTTCTCAAGAACAGTTTGAGTTTCTGTTTCGATTATATGCACACTTCAGTGCTTCAAATGGAACCAAGGTATGAGCCACTTATTGACATTTCCTGCTTGTTTCTTTGTATGCCTTGAGCACTCCTGTCCTGGAGAGCACTAGGTGTTCTTCATTTTTATTTGCAGGCTGATTCTCACATTTACATAGTAGGAGGTCATTCTCTTAGCTTTAAAGTAAGAGGTCTGGTTCGTACTTGGCCCCTTTTACACCGCTTGCCTGCAAATGTCTCAGAACTGTTTGGTACTTGACAGCAACACAGCATAGTCCTGGATGCACCTGCCTCATATACTCATATACAAGTGCCTGGTAATGACTAAACTAGAATGGCATGTTTAACTGCTAAAATGCTGCAAAGAATGATAGACTGAACATTCTCTTAAGAGTCAAAGGAGGATGCATTTGAAATAGCTCAAATGATAGAACAAGTTTTCCAGTACACGCTTAGATGAAACTCTCTTGTCACTGTGGGGTTTGCATGTGGAGCTCCCTGTTTGCCCCATGAGCCCTCATGGTAGTAGTGCCTTGCTGCAGCATGTTAAATCACATCCCAAAAGCTGTGTGGATTTGTCAATTCTTACTGTAGCGTCTGGTGAATTGTTCCAGCAAATCTGTATATCTGTTTCTCCATCTAACTTTATTCTTTCCATTCTCAGAAAAATAAACAATTCATAATAAATAAGACTGCTGAAGAAATAAGAGAAAATTATGGTATTCTTGTTGCAAACCTGAAGAGCCAGGATTTCCTGCTCAGAGAAACTTTTCCACCAGAAGCAGAATGTTTGGCTTCTACGAAGTTACAAAAGGCTTGTACAGTTTGTGTGTTTACATTTTTCTGTCCTTCATTATTTGTTTCAGTTTCCAGTTTTCTGAATGTGGTAAACATTGTACAGTCACACAGTCATATGTTAAAGGAAATTGTTCGTATGCAAATGTTCTGATTTTTTTTTTATTTTTTTTAGGAATATTGACTGAATGTTGTAAGTCATTAAACACGCTAAAAGCAAATGCAGCCATATTCATCATACTTTTAATTCTCAGTAGGTCCATTACCTACTGAAAAAAAAAAAAAGGATGTACTAATATAGCAACCAGAATTCTTGTGTCCTGTATGACTTTGTCATAATTGTTTTGCAAACTATACAGATATCATAGGCTTGGTGTAGATGTCATTAAAATCTGTAACAGAAGTCCCTCCAGTGGCAATAGCTGCAGAAGTCTGCTCTCTAAAGTAGTTTTCATTCAGTGTTTACTGCTGTTTAGAATGGTTGCAGTCTGACCAAATTTTTTTTCCATTTACTGTCTCACTATACTTCATCTGCTCCTCTCTCCTGTCATGGCTAACTTATGTTTTAGAACACAGCTGGAGAATAGATCAGTCCCACATCCGTGTCACCTACTGACTGCAGGGCCATATGGTTTATAAACAATTAAAGTATTATATAAACAAGTAAAGTATTGTATCCGAATGTATGAGAATTGTTTGACAACATCAACTTTAATAGCAGTTACTGGAGTTAAAGAATGACAGTGACAAAATGCTCAAGTAGGGAGCTGGGCATCCTGGTGGACGACAGGTTGGCCATGAGCCAGCAGTGTGCCCCTGTGGCCAAGAGGGCCAATGGCATCCTGGGATGCATTAAAAAGAGCGTGGCCAGCAGGTCGAGGGAGGTGATCCTCTGCCTCTACTCTGCCCTGGTAAGGCCTCATCTGGAGTACTGAGTCCAGTTCTGGGCTCCCCAGTACAAAAAAGACAGGGATCTCTTGGGAAGAGTCCAGCGGAGGGCCACAAAGATGGGCAAGGGCCCGGAGCATCTCTCCTATGAGGAAAGGCTGAGTGAACTGGGTCTGTTCAGCCTTGAGAAAAGACTGAGAGGGGACCTGATCCAGGTCTATAAGTATCTAAGGTGTGGGGGGCAGAATGGCGAGACCAGGCTGTTTTCAGCAGTGAGTGGAGACAGGACAAGGGGAAACGGCTGGAAACTGCAGCATAGGAAGTTCCGCACAAATGTGCACAAGAACTTCTTTACAGTGAGGTGACGGAGCACTGGAACAGGCTGCCCAGGGAGGTGGTGGAGTCTCCTTCTCTGGAGATGTTCAAGACCTGCCTGGATGCCTACCTGTGCGACCTGCTGTAGGGAACCTGCTTTGGCAGGGGAGTTGGACTCGATGATCTCTGGAGGTCCCTTCCAACCCCTACAATTCTGTGATTCTGTGATTCTGTGATTCTGTAAATATTTTAACAGTGCTCCCTAGATCACAGAATCTGTTTTCTTTCTGGATGTATGAATTGCAATTATATTCATGGCCCTTCTACTCTCCTTTTAGTTTACTGCTCCAATTTTTTTCTACAGTTACATTATCTCCAGTGTTCATATCTGTTCTTTTATCTGCTGTGTAAACAGGCCCTTAGGGCTGATAGTACTATGTAATGATAAAGATGTCAAGCAAATCAACTTCTGAATTCTGTAGCATGTTATATCTGAAATTTCAGAAAGACAAATCATGGCCACTTGCCTGCCGTGGTCTTCACTTGGAAGAATTTGTAAAGACAAACTTTCCCTTCAAGTTGATGGGACTGAAGCAATTAAATTAAGCGTTAATGTGTATTGCAAACCGTATAGTTTATATGAACAAGAAAGTTCTCACATTGCATCTTTGCCGTATACTGATTTGTGTTTGTTTTACTACAGTTACTTTTAGAAGAATCCATCAATTCAAGTGCTGTATGTCAAGAAGTTAGTAATTTTGTGGAGTTGATCTGGGCAGAAGCTCTTGGCCACCTGGACAGCCTACTACTTGAATCAGTAAACAACATCAGCCTAAATGATGTAAGTTCATTCTTTTTACTCCATGAGAACACGTACGTGAATGCTACTATAAGTAATTTTTCCCCAGCAAACAGGAATGTTGTGTTTCACATTGGAATTGGTAATTACACTGAGTATTCCTATATGACAACATATTCATGCTTCAGAAATCTTAACCTCAAATGTTGCTTTAGAATTATGACACTAAAAACAATACTGTACTCCCTAGAGCAGATGGTTGTCTTTTCCATTTTATAGAAATTTAAAATACAATGTTTATTGTAGGATCCCTTCTGCGTAATAAATCAAGTTCCCTAAGAAGATAGTTACAGAAAATAGTGCATAATAGCAGTTTGTTGTCTTCTGCCAATTATATTTCAACCATATTTCAGTCAGCCACTCTCTAGTATTAGAAAAATCATTTTAATTATAGTGCATTTGTGTATTACCAGACAACACATAATTAGCATTTAATTAACTGTTGTTAAGTTCTTCATATAGTATAACTGTTAATGAGGGTAATTGCTTATCCATCCCCCTTTAACTCTGTGGTTTATTTAATCCTATTTTTGCACTTACTTCGGTGGTTTTGCTTTCCTTCCTAGGCATTTAGGAGTCTAATGTTTATTCATTTAACTTAACTTATAATATAATATAATATAAGTTATAGCTGCATAAGACTGCAACTTTGTTGGTTTCTGTTACTACTGAAGGAAAAAATAACCTGGAAATTAGGTTGATTTTAAACTGCAAAAATTTTGCCAGTGGAAGTTGCCTAAACATAGAATGATTTTGCCCTCATACTAAGACAGAAGGCTCTTGATTCTCTTCAATTGTCTTACATAGGAAAATAATCCTTCCACTTTTTGATGTGGAAATATACATTTATGTAGGTTCTGATGGGTAAGTAGTACCCATCAGAAGTAGTACATTAGTACTGTTTTATACATTTGCTCAAAGACAGTAGCAAGTGCATTTTATAAAACAGTAAAAATAGAAAGGAAATTCTGCTTGTGGTAGATGCTTTTTATGAGGTGCATTTGGTTTGGTTATCAAGATCCCACCTATTTCAAATAGGTGAAATTTGATAAATATTTGATAATTTCATAAAAAATGCCCAATCACTGATAGCTTTTGAAAAAGCTGAATCACAGAACTGCAGCCCAATGGATCAGTCTGTAAGAGTGTACTCAAACTGTTTTCACTACCTTTTCCCACTTATAATGAGTTGGCAAGAGAAATAGCATTTGTGTAGAAAGGAAAAAATCTCTGGGTTATTGAAACAAGGAAGTGGATTGCTGTTCAGTTAGATTAACTGTCCAATTTCCTCTAAAGGCTTTTGTGAGACCGAGTCCAGCCTTAGGTCAGTATTGAACTGCAGTAAGACTACTGTGCTTCCTCTAGTGACAGCATCTTACAAGCTGTTGCCAGTGATTATAGTAATATGAAATAACAGAGTACTCTGTGAGAAATTTCCAATTGAGAATGAATATACAGAGACACAAGCAAGTCTATATCCTACCTGTCTATACAAACTGTCTAAAATGATTCATAAGATTATTTTTGATCACTAGGTTGCATTTTATAAATGGTACTTTGCTTAGCTTTATGTATTTAGAATAAACCAATGCACTTAGAAATTTATCAAGAAATTTATTATAATCATGTTATTTCTGCAGTTATTTCGATGATACATTAAAGCTAACGATGTGAATTGAAATAATGTCAAGGGTCATTGTCTTTCAACATGATTCAAACTCTGCTTTACTTCTGAGGAATTATGATACTGGATCTTAGCAATTCTGGGGTACTTTGTCCAGTATGAGGGCTGAATAATATCCAACATTTTAAAACTGGTTTCACCCTGAGATGCAAGTAAATTTTTGTGCACTTTGTTTCACTAACAAAGAGTTTAAGTTTTGTTTCAGCATGGAATTAATTCACTCACATTCAGTTTTTATTGCTTTGTGCTCTTTCATTAATTTTGTAATGTTTTTCAGTTCAGTAATCTCTTCTTTTAAAGGTGAGCAAAGCAGAAGGTATTTTGCTTCAGGTAAAGAATGCA
Organism: Centrocercus urophasianus; assembly: GCF_019232065.1. Lineage (NCBI taxonomy): Eukaryota > Metazoa > Chordata > Aves > Galliformes > Phasianidae > Centrocercus > Centrocercus urophasianus. Next base: position 33,735,763 of record NW_024885532.1, on the reverse strand, counting down.
CTCAATGAGGGAGCTGATGAGGCAGCACTGCAAGAGATGATGATGGAATTCTATCAACTTATACGTCACAAAACTGAAACAGACTATGAAGTTTCCAAAAGGCTGTTATCTAGAAAACAGGACCTGTGCCAGGTAACTTTTCCAGACTGCTAGTAAGCCCCAGTTTGCCCTGTTACACCAGTATTGAACACAATCAGTTGATAAATTAACAGGATATTTTGCACTGCACAACAAGTCAGACTGTGGGTTTAAAAAATAATTTACTGAAATCATAGAATCGTTAAGGTTGAAAAGATCCACTAAGATCATCCAGTGCAACCATCAACCCATCCCTACCATGCCACTAACTGTGTCCCTCAGTGCCACATCCACTCTTATCTTGAAAACCTCAAGGGCAGTAAGCCCAGCACTTCCCTGGGCTGCTTGTTCCAGTACTTCACTTTTTCTTCTGAGAAGAAATTTTCCAATATCCAGCCTGAACCTCCCCTGGTGCAGTTTGAGGCCACTCCTCCTTGTGCCATTGCTAGTCACCTGGGAGAAGAGGCCAACACCTATCTCACCATAAGCTCCTTTCAGGCAATTGTAGAGAACAGATGGGTCTCCTCTGAGTCTCCTCCAGACTAAACAATCCCAGTTCCTTCAGCTGTTCCCTGTAAGATCTGTGCTCCCCATCCTTTACCAGCTTCATTTGGGCCTTCTGTGGGCATACTCCAAGACATGAGTGTCTTTTGCATAGTGAGGGGCCCAAAATTGAGCACAGTACTCGAGGTGCAACCTCGCTAGTGCTGAGTACAGGGGTACAATCAACTCCCCTGGGGAATCTTACAAATAGAGTAACATTCACAGGGGGAACTGAACTGAATACATTGAAGAGGAAGGCCAGTTGCCATCTAGATGGTGATAGATTCCACTGCATTTGTTATGAATGACATCTGAAGCTGGATTAAATGAGACTCACAGAACTGATGTTTATCATCCTGCTGATGCTGGCAACCATCCAGTACACACAATCAGTTTCTATTGGCTGTTATAAACTATATACAAATTGAACTTCCTGTGTTCCACTTAGTGCCCATCGTCTGTTGTCTTGTTGCTGGGCACCATGAAAAAAGCATGGTCCCATTTTCTTGACACCCACACACAAGATATTCATAGGTACTGATAAGATCCCCCTTCAGTCTTCTTCAGAATGAACAGCCCCAGATCTCTCAGCCTTTCTTCCTAAGGGAGAAGCTCCAAGCCCCTAATCATCTTTGTAGCCTTCCACTGGACTCCTCTGGTAGTTATATGTCTGTGCAGAAACAGCTTCTAGAGATAATTTGAAGTTAATTATCTCTGTACAGTTTGGTCTGTTCCTACATTTACAACACAAACAACCTAGGAGAGTTCCCTGGACTGCAAGCAGCATCTATCAGTAGGCCTAAGCACAGCTGCTCTGCCTAGGGGCATCTCTAGGGATCTCTCCCACAGCTCCACTGCTCCTGTGTTAATTTGTCACTTCATTTGTAAGCTGCTCAGTCGTTCAGTCAATTGGGTGTTCAGCTACTCTGCTGCAAATCAGTCCATTTGCAGAAAGTAGCTGGGAAGTTCTCAGCCTGCCTGGGGGACTGACAGTGAGGTGTGCTGAGTGTGCACACAAATGCAGCCCTTGCACCCGGTGGCTATGAGGGCAGAGAGCCAGGGCTGGAGTGAAAGAGAGCAAGGCTAGGGCAGTCACTTCAGTGGCAGGGGCACAGTCCCACAGCACCCAATTAGGATGAGCAGAGCAGATTACAGTGACTGCTGGTGACATTAGACAGGGTCAGACGAGCCTCACTGTGGGCTTGTCTGTCTTGTCTGCAGTCAGACAAGGAACTCAAGTCCACAGGAACTGGGTCTGAACATATCTGCAGTATAGCTCAGCAAAGAGACCAAGGGCAAAAGCCTCAGCTTAGAGATATCTCTCGAATGGAGAAGGAGCAGGCTTCTACTGAGTCTTCCCACTGCTCTCTTCCAGGCCTTGCAGTTGCACCATCAAAACTGGCCCTGAGCCCAGCAGCCAAAGCCTTGGGAGGGGAGGGGGACACTCAGGGCTCTGACACTGATCTCACAGTTGTAACTATAAAGCAAACTGGAATGTTCTTCCTTGTGATTCAGTTATGATGTAAAATCCATAGATTATGGCAGCCATAGCTCTTGGTTTTGGCAAAAGACACTCACAAGCTAATCTTCTGTAAGTTACAAGAAATTAAGGGGAAAAGAGGAAGAGAGGAGGCTCTTTGTTGTTCTAAAAGAATAAATATTAATAGTGCTTTTAACCTCGGAAACCTTTTGATAATGAAAACCTTTTGATACTTCTGATATAAAAAAAATGACTATGTCTCATAAAGCTTTGCCATGAGTCAGTGAAGTATAACCTTCTTTGCTTTGTTTATTTGTTCAGTGCCCTTTTTTCTCCTGATGTGAGAAAATTATATGCATGCCATATGCTACTGCCCTAACTGGATGGTGGCATCAGGGACAATATGACAAGTTTGCAATCTAAATAAAAATTGCCTCAGAAGCAAAAGCAAAATGATATCTGAGCACAAATACTATGTGGCAGAGCTGTCATGAACAGCCTCCATCCAGACTTTGGAGTTGTACAGAAGTCATTTATCACTGTTATTCATACACCTTTTTAGTTCTGATTTGTTTTCATGGGATTTAGTTCCACTTTTTTTATCTAGTAAGTGGAAATGTTCTTTTGCATGCTCTTTTCATTGTTACTACACTGTCACTGCATGTAATTTTATTCTGTTTGGTGTGTTTTCTTAATTAAAATGTATCAAATATTCATGAATTTCTGTCTTCATTTCCTAGCTCATGCGAGACATGCTGAATATACGGGAAACAAGTATGTTGTGCCCAAACCCATCATCTCTGGCCAAATACCAGGCCCTGAGGTGCAAGATTGATGCCATTGATCCAACGAGTGACGAATTTCTCAGTGTTGAACGACAAGTGTTAAAAAACAATTACAAGTGAGTGTTTAACAGTTATGCAGTGATTCCAGTAGCATGCAAGCTGTCATGCACAAAATACTTCTGGGACTGAATTATCAGGTTCTGCTACTTTGTAGTACTGATTAGCTAACAGGATTGCAGAACAAGTGGATTTACCTACACTAGAGTCAAATGGAAGTTGAAAAAACTGAAAATGCTCATATTCAGTTTTTCATGTCTATTTATAGGAGAATAAGATACTTGTCTTTTAGTTTTGCTCACTTTCCTTCTCAATATTTATTTCCAAGTGTTTTACAAAACATTTGGAAAGTAATGAATAGGGCTTCAGGTACACATTTTCTAAATCAAAGATCTCAAATTTTTTGCAGTGGCTGTTCAGTGAGAATTTTACAAGTATACAGGATTGGCAGAGTAAGTGAAACAGCAGAATTTGTGGGCAGTCTTGGAAATGTTCGGTCTTTATTCCATGCATCATCTGTAAGGAATTTCGTGGGAATTCTTTCCAGGTAAAAATATACATTCCCTTTTTTTTTTTTTTTTTGTATGTGTGTGTGTATGTGTGACAGTGGATATGTTTTAATTGTATATTTTCATCTTTAAAAATGCTTTTTTTGAAGCTCTTTTGCATTATGTTTAAATTAATTTTTACTGTCAACATTTATATGAATACTTAAACACTTCTGCAGGAAGGAAAATCAACCTTTTGTAATTACCTTACAGCTGGATTAGCATTGAGATGCAGCTGTTTGAGTAAGACGAAGAGAAGTTAAATCCAGATGAAAGATGACAAAATTGAGAGAGTAGGAGAATAATGGCCATGTGGATAATTTATTTTCTTTTAGGAAATAAGTCCATTGATGGTGTCCTCCTACTTCTATACATTATTTTTTAGAGCACAAGAGAAGGGCCACAGAAATGACCCAGAGGATGGAACAGCTCCCCTACAAGGACAGGCTGATAGAGCTGGGGCTGTTCAGAGTGTGGAAGTGAAGGCTGCAGGGAGATCTGAGAGCAGCATTTCAGTGTCTGAAGGGGGCGCTGTAAGAAGGAAGGGGACAGACTCTTTAGTAGGGTCTGTTGTGGTAGGATAAGGGGAAATGGTTTCAAACTGAAAGAGGGAAGGTTTACAATGGACATAAGGAAAAAGGATTTTGACAGAAGTTTGATGAGGCACTGGAGATGTGGTGGAGATATTCCAGGTCAGGCTGGATGGGGCTCTGAACAACTTACTGAGCTGTAGGTGTCCCTTCACTGCAGCTGGAGTTGGACTAGATGACCTTTAAGTGTACCTTCCAACTCAGATGATTTGATTCCATGATTTGCCTGTGACCACTTTAAATGACAAATTTTTAGATTATGATAATTTTCTGTTATAACAACATCTGGTTTAATTACTGAATTCTGTGAATTCACTCAGTCCTGGTTATAATATTCATAGCTAAAATCTAATACAAGTTGCCTAACATTTTTAAATCCTCGTCATCTTATCATCCTCATCAGCATCTTATGCAATGAATGCCAGCCACTGAAAATTTAAGAATGTTGGAAAAAATGTGTGACGCAGTGCTATCAAAGTTGAAATAATCTCAAAAGTCATATTAGCATTGTCTTCCTTATATTGCAAATTTTTTAAGTGACAAAACAGTTCAACTTAGATAAATGTTTTGTCTTCTTGCATACTTTGTATTAAAAGGCTTTGTGTGAGGATCAATCAGCAGCAAATCAAATGTCTCTTGAGCAGTCTAAGAATGGTATCACTACACTAACAGATTTGCAAATCAAACCCTGGAGAAGTTTCTGAGCATCCATCCCCTACTACCTTAAAATCTTCTTTTGGTTTGATATAGAAATTTCATGCAGGTTGTTTGAAATTTAATACAGCATAGCTGCTAGGAATGTAGAACTTGTATTCAGGAAACATACAGGTGTGGGACAAAGGACATGGTTTAGCTGGGAAATATTGGTGGTAGGTGAATGGTTGGGCTAGATAATCTTGGAGGTCTTTTTCTGCCTTGGTGATTCCATGATTCTATGATGCTATGAACTACTCATCTAATAACACATCTAAAAAATTATTTTGAATATTTGGCAGTGACTCCAGGAAATGTATTGTTTTCTGCTAAATGAAAAAAGCAGTCTTTACTTGCTTATATAATCAGTGTCTTGGTGATTCATATGGCTTTGGGATTTATTTTTTGTTATATACTTTATTTTCCTGTTGTTTCTGTAAGGTGTATTTTGATGTAGTCCTCTGTGGTTCATGACTGCACAGTATGTACTAGCCCACATACTTTATGCATACGTATCTTGAACTTCATTCATCGTGTGAATGATTTTTTTCTCTCCAGAGGACTCCTAATGCCAAAAGTGGTTGTTGAAGATCATGGTGTGGAAAGAACTGACACTGGGAATCTGGGAAGCGGCATTTACTTCAGTGATTCTGTCAGGTCTGAATAATGACAGTATCTTTTTACTTTATCCTCTGTGTATTCTTTTTACTTTGCAAATGAAGTAGATGTAATGTTTAATAATCTCACAGCTATTTAATTATAAGTAATTTAATTTTTCTTCCTCATCTGTTCAGAAGTACTTGTGTAAGCATAAATTCTGATGGTGTTTACGTCAGTATCAATTGTAATAACAGATGCATGATCTTTCCTTACGTACAGTGCCAGCATTAAGTATTCTTCACCCAGTGAAATGGATGGAACCCGACTCCTGGCGGTTTGTGATGTGGCACTTGGATCCTGCTTAGATTTGTACAGACGAGATTTTTCATTAACTGCTGCCCCATCAGGTTACAGCAGCGTGCACGGAGTCCGCACAACAGCAGGCATCTCTTCAGACTTTGAGGTACTGATCCTACAGTAGTTGAGAAGACACCAACTTTGGGATTTTTTTATACCATTGGTAGATAATAGACGTAGTATAACCTGTATGTCTCAGTTCAGACACTAAATCACTAGACAATAAAACATAAAATCATTTTTGTCAGGTTTACAGGTAAGGCTGTAAGTTATTAGTCATGAAGAGATTGGAAGTTGTTGCTGGAAAGTAATATTTAATATGTTAGTATTCTTTATTTATTGTTACTTAATTATCCTGTAAGTATCCAATCTGTGATATTGAAATTATTACTTATAAAAATGATGTCATTTAGGTTTACCTCATAATAGATAGACATTTTTTAAAATGTTATCTAGAGCTTTGTTCTTATTGTAAAATAGCTTTCTTTGTTTCTACCAGGATGATGAATTTGTTGTGTACAAAACTACACAGGTTAAAATTAGATACGTTGTTAAGTTTTGCCTTGCTGAAGATCAAATAAAACAATTCCAGCCTGAAATTGGGGTGCAAACTGAGCAAGATAACACTGAGTTGGAGTCACAGTGTCATTCTGTCTTACAAAATGAGAGTAAGAAATGTTTTCTGTTTGCATATTGACTTGCTACCTGCGTTCCCTATAAATATGTCACAACTTTTAGAATTCTTGCATCCAGCCAACTTATTAAAAGATAACTTGCAGTTTATTTGTGGGTGTTACTAAATTAGTCATTACAAGGTAGCATCTGTATAGCATCTATTTAGCAGATTTGCTTATAGGTCGATTTCCCAGCAGTTGTTGCAGCTCCTCCTGTCACTGCATGTTTCAAGAGAAGCACAGGAAGCACTTCTGCATGAATCTTCAAATGGTCTTTTAATAATTCAAATGCAAGGTTTTAAACAAAGACCTTGTAAGACCTTAAAGACTTACTGTGAGCTCTTGATCCCTTAGACAGCCTACAGCTCAACAATGCAGTGCAAGCATTCATGACAGAAAAGGAGTGTTATTTTCAATTTACATGTTCTGAATTGCATAAATGAACACAGGCCATTAATATAGGATTACTATCAAACTCGCTTCCCAAATGTACATTTTAAAAAAAAAATTATAACATTTCACACACTCTTTTCTTTAGGCTATGAATTACCCAGTGCAAATATTTCAAATACAGTGAAAATTGGTCTTCAAGACAGACTGGGAAATCCTGTTCCTCTGGAAAGTGTTCATATCAAGGCAAGGATAATAGACTTTGTAGCACAGGTAAAGTATGCTATGTGTTGTCTTCTTTTATGTCAGACCTGAAAAATTATTTCAGTTCTTAAAAAGTGTTTAAACCATTAAAAAAAAAAAAAAAAAAAAAAAAAAAAAAAGAGGCAATTCAGTCTTTAAATAAAGGGAAGTTCTGAAGCTGAGTGGAAACTGTTTTTATCACAGAATCACAGAATTGTAGGGGTTGAAGGGACCTCCAGAGATCATCGAGTCCAACCCCCCTGCCAAAGCAGGTTCCCCACACCAGGTTGCACAGGTAGGCATCCAGGCAGGTCTTGAACATCTCCAGAGAAGGAGACTCCACCACCTCCCTGGGCAGCCTGTTCCAGTGCTCCGTCACCTCACTGTAAAGAAGTTCTTGCGCACATTTGTGCGGAACTTCCTATGCTGCAGTTTCAGGCCGTTTCCCCTTGTCCTGTCTCCACTCACCACTGAAATTCTCAGAGATGTATTGTCATACAGGTGCCAAAAGCTCCTTGCTCAGTGAAAGTCTTGGCTTTTCTTTTTTTTTGTAAGTTTTCTGTCTCCTGCAACTGCAGATAAACTTTCCACTGCGGCATATGCATTCTGTTCCCTTTTAAAGACTTTGATGAGTTTGCCACCTGACACTGGTGGGAAATACCTAGCATGGAAATATATTTATGTGTTTTGGTTTTACCAGCGGTTGGAAAACCTAAAATAGCTGTTGTAAGTAAAATAGCAATTAATACAAAACAACTTGCTATCTAGTTTTAAAGTTAGCTAATAAATGTTAACCTGGCAGGCTAAAAGTAAGAGCCTGTGGTGTTGTGGATTGGTTTTATTTGTGTTTCTTTTTTTTTTTTTCCCACTATGTATGCCCTAAGGACACATTCCATCAAGTCACCTGCCTTTTTCTATCCTGAGGCATAATTCCACAATCTACCCTGTAACTGAGTTCTGCCTGGTTAAGTCTTCATCATGTTAAAGCTATAGTTCCACCGACTTCTGCCATTTCTGTCTTTCTGCACAGGAATCTGTGTTCAGGGGTTTCCAGAGCTAAAGTAGATTTATAAGAGCAAATCGTGTTTTCATTTTTCCTGAAGCCTTAAAAAGTAAAGCAGAGGAAAAAAAAGGAGAGAAAAGAGTTTAAAGAATTGTTGTTGCATGAGTTATTGCTTGAATTATTCTGACACTCACAGCTGTGGTCTGATTCTGTTTTTCTCAACGGGCATTATATTTATTTTTTTTTGTCTTGCTTCCTATGGAATTAATTACTTTACATTATCATCTGTTCTATTGCCCAGTCCACCAGAGCAAAAAGCAACTTATAAAGCTGAGGTACAAAGCATAAACCAGAAATGATGATATAATAAAGGGCAATAAGAATGGCAGCAAGTGGGAATGAGGAATTCCTGGGGTTTTGTTAGGACACAAAAGAAGTAAAGAGAAGAGCAGATATGAAAAGAAAGTCAGATGCAATCTGCTACCTCAGGGACAGAAATTCTGTCACTGGAGGACAGATGCTACACATGCAGAATTAACACAGGCTTTCACAAACATCCCCTTCAGTATCTTAAAAATAGATGTTTGCAGTTTGGTTTCTTCTTCCTTGTTTAGATGTTAGTAGCTTTGAAACTATTACAGGCATGTGGCAGTAGTGACTACTTATTGACAGGCAATACCTTGGCAGCTCCAGCTCTGCTAATACATCAGATAACTTTTATAAGGTCATGGTTTACTCTTCTAGAGGAGATTTAATTAAAGATTTAGAGAGTAAAAATCCTGCAGCTCCTTGCATGTTCAGGAGATATCTATTTGTCAAGCACCAGTGCATGTTACACCTTAGTTTCAAATGTATAAATAGATCTTTAGATTGTGGCACACATGTTGGTATCTTGCAGTGCAATTATTCTGTTAAACTGATGTCTAACTGATAATGCTGATGTTTTAGAATTGCAGAATTGTGAAAAAAAAAATTCATTTCAGGTAGTGATGTTTCAGACCTACACCAATCAAAACAGTAGTCCAATTGAAGCTAAGTATGTTTTTCCTTTGGATGATAAAGCTGCTGTTTGTGGATTTGAAGCTTTTGTCAATGGAACACACATCATTGGGCAGGTAAAATGTTACTGTACATTAAGCTTGATGCAGCTCCTTCAGTTTCAGGATTTGAAAGCACTTGTTTAGGAGTGAAGATGTGCGATACCAATGTTTTGTTTTCTCTCAAGTTCTTTGCTGTTAGCCTTTGACTGGATTGCAAGGTAGTCATGTCATGTAAGAGAATATTGGCTAAGTGTTCTGCATACAGGGATGAAAGCACTCATTTTGGAAAATATTTCATAGGTTAAAGAAAAGCAACAAGCGCATAGAGAATATCGCAGAGCCATCAGTGAAGGTGATGGAGCTTATCTACTGGACCAGGATGCACCGGTATGTTGGAAATCATGGAAATCATTTGAAGATTTTGCATTTCTCATGTTAGAGATAAATCTTTTTTGATTGTGAGTCATGTTTTTGTTGGGAAGCTGCAGTTTCTTTGGACTATACATTTGGTCCTTTTAAACACTATTGCTCTTTCTGTAAACATGCACCACACTTTGTATAAAAGAGATATTTTCTCTCCCAGGAGCTTACCTTTGTAACTTTGTAAATCAGAACTTTTTTTATTTTAATATCAGACTTTTAAATTCAGTTATTTTTGATTAGTTTTGCCCCGAAATCTCAAAGAGCTGCTGAAAGCTTAACATTTCTTGTCTTACTATCATTTTTCATTACACTTCTGCAAAACCAAGTGGTATTTTCTTTGTTAGCCTTTGGTTTAAGTGTGCTTAACCATCAATTAAATTATTGTTTTGGACAACCTGGGCTTTAATAATTTCATTAAAGATAGTCTTTCTTTTTTTTTAGGATATTTTTGTAATAACCGTTGGAAATATATGTCCAAACTCTACAGTACTGATCAAAGTCACCTATATCACTGAACTGAGTTGCCAGAACGGTTGTATCACCTTTCATATGCCTGCTTCTGTGTCCCCATGGCAACAGGACAAAGCACTGAATGAAAACACACAGGTTTGTTGGAATACAATCTTGAAATAGCATCTTCTTTTGAAGCAAAAAAAATTGTGCTTAGGGGATTGCAGTTACACAAGAGTAAGTTCATGATTGCCTTTTAGTTTCTTCTTTTTACTAAAAGATAATCGTTTGTGTCACTCTTGTTATGACAAAGCATTGTGAACACAAACTTAGGAGTGGTGTGATTGGTGGAAAGCCTGTAGGATGTCTAAGGATTTATTTACTCAGGCAGAACTTCAGAAGTTGACTTGAGTTGGAACATGTTTAAACTGAATTTTGTATTTTGAGTTATCTGCTGTATCTGTGCTTCTGTTCCTCCTTTAAAGCACTTTAGGAAATTAGGCATTGTGAATCTCCATCATTAAACAGCAGTTAAGCATCTGCTGAACACTCTATTTTATCCATCTTATTTCTCTGACAAGGTTTCCCATCTGTTTCTTTCGATGTCCCTGATGGCTCATGAACTGTACAGGTGGGAGGGGAGGTCATCTCTGTTCAAATGCTGGCAAGGAGCCACAGGTGGTCCTGGTGGTCCTAGTCCTCATGAGATCATATAGCTGTGTCGTATGTCTGACTAGTCATGCTTTCTGCTTCAGAGCTGTATTACTGGGAGTTCTGAAGTTCACTGTGCCTCTGGGAGACAAGCACATGCAAATTCAGCTGAATTTTAGCTGCACTGATACTTGGATGACAAGGCTGTGTGAATGAATGACGTAAAGAAGGTTGCAGGCAATCCCATTTTAGTGATAGAAGGAGCTCCAGCTGAAGTATCAGAAGTATCGGGATTTACATGCCAAGATTTCATAACTGGTGCAATATAAGATTTTTTTTTTTTTTGTAGGATACAATAAAAAAGATTTGTGTCAAACAAGTAGAAACACTGAAAAAGTAAGTTGCTTTCATTAATGTTATTTTACTTATTATACCTTTAAATCATTCACTTAAAATGTGTGTGTTTAACCTTGTTCTATTTATTCTGAAATCTGCATTGAGAGAGTAGTTTAATTTCATCTTTCTTTCTTATCTGTTGTTATCCTTAGATTGGTAATATCACAAATACTTCCCTTTGTTTCAGAAACATTTCCGTTACTAAGGATTATACATAAATTCCCAAGTCACAAAGCTTAATGAGCCTACATGATCTCCATATTTTCAGTATCACTGCACTTAACATTTTAGCCTTTGCACTTGCATTTTAAATTAAAAAATACAATTATCTGAAACTATAATGCTGTTGTCAAAGTAAGACTTCTTGTAAACAAAATATTCCCAGAAATGTTTCTGCATAAGGCCATCAGAATCCTCCATCAGAATCACAAGGAATGCAGGTAGCAGTAAATATGTTAAAACTTACGTTTTTCAGGGAATTGTATTTTCCTTACTAGAAGCACATGAAAAGAGTTTTTCATGAGCATGTTCCTGTTTCTTCTCTGCTCTATCTGCAAAGCTGGCAGAAAGCCACATCCATTGCAATTTTCTCAACTTGTATTTAATCCTGAAATAATGCTCCCTATTATTACCTTGCTTTTATTCAGTACAATTACTGTTGGTTAGTAGAAATACTGTACTGACTTGCTAAAGATCTGGTGCCATTTCTGGCATAAATACATCAAGAACAAATTTACAAGTTCTTACAGAACACATCCTGTTGTAGAAAAGGTATTTAAAACAATGATTTAATTTAATTTTGATGTGAAAGGATAATTCAGCTAGAAAATATAATAAGTGTGGAAACACTTAAGAACAGTTATTGTGTGAAGACTGAGCTCAGGTATCACTACTTCACTCTTTCCAGAATCAGGTCCTAGAATCAGCAATACAAAGACATTCAAGTTAGCTGCAAACATTTATATAATGCTTAGTGATATATATTTTCTGGCTTCAGTCTGGTTCTGCAGCTGCTCTGGGACTGTGCATACCCACTGTACATTTTATCCACAAGCATCTTAAGGATAATGGAGGTGTGACTATAGGTAGAAAATAATTGCTCGTACACATTGCAAAGGATGCACAAATTCATTGTACATTCAGTAATACCAAGGTTAGGACTCCAAATAGTCAAGAGTATTTTTTAAAGGGGACTCGTTCGACAAAAGTGTTGTAAGGCTGGCTAATGCAAAACTACATACTGAGGAAATAGTTGTAGCCCTACAGGCCTACAGCTTGGGAGATTATATCCTGGAATATAGTGACTATCTGTAACCCAGCATTGTGGTAAGTAAACAACCTGGAATGCACAATCATTGTGATAATATGGCAAAAGTAGCTAATGGAATCCCAAAATGTGCTAACAAAGAAGTAATGAAGAGAAAAAATAAACTTATGAGGCCAGACTGGCTGAAATTAAAAAAAACAATGAAGAAAAAAACCCATCACCTCCAATGAAAAAAGCCTGTAGGCCACACACATTGAGCTCCAGCTACAATCTGGGAAGTGTTTCCATGAAACATTATATGCTGTCTTGTGTTTTGTATGCATCTTATTTCTTGTTTTCTGTGATACCACCTATCAAGTTGCTTTTGATGTCATTACAGAAATAAACAAAGAAGATAAGACTGAAAGTTCAAGCTGAATTAAAAATAAATATAGTTTTAGCAGTGAAGATTGTTGAAACAGTTACACAGGGAAATATGATGAACTTGCCTTCTCTGAAAGCTAGTTTAATAGCCTTGTAAGAAGTTTCGCTTTAGATAAATAAAAACATTGGGTAAAATGAAGAGATAGTTGGTTGCATTACATAACATATTATACAGACAGTCATGTCATATGACCTCTTCTCCATTCTGACCTTTTAAGCTGTGAATGCCCATTGGGAATCAGCATGGTAACTCTTTCGGACAGAAATTTGTCGAAGTAGTTCAGAATTCTTCATTCCATCCAGACAGTTAAATAGGACAGGAAACATGGCTCATTCTCGTAGTGACAACCTGGCATGCAGATTAATCATTATTTGGGTGGAGAGGAACCTTATGAGCTTCAACAAGAGCAAGTGTAGAGTCCTCTCCATCTGGGAAGGAATAACCACACACATTAATACAGGAGTGCATTAAAAAGTGTGACCAGCAGGTCTAGGGAGGTGATCCTCCCCCTCTGCTCTGCCCTGATGAGGCCACAACTGGAGTCCTCTGTCCAGTTCTGGGCTCCCAAGTTCAAGAAAGACAGAGAACCACAGGAGAGTCCAGCAGAGGGCTGCAAAGATGATTAGGGGCCTGGAGCACCTCCCTTAGAGGGAGCTGAGAGGCTGTTCAGCCTAGAGATAAGACTGAGAGGGCATCTTGTCAACTCTCATAAATATCTAATGAGTGGGAGCTGGGTGGATGAGGCCAAGCTTTTTCAGTGGTGCCTGGTGACAGGACAAGAGGCAACAGGTACACAGTGGAACACAGCAAGTTCCATACTAACACAAGAAGGAACTGCTTTACTGTCAGAGTGACAGAACACTGGAACAGGCTGCTCAGAGAGACTGTGGAGTTTCCATCTCTGGAGATACGCAAAACCAACCTGGATGCTTTCCTGCTATAGGGAAACCTAATTTAGGAGAGGGTTGGATTGAAGGATCTCCAGAGGTTCCTTCCAGCCCTGCATTTTGTGATTCTGTAATTCAGATGACCACCATTTACTTCTACTCTCCTTATTTAGCAGATTCTCCTTGGATATGTCTATTGAGATGCCATATAGCATTGAAAGCCTACACAGTTGGACACATAAACTTAAGATAAAGGTAAATTAATTTCTCTATAGCTGTTCCTCTGCCTCAGACGTTCAGCCATGCGTTTTAAAAGGAATTTTAATCCTAGGAAATATGTGTGCAAGATTTGTGTGACTTTGTGCAGTATTCATCCCTCAACCTGATAGGTTCTGTTTTTCTCAGATTAGTAATTCTGTTGTTTTGAATCCTTTTTGTTTTGTTTGTCTTCAAGTGAATGATATTTGAAAGAATATAGTATGTAAATAGCAACTATACCTTTAAAGATTAATATAATCTTTCTGGAAAAGATCTCTGTTACTACCCCTATTAAATGTTCTGTTTTCATTCCCTATCCTCACAAATCACAATTTTATTTTATACAAGTAAAACATATTCACTGTACAGTTATTAAACTGAGATTATGCCTGTTTTTTCATCTCTTCCAGAAAACAGAATGCAAGGCTGTAATTAAGACCGTAGACAACAGTTCTTTGGACAGCAGTGGCTTTGGTCTAGATATATGGATTTCTCATGCCTATGCACCCCGAATGTGGGTAGAGAAGCATCCCAACAAAAATAGTGAGGTATGGCACACCTGTCATAGATGTTATGAGGTAATATGTTAAAACATAATAAACAGATGGACACCATAGGCAGTGTTCAATAGAATCTTGGTGATTTTCTTTTATCCTTTGCCTTGGAATGGAGTGAAGGTTGAGGTGCATTTTCAACAGTGTCCATTCACATTTCAGTTGAACCACGTTTTCCTAACAAACTGTTGTGCCGCTGCTTGTACTTCTCAGAAATGTGACCGTACTGCTTAAGTGGATGATGGCAGTTATGATAACAGAAGATAATACCTGTAAATTGTTTTTAAATTGCAGTAAAGAACTGAATGCTGTTTGCCAACGAGTGAATTGGATTGTAAAATTAAACAAAAAATATTCTGTTTTCAATTTTTCATGTGGAACTTGAGGTATAGGTAAAGCACAGGAAAATTGCACTTTTCAAGAATTTAAAGTAAATGAAATATATTTGGTAAAATTTTCAAATATTACTTTATTCTGCTCTCATTCGTAATGAGGAAAATGAAGATGCCTGGGTACATTTCCAGTGAAAAAGTATTTGTTCACTGCACTGATTTTGTTTCTCTCTTTGTAGGCTTGCATGCTTGTATTCCAGCCAGAGTTCGAAGCAGCATTTGATGAAGAGCAGCTGTCCAGTGAAATTATTATTTTACTAGATTGCTCAAATTCTATGGCAGGTTCAGCTCTACTGCAAGCAAAGCAGATTGCTTTACATGCCTTAAAATTGCTTAGTTCCAGACAAAATGTAAATGTAATCAAATTTGGCACAAGTGAGTTTCTTTGTTTCTTTCTTAACTGTAAGCCACCTTTTACTTGCCATGGCTCAATTTTATGTGCATCATTATTATCAAACCGACTTGGAACATGTAGTAGTGTGATGCATTTCTATCCTGATATTCTAGTCGTGACACTTAAACTTGTGTTTCCAAGCGTTGATAAATATTAATATTTCAGTGCTCTTAATATCTATCTTTATTTACAGATTTCTCAGAATTTTCTTCATTTTCAAAGAATACCTTAAAGGATTTGGCATCACTAACTGAGTTTATTACAGTAAGTAAATCAATTTGGTTGTATTCTAAAGAACACTTCTTGGAAAGGAATGGTTATCATTACAAAAGTTACCCAACTTTTTCTTTTCTTTAGGCTAGCTTCTAAGGATTTTTTTAAATAATGTTATAATTTTTATAATTATTTACCCTAGTAACAAGCACAACCACATCTAAATATTAATTCCACTATGGTTTAAAGTAATTGCTTAAGTTGTTATTTTGAAAGTAAGTAGGTATCTGTATTAGGAAAGAATACCATGTTTCCCCCTAAAATAATCCTTTGGAACTCATGCTTCTTGTTGCCTGCCCAGAGCAGAAGAGGGGAAATTATTTACTTCATATAATCGCAGAATGGCTGAGGCTGGAAGAAAAGTCATCTGCTCCAACCTCTGCTTGAGCTGGGACACCTAAATCAGGTTGCCCAGCACCATGTCTAGGTGGCTTTTGAAGATGTCCAAGGAGGGAGAGTTTACAGTTTCTTAGTCTGTTCCCGTACTTTGTTACCTGCACAGTAAAGAAGTGCTTCCTGATGTTAAGCTTTATCTATAGAAAAGAAGGCAGCATTTAGATGGGCCAGAGGCCCATCTTTTTATTGAGAAAAAAAATGCTTTTGTCATCAGAAGATGAGATGTAAACTATTTAGGATGAACAGGTTTGGTTTGTTCTTGGTTTTTTTTATCCTCCGGATAAAAACTCCAGAAATTCCCAAAGCACGGATTACTGAAATTTCTGAGAATTTTGGGAGGATTTATAATTGTTGTTATGCATTTTGCCTATGAAAAATGTTTATTGCTTAAACCAGAGAAGATACCGAATGCCATCAACCTCAAGCTCCACCTCTAATAATTACGGAAGAGCAGAAACAAAATAAAAATTAATAATTAATAGTTTATAGTTAAATAAATATATAGTAAGTAACAAATCAATTATGTATTAGGTGTTATTTTAGAAAAGATAAATCAAGTTCAGACTAACATTTTAATACTTTACTTTTCAGTCTGCTACAGCAACAATGGGAAACACTGATTTATGGAAGAGCTTGCGTTACTTAAGTTTGCTATTTCCTTCTCAAGGACATCGTAACATTCTTCTTATATCTGATGGACACATTCAGAATGAGAGTGTGACCTTCCAGCTTGTGAAAGATAATGTCCACCATACGAGGTTATTCACATGTGGTGTTGGGTAAGCACTGCGTTGGATTTTCTTTTAAAGCACTGGTATTTTATTTGAAGTGAGAGATTAGTAAGCTGGGAAGTGCCAGATGCTTGGGTGCTATCTTAAAGATCTATATATATTTAGATTAAATGCAGAAATGTTTGCATATCTTTAATAACCAAAAAGAAAAATACGTAGAGTAAAATACCTACAGTAAAGTTAATTCTATGTTCAGATAGCCTTACCTATTCATATCTTTCTGCATTATAACAACTTTACTTTTTAAAGGTAAAATCAGAAAGTATGAGAGTTAATATTTTAAAACATTGCATTTCATGTTTTGGTTTAGTGTGATTTCGGTAGTGGAATTTCAGTGTAACATTAATAGTTGTACAATTTCATTATTTCATTTTCATTTCTTTTGTAAAGACAGTGTAAGCATTAGGTTCCCAAACCTGTGGTACATTTCACTGCTGGAATGCAAGCTACTTCAAAATGATGTGAAAATGAACCTCCTCCACTCCAAACCAGTTTCTGTCTTTCAGAGCAAATCAGGGAGTGACTGTGTCAACTTTTTTTGCTAAACATCCAAATTTACACTTCCTCCTCCCAGATGGAGACAGGAGAAAGGAGACATGATTTCTCTATTACATGTGTGCTCCCAATCCAGAGGAGGGGAGCAAGAGCAACTGTTATCACTGTAACTTAGCTCAGATCTTCTACAATGATGGCAATATTAGAGAGAATGAAGTGTGGGAAAATTTGTTATAAGCTATCTGTGTTAGAGACCTCTTTGCAATCACAGGAACAAGTAAAACCTCACTGAAATTCATTGTAATGTACTTCAATTGTTCAGTTTTGTTTGTTTTTTTTTTTTAAGGCAAGGTATGTACACACCTGAAATGACTTTGGATAAAAAGGTTTACAGCTGGGTATTTCACATTGCCAGGCATAAGTGGGAAGGAGTCAGATAGTATTAGCTTCTTACTATTCCATGAGGGAATGCATCAAAATAGAGACCAATGGACACCAATGGTAGGGTCCTGTTCTTCTAGAACATCTTTTACCTTGTGCATGGCTCTGTCAGCATTCCCCAGTTCTCACAGCCATGAGCCCTCTAACAGCACTGCACAAGCACCCCTCAGCCCATGGGCCAAGCATCCCAGTACACTTCCAGTGTAATCACACGTTTTAACTATAACAGAATTTGCATCAACTCACAATAAAGAGCAGATGGTGCGTGCCTCCTTACATGCTAACATCCTTTTTAACATACTTATAGTCATATTGTGTTACATATAGTCATATAGTGTTGAGGGACATGGTTTAGTAGGAGCTATTGGGAATAGGTGAACGGTTGGACTGGATGATCTTTTAGGTCTTTTCCAACCTTGGTGATTCTATGATTCTATTGTGTTCATTTTCAGCATATTTACCTTCATATTCTTGTAATGACAGAATTAGGCCTGGGGATGGATTGTCTCAGTGCTGATAGGCTAAGGAGACATGGCTTTTAGTAGTTCCTCAAGACCTGTAACACAAATATGATGGTGCTAATGTGCAGCAGTCTGCTTTCAGGAGGTGGGATCTGTGTTTAATGTGTTACATTGTTAAAGAATGAATTGGGAAAGAGTTGTGAAAGAGAAGTTGGCTCTATGGTTGGTACTTCTGTGTCAACAGAGTTGTTTAGAAGGCTGTATTAGTACGGAATAGTCATCATTATCACAGTTCTGTCTGTGACAATTCAAGTGAATGAAAAAAATCATAGAATCATAAAGTAGTTTGTGGTGGAAAGGATCTCAAAGACTATGCAGTTCCAAACCCCTGCCATGGGCAGAGACATCTTCCACTAGATGTTATGTGTTCCTGTTATAAAACATAGCTGTACTATTTGTACAGTTTTTTTCTCAAGGAGATTTGGTGACAGTGTGGTAGGTTTCTCTAAAACAATGCTATGATGCTGTCAGGACTGAATCTACCTGTCTGACAAAGAATCAACACGTAATATTCTGTTTCTCACTCACAATAACTTTTATCGGCTTAACTGTTCTCCTGTAATACTCCCTAAAGCTCTCTTTGTCTATAGCTTCATAGCAGTCAGAGATGGGGAGCAGAGCTGATAAGTATTATCGTATCGATTATGTTTTCCAGAAAGTAAGATTCCCTAATTGATTCTGGATTTAGCTGTAAGATGATTGTCCCCATACTAAACAGTTCTGCTGAGACTGAGGTTAATTAGATGAATCAATTAGTTAACGTCATTTTAATGATCCTTATTAGCGTTGGACATTAGTTAATTTCTCTTCACATCCTTGCATTAGGATATGGAGATACTCATATGCCTTGTAATTTCCTCAAATATTATTGGGAAATCTGTAATTCAGCAGCACCTTCATTGGCTCAGTCACTGTCAGTTGGTCCATATCCTGAAAAAAAGTATGGAATTAAAAGTATTTAAATTCAAAAAAAGTGCAGTAAAAATTAAAACCAAGATATCTTCAATGGTATGAGAAGTAGAAAAGAGATCGTATGACTTAATGATTTGATTCAGTAATTACATTACATAAGATTTGCTTTTCTCTTTAGTTCCACAGCAAATCGACACATGCTGAGATCTTTGTCCCAGTATGGTGCTGGAGTGTTTGAATACTTTGACTCGAAATCAAAGTATAACTGGGAGGCAAAGGTACACTTACAAATGCTGAATGTATTCCATATGTGATCATTGTCTGATATATCAATATCTCATACTGAACATTTTCAGTATCTCAAAATGGGAGTTACTAATTCTTCATTTCATGGTTAATGGGGCTTATTACAATAAGAAAAGAGAGGCAGTTGATATGGAGGGAGAAATGCTTGTCTATCAAGTCTTCTCTTATTTTAAATAGAAATGCATAGACATTTAGAAAGGGAAGTATTTGGTTTGAGTGTTCCAAAGGTTTCAGGAGCATGCCTTGTTTTCAGCAGGAACACATGCTACAGCGGAATATTGATAAGTTCTTTGATAAGGGAAGGAATTTGTCACTGTACTTGCCCCACTTTCCTATTCCTACTGGTCACTGAATGTTAAAGGAAAACAAGAAAGCCATGAGTTCATTTTTCTAGCGTCTTTGAAAGAGGTCTGTACTTTTTGTGAGTGCAATAAACCCAACTTGCAAAAAGATGATGAAATTTCAAACTTTGTAAGTAATTCTCCCTGCATGGAAAAGTATAGTTTCACTTCTGTCATAGCTCACAGTCCATCTACAGCATCATCCTTGCTGTAATGTGGAGGGTTGTAGCAACTGCATGCCAAAACTTTTGACTGTTGGTACATCTGGAAGATACAGGCAATCTAGGACTCCATGTGCAGTGCTTCTCAGTTTCGCAGTATAGTTCTGTGCCTACAGCTCTGTCCTGTGCCTTGAATCTGGTCCCTCCTGAAACAGTGACAGTATAGAAGGGACTGCAGCGTGGCTAGTATCTGGCATGTTTTTGGCAGGGGAAAGGACTGAAAATGTAAGTTTATCCTTTTGCTAGTCTGGCTGCCATTTGAATGATACATGCAAAATTATCCAAAGCAGACCATGGAGATGTGCAGAACTGTTCACACATTTCAGAGTTCCCACACAGGAGGTGCTGGGTGTAGCAGACCACATTCTCTAAATTTTTTGCCAACCTGAAGAAAGTTCAGTCTCATATCTCACTTAAAAGCCAGTGCAATAATGGCTTAGTGATTATCCTCGCTACCTCGAAGCATTAGACTCTTTTACCAATATGTGGTAACAATTTTACAAGTACATGCCCTTAGTTGTACCAAAAATAAAAATTGAAAGAAAAAGAAAAGGAAAAAGGAAATATGTTATTCTTGTATCAAGAGATTATATTTTCTCTTAAAAGCCTAGAAGCAAACAGAGCTAATTTGTTTTCGATCTTTACACAGATACAGAGCCAAGTATCTAGAATATTTTCTCCAGGATGCAGTTCTGTTTCTATTAAATGGCAACAGTTTGATATAAATGCACCAAAGCCAATGCAGGCTCCTGCTCAAATACAGTCTTTGTTTACCAATGAGAGGCTTCTCGTCTATGGATTTGTCCCTCACTGTACTCAGGTAAAGACTGGGATACATACTGCTGGATGGAAATCCACAGCTGAAAAGATTGCAAGATGTACTGTGTTATATTATGTCATGCTTTATCCAGCACGCTTTTAGCTTCTTCACTGCTAAATATAATTCAATATTTAAATTATTAGTCTTCCTAGTGAAGTGCAGAGAGGAAAAGGATCCCTTATTTAATGTTCAAGTCACTGGACTTTGATAAATACAGGATTCCTTTCTTTGCAACTGTCCCTTGTTGTAAGGGGAAATGTTTTTAAGTAGAGCCATGCAGAGAGACAGACTTGAGTTACATTCAGGAATCAGGATAGCATTCATGGTATGTATAACCAAGATGTTATAATTGCAATATAATCAAGCGAGTAAGGCAAAGCAGACAACGATCACAAAAGAGAATAAGTGGAAGAGCTTACCCTTGGGTTGAGCTCACCAGAAGATACCAAAAGAGGGGATCTCCAGAAGAGATCCTTCCCCTCTGGTAGCCAGCTCTTAAATAGGTCCAGGAGGGGTGGAGCCTGGCTCCACCCCTTCCGGCAGCACAGGTGAATTGCCTTCACCTGTGCTCCTCTGGCTGACTCAAGGCTCACCTCAGGTGATCAATCAGAGGTTCAGGCCGTGACTCAGCAGTTCCCATACAATGGTAGCACAGCATAACAAGAGAAGGAAACTTGTTTTTTTTCATTATAGGCCACCTTAAGGGCGATAATAAATGACCAAGAACTACAAACTGTGGTGTCAACTACTGAATTACAGAAGACAACAGGAACGGTGAGTTTGTGCAACACTGTCTGTATATACAACAGTGAGCGAAGCTGCTTTAAGCAACAACATGCTGCACTGTGCTTCTCTGAGTGAACTGAAACTTCTGTTTTCAGTAACTTTTTTATTTTTGCTTCTGATGTTTTAGCACAGACCAGCAGTCTTCAGGCTTTTAAAGGGAAACTGTTTTACATACACATGTCAGGTTTCTAACTCAAAACTTCAACTTTTCAAAACAGGAGATGCTACTTCTTATTCTGATAATTTATTTGGGCTCCAGTTTTACCCTTGCATTGGCAGCTCTTCAGGTGAATTCTGCATGCTGCCTCATTCTCTCTCGAGTTGTGAATTTTTTCCATGTGGACAATCTGCTTACTAGTTTTTAATCTTTTAAAATGTCAAAACATTAAAGTGTTACTAACTTTTCAGTTGCTTCAGTAACAGTGAAGTAAATAACTGGAGAGAATTTATATAGAGAAAAGCACAGCACCAATCTTGAAAAGGCAAACAGGCTAAAAAGAACCATTTATTAATCTAATGGGTGTCTACGCTTTAAAAACCAACTGAATAGTCAGCCTTCGGTATTGATTCTGATAAGGCTGTCATCTTTTCCCCACTGAAGAGCTGATCTGTTTTCAGATTGAAAAGATTTTGCTCCCTATTTAGTGTAGTCCACTTTGAAAACTAATACTGTGGGTTGCAGTATTAGAACAGCTCGTTTCCCAGGACATGTTCTAATACAGACAAGTGGGACTGGCAAGTAGAAGCAATGTGTTTGCTTAACACGAAGCATTTTTGTTTTTTAAAAAAAAATTCTGTAGTACAAATTCCAGATGTAGTTTAAAAAATACAGCTTTGAAAGGTGTCAGGTGATATGACAAAATGTTGAAAAACAGGACCAAATTAGAAAGCATTATTTCTAATAATTCTTGATGTTTTAGATGAACCCTGAGCATTCCTACCTGTTTCTTTTGCCAGTTCACCTAAGATCAGAAGTAACTACTTGCTTATGAGGTTATCTTAAGAAGTGGCTCCCTTCAGCATCTATTGTTTTCTTCCAAAATGAGCCACTAGGAATGTTGAGCAATTAAACCTGGAATACAAAGTACTTTGCCATGTCACCTCCATGGTGCTCTTTCTCTTTGTTACCTTTAATACACCAAGCCAAAAAAAAAAAAAAAAAACATTTTTCTTTCCTATGAAAGAGTGGTTCCATTTTAAAAAGCAGTATCTGATTAATAGAGTTCAGTACTTCCCTTTTCTGCATACAAACCCTCAGGTCAAAACTTGATTGTGGCAGACCTAATGGTTCTTTGAAAGTTAAACTCAATGTACTTTTCCCCGGAATTCTGTAGTTTTATGCACAGGACTCATTTACCCCCAGCTATCTAGATATTCCTGCTTAAGTCTGAGGTGATTGCCCAGGTTCCATTTGCAGTTACTGGAGAGATATTTTTTTTCTTCCAGAAAGGGAATTCTCCCTACTTGTTTTAGCTGGATGTTTCAAAATTAGATTAATTACCGGAATTTTCTGCATTCATTTATTTGCTTTTTCTCATCCTTGACTGGTGAGAATGTGTGCAACAAGTGAAGACCTGATTATCTTTTAGCTTGATAACATTAAGTAAAATAAAAATACACCTTAGATGCAAGTTATGGTTGCTTGTTAAATGCAGAATTACCTTGCCCCTAGAAAACTGGATTCTGTGTACATATGGAAGCTATTTGCCTGATGGGGGATTTTGTAAATAAAAGGAAGAATTTTAAATATATATATCTATTTATTATTATTATTATCACCTTTGTTTTCTTTTCTAGGTGCTACACAAACTCACAGCAAGAGCTTTCATCAGGGACTATGAAGATGGTATTCTTCATGAGAATGAAACAGAGCATGAGGTTTGATAATCTAAAAGCAAAAAATTTAAAATATGTATTTAAATGTCAAATAGCAAACGTTTCAATCGAATAGAGATTTTTTTGCCATGTGACTTTTTTTGTTGCAGTTCCAGTGTCACTTTATGGTTAAGGTTACCATATAGGAATACATTTTCCCACTAAATGAGATTTTGAAGAATTTTGAGACTGTTTTGTGTTCTTCCCCATTGTAAGAATATCTTCTCTGAGCATAATGTGTATACATTTTTCCTAACCTATACTTGTCATGGCAGGCTGTTGGTGGTTCTTTCCCTGTGGCATATAACATTTTTGTTTCCTGTAGTTCATACTAGTACAGGAAAAGTCCTTATCTTTTGTATACGATAGGGTGGAATACAATGACACTCCTCTGTGTCCAGTTCTGGGCTCCCCAGTTCAAGAAAGACAGAGAACTACTGGAGAGAGTTCAGTGGAGGGCCACAGAGATGATGAGGGCCTTCTTCTCCCTTAGGAAGAAAGGCTGAGAGACTGGGACTGTTCAGCCTGGAGAAGATAAGACTGAGAGGGGATCTTATCAGCACCTATAAACATTTAATGGGTAGGAGCCAAGTGGATGGGGCCAGGCTCTTTTCAGTGGTGCCCAGCAACATGATAAAGGCAGTGGGCAAAAACTGGAACACAGAAAGTTCCATCTGGACATGAGAAAAAACATCTTTACTTTGAGGGTGACAGAGCACTCAAATAGGCTGCCTAGAATGGTTGTCTCTCTAAAGAAAATGCATGCCCCTGTCCAGAGGTAAGAGTAGAGAAAGTTAGAAGGCATAGACAGTTGGGCAGGCCAGTATATTCGCAAGCTCTTCCTTTTACATATCCCTATTTTGAGTACATTGGTGTGTTTCTATATTCAGTTCTTACATCTGTTGATTTTATCTGATTATGTTTTTTCTACCTCCTGCATTTAATCGTTAACAATCTAGATGAAGAAGCAAATCTTGAAGAACATGATTATACATCTCAGTTTGGAGAACTCGATTATAACCCAGTTTACAAGCTTCATTGCTGTTGAGAAGAGGGTACGTTTTCTATTAAATGTCTTGCTCCCTCTATCTTATCTGTCAGAAGACTCTAAATTATTTAACCTTACACATATCAAAACCAATCTTCATTTAGCTGAACAATGTTTATTAGTTTAGAAATAGAGACAAAGCTATGATTTTTGAAAATATTTTTATTTCTTCTGCAATACAGTGAGCTATTTTTGTTATCTTTCTCATATATTGCTCGTCTTCAGTTTACAACAAAACCTTGTCCGTCAGCGTGTTCCTGTTGGGAATTGCCACAAGGGTTTGCAGTTTGTGCTTGGAAGCCAAATTGTTCAAAGAGCAAGACCATATGAAGTGCACTTATTAATCCTTCTTCATGCATAACCACAGAACAGTTTCATAAGGAAGTCACAATACCAAATTGTAGTAAACTGGCCACCTTGGTTATGAATTACTGAAGAAATAGGTTTTGTATGGCAAAAGTCATTCGAGGAGAGTCTGTGTTGGGTGGCAATCACAGAAAAAAAACACAACTTGATTGTATTAAGAATTATTATTAGTATCAGTATTCCTATAGTACTAGGAATTCCTTTACTGGGAATACATTGTTCCTCAGTATAGTCAAAACTTTTTGACTGTAAAGTTAGATTTACTGCTTATTGGTATACACTGAGTATTTTTAACGTTCTACTGTATCTGCTCGTTCTGTTTTCGGTATGTTTTGAATGCACAAATAAAAAACTCACTCTCTGTTATAGCAGATTTTTTTGGTCTAACAGCCATCATAACTAAGAATTAAACAAAGACTGAAGAGAATTCTCAAGTTTATAACTGTGATGAATTTTATTTTAGGATACTAGTGAAATTTGTTCTGCTAATGTTCCAAACATCCTGGAAATTATAGCTCAAGAAGATGTTGATTTTTTACCTTACATGAACTGGGAACAAAAGCCAGTGGGATCCGGCGTCTTATTTTCAGAACCTTACGGGATGCCTCCATGTGATGTATGTTCTTGTCACTAACATTTCTGGTGTATTATCCAGTTGTGGTGCTGTATTGTATGTGATAAGATACAGTTACTGTTTATGACATTTCTTCAATTTTTGAATTATCTAGAAAGAAATTAGTTCCACACTGGATGCTTCTTTCTGTTTTTTCCTCCTGCTAGCAGATTGTTGGATAGAGTGCGTGGGGAGGGTGGATCCATCTAGGAAGATCAAGGTTTTGACGAGATGAGAAAATCTTGAACTAGTGAAATAAAATGTTTGCTAGTTATGGTAGCTCTTGCCTTTGGAAACTAGCCAGCAGGTGTCACTCTATTAGTTCTTAAAGTCTTAACAGGTAAAAGCTTTCTCCACATTTCATAGGGGAATCATTTAAATCATTATTTGTCTATTAAATTATCTTGCACGTGACCATGATGTGCATTTAAAACAACTGAGAAACATCGCCTTAACCTGTAGTCTGTAATGTAAGTATTGAGACTGTGGATTGTTTAGAATTGTGTCTGTTGTTTGTACTGTAACTAAGCTCAAAAGAAGGCGACTTATCAATGGGTATGAAAACATGAAGCAAAGGTGCAAAGAAGGGGGAGCCAGGCTCTTTTGAGTGATGCCTAGTGCCAGGACTAGAAGCAATAGCAGTGCATCATGTGAGCTTCCCAGCTTGAGACAGCACAAGCAGGATTCACATTTCAGTTTGTATGAATCCATCTTCTGTGTATGTAAAATAATATGGAATGGTAGAACTTCCTTGGATCCAAACTATCATTATAGTCATTGTTTTTATCTTAATAACGCACAACACTTTGTATTTTGTCAGACAAACTTCACCTTAGTAAGGTAGAATAAGGTAGGAATTTTAGTTTGATATACTACTTTCATCTTGAATGTAAGAATGAGGATATAATGATGTGCACAACATAAGAAGAAATACTGCATTGATTAAGAAGAGAAAAATATCTTACTAATTCTGTTATTATGCTATTTCCCTGTAATTTTACTAACCAGGCAGCTCTGCAAGATTCTGAAGCTTGGTCAGATTATTTCACAACTGAGAGGTGTGAAACTGAAGGCTTTCAATTTCGACTTGAAGAACTTTCTGTTAATCAAGAAAGCACCTCACAAGAAGCCACACCACAGGACTATGGATTTCATGATGGTGACATCACAATGATGAAATGTTCAAGAACAATGTCATCTTTACCATGTAAATCTTCTGTGACTGCTTTATTTTCTGGCTCTGGACTAGAAGCAGGAGGAGAAGCTTATATAACTCAAAAAAATTTACTTCCAACACCTGCAGTTCCAGATTCAGTTGCCCATCTGAGATTTTGTGAACTTCCCATGTATTGCTCTCCTCAAAGTCTGTTTGGAGGAATGAAATATGATAATTCTTTTGTTGATCACATTCCGAATATAACTGTGTTAAGTTCATGTACAGGCACACACTCTTCTCATAAGACTAACACTGAAAGACAAGTTACTCCCAATTCTCCTGCTCCCCAACATTGTAAAAGAAAAAAATTAAAGCCAAAGCATAGGAAGAAAATGGTAACAGGTCTGCACGATGCTACAGCTTCCGAACAAAAATTTCCTGAGAGTGCTGAACTTCTGGTAAGTCTTCTGTCAGGAGTCTTCTATACACAGGATGCTATGAGCGTCACGTTGAAATCCAAGCTGCATTCACCTAATGAAAACTGCCATAAAAATACCTTTGTTTCAAGGTTCATGGCTGTGCAGCAGAACAAGAACATGGTAAGGGTGGTAATGAAACTTCTTTCAAGAGACCTGAACCACGTTGTTTTGGTTTGTTTTTCCGTTACTGCTGCTTAAAGGGAAATATGTTACAGTCCGAATTCTGTCACTTGTTCCTCACTGCTCTAATAGGTAACTTTTAAATGGAGAAAAAATGCCTCATTAACTGTGGAATTGCAAATACTTTCCCAAGTGGAAAAGAATGAACTTAAAATCTTCAAATTTCAACTTAAAAAAAAAAAAGAAGTTTGTTTTATAAAGAAGTTTCTTTTAAAACTTTTTAATGCAATTACTTTTTACCATGATGTAGTAGCTGCATGGGTAATGGTGGTAGAATAAGATTCTGATCCTGAGTGAAAATTATCTTCTTCAGGTACAACCAAGGTGTTTTATAACAACAGAGAAAGAAAGAAGCCAACAGAAACTTGAGTTTACTCCTGTAATCTGGGAAGAAATTTTTGATCTCCAAAATCAGGTACAGTACCAACAGTCTTTTTGTGCGTTACTTAAAGTAAAATATATGTAGAAGAAAAAAAGTATTTTTACTTTATATCTGTCCTGAGATAAGCATTTTGTAAATGTATCTGCTTTTTTCCCTTACAAATTGGTCTTAAGAAGTACACAATGACCTCAAGATCACGTTATGTTATATTGCTGTCACAGGCAGCTCATTAATGGGTGCCTAAGAAACTGTAAAATTAGAGCCAAAAGTAGCGATATACCTCTGATTTAGAGCCCCCATCAGTTTGCAGACTGGGGACTTCCTAAAATGTGTACGAAAACACGTAGGGGAAGACAGGCAGAAGTAGTAGACGTAAATAATTTTGCTCATTAAGCAAAAAACTTAAAACGAATTGAGGTTTGGAGAATTGGAGTGAGTGCAGTGGGAACTTCTGCAGGATAGTTAAACCAGCTGAATGGCTGGTGGATTTAAAGCAAGCAGAATTGAACCAATGCTGTCCAGGAATCCTGCAAGTAGGAGTCAAAGCAGGCAATGTTTTGCCTCGTTGAATATTCCCCCTGCAGTGGGACAAGTCCCTGTTCCACCTTAACCATCACCAGTTTGGTGAGCTGACTAAACCAGAGGGTGATGTGATGATCAAGGTCTCCAGGTGTATTACATGATCCAAGTGAAGAAACCACTGTGGTGTTCCCTCAGTGGAAACTCCTGTCATGTGTCCACAGGGACCGGCCATTCAGATTGGTGATTTGTTCTACTCCCTTTTGCTCTGATCCAGTATGTCAATTTGTATGCAAAAGTAGGGAAGTATAACTAACTGAAGCATCAAGAAGAGGTACACATTTTCCTATATTTTTGATGGGTTACTTTCATCAAATTATTTCTGCACGTTGAACGATTACCAAATGCCACACGTGGGGATACAAGGGGAACAGACTTGTGATTGACTTAACTCACAAAGTGAGCTTCAAGATTTCTTTCGTTTTTCAGCAAAATTGCAAGTGCTGAATTTTAGAAAGAAAAACAGTTCCTCACAGGTTTTTGCACTGAATAAGTTTAGTATTCTAACAGAATCTCACTTTTTACATAAATTGGATGTTTAATATTTAAAGATTCATTTAAAATCATGTATCGTTTTCTAAATTATCTTAAATGAATCTATAAATTGTTATCAATTTCTCTACAGTCATAGTAATCTGTGACATCATACTGCAAGGGCAGACAAAAGTTTTGAAAGTGACATTGAAGAATAAGTGGTTGAATATCCTCTCGAAAGCCTGTCTTCCATCTCATCTGAGCGTAGCAAACTGACAGCTAGTTTTAATCAGTTCTTTAATTTTTGGCAGGAAAAGGCAGATGAAATAGGATTGGTTTTGTTAATACTATATTTAACATAAACAGTAATCTAACTTTACAGAGACTTTGCAATCCCTCTAGAGGAGAGAGATCCATTATTGCTTCTTTGGGGTAAGACAAATGCTTATTTTTGAGCACACTGAAAATAATTTTCTGAAGGAATTTGTTTGAAATAAATCTGCCGCAGCCGTGTTGTCACTGTGCGTGGTTTGTACACAAGTGAGTTCAAAATGAGCTCTGTTTGATTTTTTTCACAGCTTAACTACAGTTTTTCAGGTCAAGTAGAAACATGGGGTGTTACATCAAAGATTTTTGAAGTTCAGTATTTGAGTCACCTAATTGATCACAGGAACTTCTGTTTTGGTGAGCTGACGGAGAGGTGATTTGTGTTTGTGAAAGCTTTAAAAAACATTTTTAAGTACTTGTCCTTTGTTTTAGGTTGTTCCTTACAAATATATTTTCGGTCTTCTCAGTCTTTGCTTATCCATATCTTTGTTTATTCCACAGGATGGCTCTTGGAATCTCAGTCCACAGTTGGGAAAAATCTTGAAATTTGATGTTGATTATTTAATTAATCATTTCCTTATTAGAAAAGGCATTCAGTCACTCGGTAAATACTTTTTCAGTTATTAAAACAGCAGTGCATTGTATTGCATTTCCTATCCTTCTGTATGATTACTTTGTGTGCCTGGTGGAACTTTCCATAAGATATGCTCATCGTTTACGTGGATCTCCTAGCTGTGTTTTCAAAAGCATCTGATTTTAACTACACATATTCATCTCAACTTCTCTTGCAATATAATGTCGTGCTTGCTAAGTACATCTCCTAGAGAAGTACATGGAGAATGTGAAATAGCTGGAATATCAATACAGATTCTTTTCTTTCAGTTATTATTTCTGCTGTATTAATACCTACTGTAAAAAAAAAAAAAAAGTTGGAAGGAAAGTCAGAAAGACTCCTAGGAGAGAGACTGAGACCGCTTCTGTTTTTCACATTTCAAATAAGATGAATAATATATAATTTTTTTCCCTACATGCTGTTTGCAGCTCATTTGGTAGCATTCTGCCTATACACACTTTGTCTGCTGCTTGATTCTGTCAGTTGGTGCTCTTTGCTGGCAGCAGACCAGAAAACTTGGGGACGAAAAGGCAACTCATTGTCTGTAAATTATTAGAGGGTGCAGTGCTTCGTCAGAGGACAAAAATCTCACATTTACCATTCCTGCATGCATTCAAATCAAAGTCGATTAGAAGCCAAGCAAACACAAATTGCAGACGTCCTAAAAAAAGCATTACCAGGCTTAGAGTCTGAAAGTGAGCACTACATTTTCTGGATCACTAATGTGAATATTCTTGATAGTTCTGACTGTATCATGAAACAACTGGGTAGCATCAGAACTTAAAAATTTTTAAAGCTATGTGGGGACACACTTTGCAGGAGGTCTCTTTTCTGCTGGCAAGAAATCATTCAAATGATTTCCCATTTCTTCTTTCTTAGGCACAAATGGAAAAGAAAAGCTACTGAAATTGATTGCTACTCTTCTTGTGCTACAGTTCATACGCTGTGCAAAGGAACTGCAAGGGATAGTCTTCAAATCACTGATGAAACTGGATAATTTAACAACTTCAAGGTGTGCTTTTACAAAATCTTGTAATTTAATATTGCAATATAACCCTTCTTAACAACGATTAATCTCATTATAGAGAATAAATGACTATGCTACAGAATGTAGCTGCAGAAAAGGGAATGGGAAATGTTGATACTGGTGGCACACAGCTTCTTTTAGGTGGGTGAGTTGGAAGAAAGAATATTTTGCAAATTATAATACAAAAATTGAGAAGTATTTAAAGTAGGAAAAGGTTTGTACCTCTTATCAGAATCATTGAACAATTCATGACCTCTTCAGGTCATCTGTTCCTTAAAGCAGAGCTAACTCAGATAAATTGCTCAAAATCCTGCCCAGCTGATTTTTAAGGATGGAGATTCCACCATTTCAACTTTTTCCAGACATCAATCATTTCAGACTTTCCCTTCATGTCACTTTTGGCTCTTGGCCTTCATCCCTTTTTAACATTTTATTTATGCATTGTTGATTTTCCCAGGTGTACACCATGAAATACAATACTTCTGAAGTTGTTAGGGCAGATGATCCATCACAGCACAGCTTCCACACTTTCAGCTTCCCCTGGGGAAACTGATGTTAGCTCATTCTAACAACTCCCACTTACTTCTGTATGTCCCAGTTCTCCATTAGCTTTTGAACACAGGGTTGCTGCATCTGGAAATTTCATTCTCAGTGAAGCAAATAATTGTCAGGTGGGAAGTTTTTTGTTACAGAGGAAAGGCAAAGGTCTTAAAAGAAAAGGCCTGAAGGAATAGGCCTTCAGTGAGTCTGCGTTGCCCCAGACACCAGCTGATTGTGGTGCCAAAATGAGAAGCTAATACCCTTAATGCTTTACCAGGGAATTTAACAAGAGGATAAAGAACCCAGGAAAGCCCT
This sequence comes from Centrocercus urophasianus, assembly GCF_019232065.1. Taxonomy (NCBI): domain Eukaryota; kingdom Metazoa; phylum Chordata; class Aves; order Galliformes; family Phasianidae; genus Centrocercus; species Centrocercus urophasianus. The sequence goes on along the minus strand of NW_024885532.1, from coordinate 33,704,309 downwards.
GCAGAGTCTTCCTCCCTCTCCTGAAACTCCCTGACAGAGGGAAAAATGATTGTAAAATTTGGGCTGAACACAACTAAAATCACATTGACTGCGGGATGAAAGCAAGTGGGGCAGACCACAAAAGTGAAAGAATTCTAACATGCAATTGTACAAAGGAGTCAAGTTTGCCATTATGAAATACGTACAACTTCATGTGGGGACTGGAATGGTGTAAATGAATGCAAATTACGATTATGTATAGGCATATTTCCCATATGGAAGACTCTGAAAAGATGGGGCAGAGAAAATGATGTCGTTTTCTCTGACAAATGGTATTTTATGTAGGCTGTTTGCTGTACTTTCTCTTTCAAATGATAGAATTTATTCTAATAAATCTCCATTTCTACACACAGCAGTGTTCACTGGGCGTTTGAGTCCATCAAGAAAGCAACAGAGTGGGTAAAAAGAGTTGAGGGACAATTTACATCTATTTGCTATCGACTTGAACTTGGGAAAGACTGGGATTCTGCCACCAAGAAGATACTGGGGATCGAGTGCAACTAACAGCAGCTTTCCTACTTAAATCATTCCATGACTGTGATTCTTTAAGACAATAGCAACGTTAGCTTTTCTTGCTGCTTTACATATTTTGAGTAATTTTCACCTTAAGTTATTCTTGAGTGATCTTCATAGCCACAGACAAATACTGTTACAGTATCTCTGTACAGACAAGTACTGTTACAGTATCTCTGTTGTTTTATTTTTCCAAAGTCCTACCTTCTCTGTAACAGCACCGTCAGGTGTAACTGCAGTGTTCTGATGGCTACCGCTGTGCTTAGCAAAGCCCTAATAAACACCTTCACGATGCAACCTACCGGTGCCCTCAGTTGGATGCCTTTGTACTTCCTGCAGCGCGCCCCGGAGGAGCAGAACACTGCTTTTCTCCGGCCGTTTCCCAGTCGCTCAACGTCCCTTTGCGGCCGCCTTGTCAGCAGGTTTTCTGACGGCAGTTCTCACTTCTGTTCCAACCGTGCCAACAGCGCCAGTTTTCACGTGGGCTGGACAGCACGAGTGACAGAGTTCCTTGATAGCTGCTCCCAGGACAGCTCTACTAGCACTCTGGCACCGGCAGAAGCGCTTAGCGCAGCAACAAAAGGTTCACCGCCTTTTCCCACACGAACACCTCAACCACCCGTCGAAGCCCGCCGCCCGAAGGCGCAGCCGCCCGCAGCGCGCCGAGGACGGGTAGCCCCGCCCCTCCCATGACGTCACGGCAGCCGGGCGCCCATTGGCTGCCGTGGGTGTCGCAGCCGCTTTTCCCCATCGCCGTTTGAAACTCGGCCCAAAATGGCTGCGGCGAGGAGCAGGGCTGAGGCAGCGGCGGCCAGGCTGGAGGGGGCGGGGGAAGAGGAGGAGACGGCGGCGGCCGGGGACGGGGAAAACGAGGTGGTGGATGGCGGCGGCGGCGCTGCGGGCCGGGCGGCGGCCGCCGGCGGTGAGAGCGAGGAGGAAGAGGAGGAGGAGGACGACGACGGCGACGAGGACGACGGCGACGAGGACGACGACGACGAAAACGAGGACGAGGACGTGTTCGAAGTGGAGAAGATCCTCGACATGAAGACCGAGGGGGTGAGCGCGCGTTGCCGTCTCCCGTCACCGCTCGCCTCCCTCCGGGGTCCGCGGCGCCACCGGGAACGGCTGCTGGGCCCTCCGGCGGCGGGAGGGCGGCACCGGGCCGCGGAAAGCGGCGGCCCCGGCGCGGGTTCGGGTTCCGTCCTCGGCTACGCCCCCGTGCCGCGTGCGGGATCGCCGGGCGCCGCCGTGCAGAGCTCGGGCGTTACTCGGCCCTGCTGGCTCCGCGGCGCGTCTTCCCGCGTCGGCCGAAAGAGCGGTCGAACCCCGCGTCTCGTCGCAAACTTCTTTTTGTCGGCGGCGCGAAGCTGGGCGCTGCGCTGTGCCCGAGCTGCGGCGGTGCCGGGCTGGGCAGCGCGGCTGTGGGAGGGCCGCTCCGAGCAGGCGGACCTTCTCTGGCTGAAAAAAGGCTGCGGTGGCCTCCAGGCTCTGTTAGGCAGAACTCTCTTGCCTTCTCTCGTTCCGCTGAGAGCAGCCTGCATGTTTTCATACGAGTCCTTCACCGAATCACCGAGGTTGGCAAAGATCTCTAAGATCACCCTGTCCAACCGTCAGCCCGTGCCCGCCGACCGCATCCCTCAGTGCTGCATCCACACGTTTCTGGAGCACCTCCAGGGATGGTGACTGCACAGCACCTCCCTGGGCCGCGTGTGCCATTGCCTTACTGCTCCTCCTGAGAAGTTCCTAACATACAACCCGAACCTCCCCTGGTGCAGCTTAATGCCATTCCCTCTGGTGCTGTTGCTGTTATCCAGTGGCCGATTGGCTGAGATTCCCCCCATCTCACCACAGCCTCCTTTCAGGCAGTTGCAGAGAGCAGTAAGGTCTCCCCTGAGCCTCTTCCAGGCTGAACAATCCAGTTCCCTCAGCTGCTCCCCATAAGCCTTGTGCTCCAGACCCCTCACAGCTCTGTTGCCCTTCTCTGGACGTGCTCCAGGGCCTCAGTGTCTTTCAGAAATTTTCTAAATTTCACAAGCAAAAAATAACAAACAGCTTTTCAAAAACAATTTTTGTATTTTCTAGTTTATTTTAAGTAGTTCATATTTCGGTGCTAGGCTTCAGTCAGAATCACACGAATGTGGAAGTCCGCCTGCTCCCCATGGAGCATCAGAGATACAAGGCACTGATGTTGAGGAGTCTTCAAATGAAGAATTGCTTTATGTATTTATGATGCTGGAGTGGTTTAGTTGTATCTTGGCTGAAATGTCTGTGGCTTGAGAGTATTATGCTGTGGAGGTATGAGGTGTTAGCCACAGTAGTTAATCTGTCCTGAAAGCACAAGCACTTTTCTTACAGTCGGGATCTGAAAATCAGTCTCCTTGGGGAGGAGGATCATGCTCTGCACACACTTCTGAAGAGCACTAGAATATCTCAGGGAGCTGATCCTGCCCCTCTGCTCTGTGCTGATGAGGCCTCACCTGCAGTACTGCGTCCAGAAGCGGAGTCCTCAGTACAAGAGAGACATGGACCTGTTGGGGCACATCCAGAGGAGGGCCAAAAAATGATCCATGGGATGGAACGCCTCCCCTATGAGGACGGGCTGAGAGAGCTGGCGCTGTTCAGCCTGGAGAAGTCTGCAGGGTGACCTGAGAGGAGCCTTTCAGTATCTAAAGGGAAGCTACAGTAAAAAAACAGGACAGACTTCAGCAGGGTCTGTAGTGATAGGACACGGGGAAATGGTTTCAAACTAAAAGAGAGGAGATGTAGATTAGATAAAAGGAAGAAGTTTTCTACAGTAAGGGTGGTGAGGCGCTGGCACAGGTTGCCCAGAGAGGTGGTGGATCCATGGAGATGTTCAGTGTTGGGCTGGACAGGGCTCTGAGCAGCCTGGTGGAGCTGCTGGTGTCCCTGTTTGTTGCAGGGGGGTTGGTTTAGATGGCCTTTAGGGGGTCCCCTCCAACTCAAACAATTCTGTGATTCTGTGTATATACTGAGTAACATCTCCTAGATCAATCTGTGCTGTGTACAGGCCAGCGGCAGCTGCTCTGTGCACACGAGGTTGGAGCACGTGGCCACACAGGACATTTATTTGCCCAATGTGTGTTGGTCCTGGAGGCTGTGGTTGCTCCAGACCCTTTCTGTGGCTCTCAAATGGGGCTCTCACTGTGCTCCCGTGCTACAGACATGCAGGGCATGGCAGGTAATCATTCAAGCCTGAAAGGAATGGAAAAAGCTGTATGCTGCATTTGATGGGGTGTAGTATGTGCAGTCAGCTTTAGGCTGATGCTTTTCTGGTGCTTTTCAAAGCTGGAACAGATGCACAGAGCTGTCAAGACGGGCTCTGGGCTCCCATGCTACATCTGCAGCTGTGGGAACTGAAGGGTGCTGCATGGAGAAGCTCATGTCAGTTCCCCTGCTGATACTCTGTGCCTGGCAGTGATGGGTGGGTGGGAGAGACAGTGCTCTGGGGATGAGTCTGTGCTGGGGAGCTGCCTGCTGGCAGGTGAACATGGGCTTGTCCTGATCCAGGAAAATAGCAACAGAAATTCCGAGTGTTTCAAAAGCTGCTGTACTGCATTAAAATCCCACTGAAGTGACAAGCTGCAAGGCGCAGGGTGACATTCCCCCTGGATTTGGGGAACGTTGACTCTGTTCTTTAGTGAGCCAAAGGCACTGTTATGCTTCTCCAGAGGCATTCTGGTTGGCGCTTATGATAATTTCTTTTTAGAAAATAAGTTCTGGGATGGTTTTGCTACCTTGTGTTTACTATTACATGTTCAGTGGAAAACAGATTTATCTGTTCTTCTGAAGTTTGCTGCTGGTCGCTGTCATACCTCTGTTGAACGAGGCTGCATGGTCAGTGCGGGAAGGTGAGCACACTGACTCCATAAGGTGCATCTCTGCCATTCAGTGAAGGCTGCTGCAGAAGGCACAGAGCGCTGGTGCCTGGCTGCGGCAGGCTGTGCGCCCAGCAGGCCTAAAGCCTGGCATCTCAGCAGAGGAAGGAGTTCAGCCTGAGGAACGAGAGATTTGGGCCATTCAATTTATTTAGGAGAAAATCAAGAGATAGTTTAGTGAAAAGCTTTCCTCATTACCCCCGCCTTTTTTTTTTTTTTTCTCCTTTTTTTTCCTTTTTTCTCCCCCTTAATGCTAACAGACTTCTATTCTGGTGAAATTACTTAGGATGAAACCACAATGACAGTTCAGATACTGTTGAAAGAATTGATCTAGGGCTGCAATTACAGTCTTTTACCAATAAGTTTGTAACTCAGAGATGCAAGTACTCAAGTTTTGTCTAAATCTACATTTCACTTATCTTATTGAAGGGCTCTCATTTCTCATTGTTGGTACTGCAGTTTATCAAAAGTGGCATTGATTGTGAATCTAGCAGATTATAAATTCCAATTTAGAGCTGAGTGAGCAGTGCTGCTGTATTACAAATTTTAAGGTTTGAAATCCTCCTCTTCACCAAAGAGAAGGCACAGGAGTTGAGTGGACGGAGTAATGCTGTGCTGTAACATGTTCAGTGTTTGGTTCTTTTCTTGCAGGGTGTAATTCTGTACAAAGTCCGGTGGAAGGGCTATACCTCTGATGACGATACCTGGGAACCAGAGGTTCATTTGGAAGACTGCAAAGAGGTGCTGCTTGAATTCAGAAGGAGGCTGGTGGACACCAAGCCAAAGCCTTTGAAAAAGGACTTTCAGGTGTGTTTCTCCTGCTGCCGTCCTTGGCAGAAGACAAACTGCCTGCCTGGGCTCTTGTAATGGCGGGCATGGGAGAGCAGGATGTTTGGGATATGGAAGTGATGACTTGGATGATCTTTGATCTGAGGGCTTTTTCTTCCAGCAGACCTCAGCTATTATTGCTGTTGTGTGGTTAAGGAGCTTTTTCAAATTGACAATTCAAAATCGTAGAGTCTGAATCCATTTAATATGGCAAATTTAATATGGCTTCATTAGAAACCGAGATGATGATGTGTTGCCTTTGCTTCGGCAACCTCTGATTAATGTCCCGTCGTGAAGTGGTTATTTTATGGTTTTTATGGTTATTTTAGTTATTTTTTGACAACAAAAGCAAACTCCTTTTCCTGCTCACAGGCTTATTAGCACTGAAGCTGGGTCTGCTCTTTTCATCCTCCTTGAAGCAGATTAACTTAATGGTTAAAAAGCAGTAATTCATCAGATAATACAGACAACTCTATTGAAGGAAGGCAATTTTCCCTTGTTTGTTTCTGTTTAACTGCTCAGTCATTTTCAAAATCCTATGTGAGAACCATTTTTGAAAGCTGGTACCTTGTTTGTCAGAAATCCATACGTAAATTTTGCAAAATCAAGGTAACTGGTTTTGGTGTAAAAGAGTTGAAATTTAGTTTGGTTCTGGAATCGAGTTGCTGGGCATCCAGTTGGTTTGCTTTGCTTCTTTAGATGTTGATTCTCTTTCAGGTAGCCAGTAATGTGATGTAATGTAAGAAAGTGAGTTAGAATTGTGCTTACAAACTTTGTGTTTTGGCTGCAAGGGATGTTTAGAAACAGTTCTCTTTTCCCACACACAAGCACTGCCATTTTTGTACGGCTTGCATTCAGGCATTCAGTTTAATGGGGAAGTAAATATTTTCTTTTTTTTTTCCCCCCCCCTACATTTTAGAAGTTTTCTCTAGATGATGATGTGTTTGAAGCAGAATCTGATAATGATGGGCAAAGCGAAACAAAAGAGGATGTTTCACCAAAGAAGAAAAAGAAAAAGTCAAGAGAAGGAGAAGATAGAAGTGCGGATGACCTGAAGAAGAAAAAGTCAAAGTCTGCAAAAGTCAAAGAGAAACCCAGGATAGAATGTGAACGTTCCTCAGATACTTTGGGGTTGGATTCAAAACCCAAAAAAAGGACTTCAGAAACAAAGGAAGATTCAAAGGATCCAAAGAAGCAAAGGAAAGAAGATACTAAAGAAGTAAAGAAAAAGAAGGGGGAAGTTAAAGATGTAAAAATAAAAACTAAAGAAGATTCTAAAGAAAGTAAAAAGTCACGGAAGGAGAAGCAAGGAGATGCTCAGTTTGACACAGAGCCGAGTACTTCAGACGATGCACTTTTTCAGGAGGTTGATAATGAAAATCCACGCTTAAGCTCTGAAAATAAAGAGGAGGAACAACAAGTAAAATGTGAAAAAGAGAGGTCGGAAGAAGAAATTACTGAAAAAGATTGCATTGCTGACAGACAGCTTGATGGATCAGCAAGTAATGAAGATGATAGTGTCGAGGTTAAGGCTAAGAGAAAGAAGAAAAAAAATCAGAAAATGGAAGATTACAAAGAGGAGGGTAGAAAAGTGGAAATCAAAGATACAGGTTTGGAGAAGAAAAGCATGCTCAAAAAGCAGAAAAGTCAAGAAAAAGTGAAAGTGGTGGCTGCAGAGTTGGAGAAAGTGTCAGCTGCACCCGTGTCAGCACAGGAGGCTGTAAAGGTGAGCGCTGAGGAGACAGGGCGCAAATCCATGGAGGCAGGAGAGGAGGTGAGCAGTATGAGGGCATTGGGGAGCGCTGGGGAGGGGGTTCAGATCAAACACAGCTGAGGCAGAGGTGCCTGAAAAGGCTGCTGTTTATGATGGCAAATGGAAACGTAACAGTCTGAAGGTTAATGGATGGATAAAGCAAATGAAAGGTGCACTGCAGGGCCTACAGGCAGGATGGAAGAACTGGATTTTGAACACTAGAATGAGGGGAGTGCTTTGGGAAAGAGGAATGTCTTTTAGGTATGAAAATGTGAATCTCTCCTTTGCTATGTGTATGTACTTAAATGAAAACTTCTGTTCCACAGATGCATGTTGTCCTTTTTAGCCTCTTGTTTCTCCCAACTTTGACAGCTGCCTCAGTTTGGCTTTTGTCTGCTTGCATAGTAAGGCATTCAGTCTTCTAGAAGCTATCCAACTGCACAGTGGAGTATACTTCTGCACTTGATTTCTCTCAGAAGCCAGCCTCTTGGTTAGACTGGGTGTGTTAGTGGCTTCAGAAGAACTGGAATGCTGAAATTGCTCCTGAGCCCAAATTGGTGGCCCTGCCTGCGGCAGGGAGCTGGAGCTTGATGATCCTTGAGGTCCTTCCAACCCAAGCCTTTCTGTGATCTCCCAGATAATTGCCCAGCTTGTCTTGTCTTGTTGGAATTCCTGTGCTGCTTTCAGGAGATTCTGAGTTGCCCAACTTGGTGACACATTAATTACAAATGCTGTGTCCCTTCTAACAGATGAGCTGATCAAATACTCATATACTATTTAATTTCTGCTATTTAATGCAATAATATTTTAAGGAAAACAAGAAGATAAAATAATTTTTTTTAAATGTAATTGTGTATGTGGAGAATAAAGGAGTATTTCTAGAATGTTTATGAGGAAAATCTGCTTTTGGAGAATATATTTTTCAGCTTCTTTAGACTATTCTGATACAGTTTGTAGTTTGTAAAGAAGAATCATTGGCTGCCCGGAGAAACTCCTTCCTGATTTGTAACTGGGCTGCAGCCACGGTACCTTGGTGCTTATTGGATTATGTCCCACTGCTTCTGAGGCCATAATTCTGTGGTGACAAGTGTCTTTTTTTGTAGGTTCAGCTGCAGTCCTTTGAGACTGTTGTCTGTATGGGGTAGGCACCTTAACACAAGCACGTTGATTTGTTTTGGACAGAGAATAGCAATACTGCATGGAGTAACCTCAGAGCTGAGCTACACAAAGTACTCTTTGTGGGAGCTTAGTGGTGAAAGCTCTTCTAAACAAGGTTAAGCAATAGCTGTGGGGCATAGCTGGTTTCACACAGCTATTTAACTCATTTTCTTTGCAGTAGTAACTAACTGAAATAGCATGGCTCTTCATTACTCCAAGTATTTTCTCATAGTTTGAGGCCATAGCATTCATAAGAGAGCAGCATCAGATAATCGCATACATCCTCGGAATTCTGTTTATTACCAACAGTGTACAAACCCCGTCACCACAAATACGAAGAGATCAGCAGCGGGGGGAAGGTTGATTTTCTTACTGCTCTTCAGCCAGCACCCTCACTAGGTGTAGCTTGGAAGGCATTCTGCTTTTTGCCGTCCATCTCCTGCATGCTGAAGTGGTGGTGCCTGCATCTGGCCACAGCACCTGTGGGACTCTGCGTGTGTGGGCTCAGTGCACAGCTTTGGGGTTTGCTATGTGTCATGAAGTTGTGGGCCCAGCATATCGTTCTTTTGAAAGTAAAGCACGGCCTTTGTTTCAGCTGCCTGACTCTTCTCTGATTACAGAACACTGTCATGTCAATCTGTGGTACAGTATTCTCTGTTTGGAGTCATTTTGTATGATGAACCCTTTCTTCCCTGTGATTTACCTTCTAAAAATAAACGTGTAGGTACACTGTGCATCTCATCAACATCAGGAAATCTGGAACAGAACTCACGTTTTTTAACAGCCCTTGTGCTTAGCAGTATCTGGTAATCTTGTCAGTTGTTTGCTCCTACTATGGGCACCTGTCTGGAATGATGTCTGTCACCAAAAGGCAGAGTTTTGAGGGGAGAGAAGGAAGGCTTCAATGATGTGCTGAATTCATTTAGTTTTTTACCTTTCTAAGAAATGGTGGCATTAGTGATTCTGTGATCACTTAAGGACTTGAGTGTTTACTTGTGCCTCTTTGAGTTGTAGTCTCCTTATTTGGTACCTTGGGATTTCGGCTGTCGTATCTCAGTTTTAGTAGAGAGAACACTTGTAAGGGAGGGTTCTGGTTTCTGCTTGCTTTGGACATGAATGACACACCGGCTAACATTTCAGACTCGGAATATTAAATACAGTGGTTTCCTGGTGTGTTTTGTCTGTGCTATGTGTCATTTTGGGAAATGGTAACACAGCCTAATTGTAAATGTATGCTGGTTTTGATATGTGTGAGTGCCTCACGTGGCTGGCATGCTACAGAACTCAAACTGAAGTTCCCTAATTGGGAAGGTCTTTTCCTCTTAGTGAAGAAGGCTTCCCAGAGCAGCTCCTATCTCACCCATTTAATTCTTTTCTTAGGATTGTGTTTGTAAGTCTGTTGTCCGTAAGATTTCAGTAGTGTTATTTTCCACTTTCTCCATACCGCTCTCATTTGATCCTTTTTCTTAATAACAGGAGAAAGAAATAAAGAAAACTGAAATGAAAGAAAAATCTGTAAAAAAAGAGTCTGAAAAAGAAGAAAAGAGCAGAAAAGAACAGAAGGTCCTAAAAAGTAAGTGTTAATTGCTGAAAAGAGAAAGGAAGCACCTTTCAAGGCATTCTCCTCTTATTCCTATAAGAGCAGATACAGAGCAGCATTTCTAATACATGCTAGAAAAGCAGTTTAAGAAATGAAAGCCAGCTTTTTTATGGCTTTGCAAGAAGGCTGCCTGAGGCATGAAAGTTTATAATGCCTGTAATGTTTTTATAGACAAGTCAAGATTTTGCCCTTTTTCATTTAGTATTGTTAACTACGTCGCTTTATCACACCGGTGACAACGGTCTTTTGGGGTCAATTAATCCAACTATTGTCTATTTCCAGAAGCATTTTGATATCATTATAAATACACCCTTTGTATTTCTGGAGTTAGCTGGTAGAGGTTCACTTCAGGCAAACTTTATGCCTCTTGCTTTAGCCACTGGAATGGGTTACTGTACAAACCTTAAAAAAGCACAACAAGGTGACTTGAAACATGAAAGGTCTGGGTTGGACTTCTGTTCTTAGTTGTGTGATGGGGTATTAATGTTAGCACTCTTGATCTCAGGAAAATTCTGAGTGAATTTTCTCCTTTTGGCATTCTGAATGGGCATAGGAAGAGCTGTGGTGCTTCAAAAGCTATTGGCAGAGAAACAGCTTTCACTTAAAGGACGGTAGATGCTAACAGCTCAAGAAAAGTAGCCAGCAGATGATTAATTCCAGCTCTGTAAGAGCACGTGCTCTTTGGTTGTCACCGGTACTGAAACATTTTTTCAAAGTGGTAATGCATAATTCTAAATTAAATGTCTTAAGAAGGTAATACCAAGTAGAAAGCAGTCAGAGCCCAGACTTACCAGGGTCACTGAAGGTGAACTAGCTGTTCCCGATTTTGGCTTTTTTGTTAAGCTTGCTCCTGTGCTTCAGCAGTGATTAACTTAGGAAGAGAGAATAGATCTTTACTAAATGGACTCTGGTCACTTATTTAAACTTCGTTATGTAAAAGCCTTTAGTGGCTCAAGAAGTCATTCTTGGTAACTGTCTTAATGTTCTAGGCTATAAGGACATCAAAAGTGCACTTGACATGTGTAATGTAGCTTCAGAAGAAAAAAAGGAATGCTCTGAGAATAACTGCAAAAGAGAAGAACCCTCACTAGAATGTAAATTCATAGAAGAATTAAAATTAAAAGACAGCAAAGTGCACAAGGAGAGGAGGATAAAAGATGAAGCAGAAACATGGAATTTCGTTGCTGCGGGAGGTGGTCGAGAAGTAGTGGATGTGTGTCAGATGGAGAACTCTGGTGAGCTGCTGAACCAAACCTAGGAGAAAGATGAGCGCTTGCATTTAATACTAACTCCATTCCTGCTTGCATCTTTTAATGCTCCAGTTCTTACTTACCAGGAGGCTGAACCAGTATTTTCTTTTGAAACTCTTGCTAATTTTTGAGCCTATCAGTGTGTTCCCAGTATATTTCTGCTGTTACAGTTGTGCAGTGTTTGCCATCTCCGATCGCTTTAGCCTAATGTCGTGGAACAAACAAGTGGCTTCTTTCAAGTAAAAGCCTTTCTTGTGCTTGCAACACAGCTTTCATTGTTTGGAATCATTTCATGTTGGGTTCCAAAGTCTGTTTGAATGAAAAATAGTATGTTGTGCTGCTGACTGCTGAAGTAATGGCAAGCAGTGAATGATTTTGTAATTTGTAAGTTGTTACTTATTTTATTGTTTTCTTTTATAAATACGATAGATGGCAAGCAACAAGTTTTGAGTTTGGGTATGGACATGCAGTTAGAATGGCTAACACTAGAAGACTTTCAGAAGCATCTGGATGGAGAAGATGAGAATCACATCTCAGCAGAACCAGTATCCAGTAGTAAGTAGTTGTTGGGAGGACTGGACTTTCCTTATCCAGCATCTCAAAGTGAGATGTGCTTTACCTGCATTAATTTGTTTTCTAGCACTCCTGAGGGATGCTGTCAAAAGTGGAGATTATATGACAGTAAAGATGGCACTTTCTTCAAGCGAGGAATATAATCTGGATCAAGAGGTAACTTTTCCATAATAGAGTTACTGAGTGGGGGAGTGTACAAATTTGGACTGTTTGAGAAGTTCTCTCTTGTTGACCAGTAGCAGATTTAATGCAAAAAGCACAGTGGGTGAAAGAGGAGCACAAAAGAAAAGGCATCAGTATTTGTTCCCTATTTCCTTGAAAGAAGTGAATTTTCATAGAAGCACCTTGCACCAAATTTGCCCATTTTTGAGAATTGAAGATTTTAAGGACTGTTCATCATGCTAGAACTTCTGTTGCATGCTAGAACAGAAGATGCTGAGTGAAGTGTTGAGGCAAGCATGTGCTTTTTGAATTATAGTGTGTGGTGGAAATGTAAAAGCGAGTGAGGGGAGAGTGGCTGCTCACAGAAATCTCTTCATATTTTTACTCAGGTATAATCCAAAAGCAGTGTTGTGCTAGCAGCTGGCTCGGGCCCTCGGGCTTTTTCTCCTGCATTTGCCAGTTTCTTTCTCCATTGTCTCGTTCTTTTCCCTGCTGCTGCATACCTTGCTGCCTCTTATTCTGGCTCATTCTGATTTCCTTTGTATTTCTGGAGCTCAGTGTGATGTTTGTGAGTGAGAGGAGTCTGTGGTGATGATAGTTTGTCAGTGTCTGGCAGCTGTGCGTGTGTGCAGAGGGGAGGAGAATCTTGTGAAACCTGTTGCTGTGTTTGCATTCTTTGTGGCTGTGATCTGTCTTCAGATATTTGATTTTTATGGTGATGATTGATGTTGTTGCAGGATTCCAGTGGAATGACTCTAGTAATGCTTGCTGCTGCTGGTGGTCATGACGATCTCCTCCGGGTCCTAATCAGGAAGGGAGCTAAAGTTAATGGCAGGCAGAAAAATGGAACAACTGCATTGATACACGCAGCTGAAAAGGTTGGCTCGGTCACTGTCGTGTTTGTAGTTCCTGACTCTTTTGTTTAAATTACAAGTGGTATCCTGTTTTTTCCACCTCCCGTGGGCGATCCTTAAATAATTAGCAGGATACAGCAGGATGATGGCCATCTCTGCATAGTATTGGTGGCTGTGGTTACTGTAGGCTAAATAAATTCTGTAGGTGATAGTAAAGCCTGTCTATGTAGGGAATGTCACAGGGCAACTTGGAAGGAAATCTGATGCAAGGGCTATCTCTAAATTTCTCTTTCATGGGGCTGAAGTTCTTGCAGTAGGATTGCTTGGTTTTTTTGGATAGGCAGGATCCAGACTTGTGAAACTTGGAGACCAAATCTCTGATTAAGCAGAGTTTGCTAATTGAGAGCAGGGGAATAGAGGTAGTGACACTCTCTGCTCAGTCTAAGGCCGGCTTGACTTGACTGCTACGTTAAAGGATGTTTGGTGGTTTCAGGTCAGTTCACTTTCCCAGGTAGAGGAGCTTTGTGGCCAGAAGAGAACTTGATTCCTGTTTGGCGATTAATGCAAACATACTGTTTGGGTTTGGGTCTTTTCCCCTGGGGTTTTTGTTATTACAAGGTTAAGTAAAAAGTAAGAATTGTAAATGCACGTGGCATTTGCCCCAGTCTGAATTGATCTTTATGAGCAATGAAAGAGAACAGCATCAATACTGACATGCATCGTGCTTGTATTTTAAAATGAAAACTAAATATGTTATACCTACTTATCTTGTGGGTTTTTTGTTTTTTTTTTTTCTTAAAGAATTTTCTAACAACAGTAGCTATTCTTCTGGAGGCTGGAGCATTTGTGAACATGCAGCAGAGCAGCGGTGAAACTGCGTTAATGAAGGTAAACTCAGTTATTTATCATGTGATTTAGTTTGCCAGTTATGTTGATTATTAATAGTGTATAGAAGACAGAAGTTTATTTTCAGAATTGATTTAGCTGGGAGATGTACTACATTTGAAATACAAGTACTGCTCTCACTTACATGAGGCAGTGTTCTAGTAGTTTGTTTTTTTCTAACTTACTGTTGTATCTCAACAGTGCAATGCAGGGTTAAGTGTGGTTTGGTTTCTTCTGCTGCTTGGGTCAAAGAAATGTGGAGATGGTCCTGAAAGTGAAATAATGTCTGTCAGCAGGAAAATAAAAACTGCAGAGACAAAACCCACTGGAATATACTGTGATTGGCCTCTGTCTTTGCAGGAGAATGGTGTTCTGTCATTGTCAGTTGGTTGGTTGTCATGGTTGCTTTTTATTTTATTGTAATGGGAAAATTCTAAGACCCTTAAAGCAGTCTGTGCCCTTCTTAATAGGTTTTTGGTTTATACCCATTAATTCCACCAAAGTTTGGTGTTCCTGGTGAACTTGCTGTGTTTTTTGAAGGCTGTTTAAGGCAGTTTGTTTACAGCAGAGATTACAAGAACTCTTCTGTTCCAGACAATGTGGTGTTATTTCTCTGTTAACCTGCCCAAGGCTGAGGGAATTCACGTCTTCTGTCAGAAAACAGTGACGCACTTGAGGTTTCCTCTGTCACTGACGTCCAAAATCTCTCCGTTATTTGACCACCTCCATGAACCTCAGTTTTGACCTTCATAGTTTTTCAAGGGTATTTTCTTGTGTTTGATGTTTGATGCCCTCTAATTGGAGCCCGTGGAGCCTTACTGCACTTATTTGTTTTGCTGTGCAGATTTGAAGAGTAGTGTCTTCGTTTCCAGTAAGTTACTAGAACAGCTTTAGCTGTGTCTCAATAAACGTACCATTGCATTTATCAGGACACTCTTACTTAACTGTAGGAGTTGGTTCTTACCTCTAAAAAGGGGGGGAAAAGTCTCAACAGTTCCTCTTTTTTTCTTCTTGTTTTATCTGTTAAGGGCGAATGTTGGTTTTGGTTTTGTTTGTTGATGGAAGATTATGGATTGAAAGAGTGCATATGAAAGTTCAGGTCTCAAACAAATGGCAGTTGATGACTTCGGAAAGGCTTAATAAGGATATTCTGTATTGAGGTACTTGGAAAGCAGTAAAGAGCATGCTTGCATTCTTCCAAACAAAGCTTTCTGTAGATTTTCCAGTGCCTTTTTCAAGTGTTCACCTAAACACCTGGGCATTGTTGCTGTAGGTAATGCTGACAGCTTTGGGCATGCATGCAGTTGATACAGTGACTGTCTAACAAAGTGACAATGTGAGGCAAATTCCATTCCTTTTCTGAAGTAACATTTATACTGAAATTCTTAGAAACAGACACTTGGAAGTGTTCCTTCAGTCATTCTGAATGCTTCTACAGAAATCCATTTATTCAGACCAGCTTATAGGTAGTGTAATCTTGCAGATTAGATCTTTCCAAAGAACTCAGTTTTCTTTTAAACTAAGTCCATTTGGTCACCCCAGTGTTGCTTCTGTGGGATCAGGTGCATTGTGATTTGTTGGCATTCACCTGGCGATTGCTTACACTTGTTTTCTGAGTTGTAACTGAACATTGGATTGAAGTGTGTTTCTGCAGTTCTGCTTTCTTCAGTGTCGTGCTCTTTAATGGGATTTGTGGTGTTGTCCGTTCTCCCTTGTTGCTTGGCACAGGCATGTAAAAGAGGAAATTCGGACATTGTGCGACTTATGATTGAAAGCGGAGCGGACTGTAACATCTTGTCAAAGCATCAGAACAGTGCACTGCATTTTGCTAAGCAGTCTAACAATGTCCTGGTGTACGAACAGCTCAAGAGTCATTTGGAAACGTGAGTAAACTGTGCTTGGAAGTTTGGCCTGGGGAAGTGCGAATTAACTGTGCGTGTAATCATCTTGGGTTAAGCTGGGGAAGGGGGAGAGGTTTGGGGGAGAAAGTATGGAAAGTATGGAGTATGCCAGTTCTTCCCTACCTTCTAAGAAGGAAATCACGGTATGTTGTATGGGAGCTGTTGAGTCACGGCCTGAACCACTGATTGATCACCAGAGGAAAGGAGCGGGTCAGCCATGGGAGCACAGGTGAAGGAAGCGGTGGAGCCTGGCTGCACCTCTCCTATACCCCATTTAAGGGCTGACTGCCACTGGGGAAGGATCTCTTTCTGCAGATCCCTCCTCTGTGGGGTCTTTCCTACAAACCTAGATCTGTGGATACGGGTGAGCGTTCCTCCCTGTTTCTTTTCCCATTTTCACCACGATAATCTTTGTAGCTGTAACACCAACTGTAACACGTGTTCAGTTAGGTTTTTGAAGGCAACAGGAAGTATGCAGATAAAGCTTAGCACGTGCTGTTCAGTGAACTTAATCTTTCTTTCATTCACTGTTTGATGCTTTCTCCAGTTCATCTGCTATTTAAAATCTGCCACCAAATGTACGTTCAAGATCTTACAAAACACAACTTTACCAGTGAAATGCCGGCTGCTTGTACAGGCAGCCCCCCTACCCTGCCAAATAGCCTCCACATCCCAAACTATCTGAATGATGGAACTGTTGCTTTTTTTAGGGAGGTGGTTAGTGAGCATGGTGGTGATAGGCTGACAATTGCACTAGATGATCTTAGTAGTCTTTTCCAACCTTACTGATCTGTGGTTTTAATAAAGCTTAATTTGGGAATTGCATTACACTAATAGTACAACCAGTAAAAAGAGTGATTTGTTCTACCCTGCACTTGCAGTCATTTTACTGGGGGGAAGCAGTCGCCTGTTCCCATTCAGCCAGCGGTGCCTACTGGTGTTCCAGCAACACCTTTCTACATAAGGAAGTATGTGGTTACTGAGACTTCTGGTGTCTGCTGTGGTGTCCTTGTCCACAAAAGTAAAACGCTGAGGTCTGACAGATGGAATTTCACAAACAGGTCTCTGAGAAAATGTTTTATTAACAAAATGTCTGGACCTGGGGCTCATCTGTGCATAAATGTAGGTGATAAAGTCCTGACAACTGGGAATGCAGAAAGCAGATCTGGAATCGTTCTTTGTGTAATCTCTCTTCAAGACTGTCTGCTGAAGTAATGGTTCTGTGTGAAGTACAGGCCTCGCTTATTTCCTCATGTAGACTCTCAAGAGTAGCAGAAGATACCATCAGGGACTATTTTGAAGCTCGCCTTGTTTTGCTGGAGCCAGTCTTCCCAATTGCTTGTCACCGTCTCTGTGAAGGGCCGGACTTCTCCACAGACTTCAACTATAAACCCCCACAGAATGTGCCAGAAGGTAGGGATCTTGTGTTGGTTCTGCTTGTCTGTACTTAAAAAAAAAAAAAAGCAAAATAGAAAATAGTGCGTTGAGAATCTGCCTTTTTAATTATCTGCTGTATGAAATGCATGGCATGTTGTAATACAGAACGTGATATTAATGGTGCTCCCTATATTCAGGTTGTGGAATGCAGGAGTAATATTTTCATGCAGTGTGGGTGAAATACTGCTTAAACTGGGATTTTGAGGTGTTTGTCCAGTTTTTATTTGGTTTATTCAGTTTATTCAGAGATGTAAACATCTTCTCATTTTTTTATGATACACTTTACTGAATTAGGAAGCATTACATAAATTTACATACTAAAATGGGGTACTTGTATATATTGAATACTGTTGCTTCCTAACTTTCAGCGCAGTTCATAAACACCCATACTTGACTGAGCTTAGCACTCCCTACCAAGAGAAAAGATAAGCCAAAGTACACAATGTTCCCAAACTACAGATGCATCTGTTTTGCTTTCCTTTCTGATCCCTGCATAAGGTTTATTTTGCTGCCAAAACCCCTCAGCCTTGTGAGCAGCTCAGTTGTGTTCTCTGCTTGGGCTCACTGGCTTGGGAGATTGGATTTCCTTCTACATATTGCTTTGATGCTCCTTTGGAGCTTCATATTTACGCAGACACTAAAGGTACCTCGCTGCTTGCATTCAAAAGTTTGGTGTTAGCAATTGTTCTAAATCATGGATCCCGTTTCAGCTTTGTGTGAGTGAACTGCCTTCCCTTCTAGGATCTGGAATTCTTCTCTTTATTTTCCATGCAAATTTCTTTGGTAAAGAAGTCGTTGCTCGGCTCTGTGGACCATGCAGCGTACAAGCTGTGGTTTTAAATGACAAATTCCAGCTCCCTGTATTTTTGGTAAGTATTTTTCATATGACTAATTGGCTGTAAAACTGTCTGCAGAACAGCCTGGCAGATATTAGAGCCAGATGTTAGAGTTGGATTTTGAGTACTACAGTGGTGTCTTTTAATTTTGAAATGAAACTTAATATATATATATATTTTACATGGAGAGGAGTGCACAGCCTGTAGGCAGTAGATTCCATAGAGTTAAATAAAAGGCAGGGCTGCAGCTGTGGGCCCCCTGCTCTGTGTGTCTGTGCTGGAGCCCAGGTTGGGCCAGGGGGGGGCAGAGAGCCTTGCTATCCTGTGACTGCGTGATGCCAGAGCTGAGGCTTTGGGCAGAGAGGTGAGAATTCAGCACCTGAAGGAGTATCCTTTCCCCAGCTCACCTTGCTTCTCTGCCTTTTAACACAAATTCTTTAGTGTAATCTTTTCAATGACCTTTCTCATTTATGAGTCATGTAAATTTATTGTTTTTTTCTATAAAATGTATCACTGTCCACACACTGAAGTCCTCTTGTTTTCTCTGTGATTCAGATTGCACTAAAAGTTCTCTGCAATGTACACAACTTTTAAATATATATATGTATTTAAATTTATATTTTATTTATTTGTTTGTTTGTTTGTTTATTTAAATTTGCCCAAAAGCAACTGTAGTTTGTCATATTCTTTGACTCACACGGCAGTTTGGACCATATCCTGCCATTAACTTTATCAATTCTCTTTTAGGACAGTCACTTTATTTATTCCTTCAGCCCAACTGCAGGCCTTAACAAGCTTTTTATCCGGCTAGCAGAAGCTCCTACAGCCAAGGTACAAAATACTTTCACTTGTGTACGCTGATCTGATGCCCCATCCCTGGAGGCATTCAAGGCCAGGCTGGATGTGGCTCTGGGCAGCCTGGCCTGGTGGTTGGTGACCCTGCACATAGCAGGGGGTTGAAACTCAATGATCATTGTGGTCCTTTTCACGCAGACCATTCTATGATTCTGTGATCTGCTGTGCTATACCTCCTGTAATCTGTGTGCTTGCAGTTAAACATGCCATGTGGTTTGTTGAATGCTCCCATCTTCATGTCAAACCTGTGTTTGCTTTTACAGGTGAAGCTGCTAATAGGAGCATACAGAGTACAGCTGCAGTGACCTCACAGTTGCGAGCCTGTTGAGCGGCCTGACACCTCTGGGATATTCTTCTGAGTCCTCTGTTTAGAGACTGACAAAGCAGTTTGGAACTTTTTGGCACCACACTCTTAGTCCCAAGTTCCCATCTTCATGTTGTTTGTTGGCAGTCATATAGGAAAGTACGTATTGGAGAGCAGCTGAATACGCTGTGCTGGTTGGGACAGGGTTGTCAGCTCTTTTTTGATTTGTACAGACATAGATGTAAGTATTTGTGCCAATACATACAATGCTGTCTTTCTTTAACTTGTTGAGTCCAGACTGCATATTTCAGCTTTTCCACAATGTGGAATGGTGCACACAAGAACTATTTAAGGTAACTAAATGAAATGTCTTGTTTTTTTTTAAATAGAAGGATCTTTTTTCATTTGTAAACTACAATTTTCTACTTACTCAAATAACTGAAATGTTTCAGTGTAAAATGCAGGACTGTTGTATTCTCAGAGCAGTGAGCAGGAATTACACCTGAAAGCCACTGCATCACTTAAGCATGAACTGCTGGCGATCACATTCTGGTTTGAAACTTCCTGCAGTTGCTTCCTGGTGGGAGAGCAGGAGCAATTGCCTGTGTGAAAGCCCTGCGTGATTCCCTTTGAACAGACAGTTAGGTCTGCAGGAGTGAACAGGGACGTCCAGATAGGCTCAATGAGTAGAACACTGTGGTTGGATTCCTAGTTACATCAGTGCTTTAAAACTAATCTTGTGTTAGAGAAGCAACTGATAGTTATACAGGCATCTTAACTTTGGAGTTGTTAGTCAAGTGGCATGTGAGAAAACAAATAGCTGGAACTAGCAAACCAGAAGATGTGTTAACTGCTACCTTAACTGTGGGCAGTGCTTTCCTAGGTGGCTAAAAGGTACAGAGGAGTTCAGATGTTCTCATCCTGACTGCTGAGAACAGGTGCTGCCCTCATTCAGAACTCAGATCCTGTGTGCAAAGAGCTGCTATCTATCCATCTTTTTATTTCTCTAAGTAAGTGACCATTTTATCAGATGACAGCAGTTCTGCAATGGTTCTGTGCTGTAACATACAAATGTAATACTTCTGCCTGAAGTAGAGTATTTTTCTTTGTAAATTAAACAACATCTTGAAAAGTAAAGGAAAGAAAGATTGTGCCTTTGCTGTTCTGGTTGCCACAAGTAGTTTACATGACACTATGTGCCTATATTGCTTAAGAAACTATTGGGGATAAATAATGTATTTGCACCATTTTGATGGTGAGCACTCAGTTGTACCCTTTTAAGAACTGTGACTTTATATTAAAACTTTCAGCTTACCACTTTTAAGTTCTGGTTCTTGAAAGTTTAAAACTTTGATACTAAGAGATGCCAAATCTTAGTAATGAAGCACACTATCATCTGTCTCAGTTCTGTGGAACGTTACATTTTCTGTGTAGAACTACACCAGCACCATGATATGCTCATTTCTGGTGTCATTCAAGGTAGTCAATCAAGCAGATTGATGGGTGTGTTAACAAGTCTGAATTTAGAATAGATTTTTATCTCTCTGAAACCTGCGATACCTCCCTCTCCCATGCATAAACACTGCAGTGCACAGAAAGCACTGGCTGAGAATCAGGACCGTCCCTACCAGCAGCTGCTGGTTCTCTTCTGAATTTCAAAGTGTAGGTATTAGGAAATAGTCACTGAAGATGAATGTGGATAGGAGATGTTCTTCAGCATTTCCTTAGGGTGGAATGACAGCTTTCCTGTGGTTACTGTTTCCTTGGCTGTCCCTGCATTGTGTGCTTAGGAGTACATGTGTACAGTGTGCCTCTGGGAGGGGGCTGAGCTCTGAAGGACTGTGCAGGTGGGCCCAAAAAGGTTTTGAACAGGTGTCTGGGTAATTTTCTCAAAGCAGTGCAGAACTGCTGTACAGTCTAACCAAAATGCTGCTCCAAGGGTTGACGTAGCAAGTAAGTTGTCAGAGGTGATACTGAGGGTGGTGGATGGTGTTGGTTTGTTAGGGCTGTTGTTGGGTTTAATACTTCTTCCTATCTTGACAAGCTCAAGGTGCTGAAGGGAGGCTTACAGCAAAGAGGAAGAAAACCTGCATTCATAACACTGTTACTGGGGGATGGATTTTGCAGCCATCTTCCTCTTCCGATGGTGATTCAAGTTTTAGGTTCCTACTGAAGAGATATGAAAAATGTTCAGTGCTGGCTTCTGTATGATTTTACTACATCCTTTTTATCCAGCTAAGGGAGAAGTTTTGGTGGACAAAGGGTAAAGAGACAGCTACAATAAAAATCACCTTAGGCACTGGGCAGAAGTATTTTTGACATACTTGTTTGTTTTTTTCCTTCTCTTGCTCTTTATTTGCAAAGCAGAGCAGCAGGGATTGCTCTCTGCAGTACAAATACATGGCTCTGAAGGTACGAACTCATTTGCTCTCACTGCTGCACTCTGGTTTCTCACAGGTGCTGGAGCTTAGTGGGTAACATGGTGTCTTTCTGCAGGGTCTTTGGTGGTCTCCATCCTTACCCTGTGGCCATCATGACCCTCAGTTTGTTTCCATGATGTTGCTGCACTACTGCATTGTTATTCTATGCCCACAAGACTTTGCTTTGTCTCTTAAGGGGTTCCCATCAGCTGCTCAGTTCACATTCACTGTCTTTGAGTTCAGGAAACAAAATTAATACACAAGTAACAGGAGGTTGATTTGAAAGAGTTTCATTAGAAACTCTGAAAAAAGGAGAGCTACAGCACTGCCATATTACAATGCGGAGTTGGAACCTCATGGCATCAAAAAAAACCACGTTTTTCATTTTGCTTTATTCATTGTTTTTCCTTCTAATGAACTGTTAGTACAGGTTTTTTTTTTAATCATCCAACTCAACTGCATAGATGGTGAAACCTTAGAACTACTTCAGATCTTCCTGGTAACAGTTGCTTACTTTCCAGGCTGTTGCTGCAGGCTCAGAGTTTTCCAGGTAACTAATGCTTCAGTGCTGTGTGAATGCTGCAACTTCAACACAAATTCACTGTTTTTCCTTCACATATGGCAAAGTATGGTTATTTCTGTTTTGGCACATTTTAGTGTTTAATAATGTTATCATCCTCCTTGGAGTTAAGCAGAATCAGTGTTTTTAAATTCAAAAGCAGTCATGTAAATGATACTTTAATATATGACTTACTGTGGTTCCTGTTCCAGAACGTACAGCTGTGAAGCCTTTATGAGCACCCTTTTGCAGTACTTGTACTGGAGGGCCACAAACAAAGTGTACAGTACAGTACACTCAGTAAAAAGAAAGGCAAGACCTCAGGTACACATCTGAGTTGTCAGCCACCATCTCTGCTATATAAAAGCTGAATGCTAGAGACTGAACATCCCAGTACCAGCAGTTTGGACTTTCCTGTGCAAGGAGGTGCAAGGAGCTGCCAGCAGCTGTTTTTCTGATGTATCTTCTGCCCAGTCCTGTACTGGTAAACTTCCCATTGCTGCCTGCTAGTCTTGCAGGGCTACTGGTCCTGTCTGCAAGCACAAAGAATGCAGCCCAAAGGAGAAAGCTAAATAGCAGAGATCGCTAAAGTGATCAAAGAGCCACTGCTCTAATTGCTATTTTATTGGTTAGCAGCATTGTTCTTGTGCCCAAGAGCACACAGAGCAAGGACTAGGGGGAAGAACACAAAAGAGACAGATGGTCCAGCATAAGGGGAAGAGATGTCATCACAGCTCACAAGCATCGCTGTTGTTTGTTGCAATTATTCTGAAAATCACTTTTTCTCACCTCAGGTGATCTTTTAAGTTGTAACTTGAAGAGATGAACTTGTACGGATTCAATGCAGCCTTCTTCAAGGATAAGGCTGTACGGCCACCACAAGATTTCCTTCAACCCTAATGCAATAAAGAACACTGTTAGTAAATAAGTAGCTCAGCCTGAGGCATTAGATACTGAAATTATAGAAAAAAAATCCTGAAAAAGCACTTTTGCAAACAAAGTACAGCAACCAGCAGGACTCAAATAGCAAGCTACAGAGCAACACATTGGCAAATACAGCTGGATAAAGGACTTGGAAATGCCCATCCCAGCTAGCACTGCTGAGGTTATGTGGATTACAAGGCACACTGACAGCATTCTGACCTCCCTGGGAATTAAATTGGAGCCAGGCACCCCTCCTGGTATGGCAGAACCGAATGAAATCTTTTACTGACCAGGTGTAAGTTGTATTATTTTAAGTGTTTAAGATCTGGCCGACTCACAGTCTTAGCAACTGCTTTAAGTTTGTTGTTGCACACAATGCCTCAAATATCATGTGATCACTCACGTTTTAATCTAATCTTGTCTGAGTTCTTAATGCCATTTAATTGTACCACTACGCTTTGCCAGCTAGGTTCATACTGCCATCTGAAGGGTACCCACACAAATGAATAGTGGGAGAAAGAGAAGGAAAGGGCTTCATGACTGCCCGGAGACAAGGAGTCACTATTCAGCCAGTCAAAGAAACATCTGTCTCCAGGGAGCCCTGGCCTTCCTCTCTTCCCCTAGCAGGAAGGAAGCGTAAGCTGAGCACAGAAAGATGCTGAAGTGCCCAGGAAACGTGGCCGGCACTGAGGCTCTCAAACAACCTTTTTGCTCAAGGGTAGTCCCATGTGTGAGGGAAAGGAAGGCGACTGAGTTCCCAACAGCTACTTCATCATGACAAGAAGGCAGCTGGACAGAGAAAAAAATGATGGCTTAGACCTTGCAGAAATATATCAAGTGGTTTTCTTCACCTTTTCCTGTTTTCGCTTTTTCTGAAAACTCTCTTCTTTTTTACTTTTTAGATTTTCTAATTAAATGCTTTTCACTTTTTTCCTTAGCCTGGTGTACATGAGACTGTGATTTTGCAGCACCTAGAAAGTAACAGGGAACCTCTTAGCAAAGGGCACAGCAACACCACAGAACAAGGGAGAGGGCTGGTGCCACTGCGAGGCTGCAGCCAGAGAGGCTCCTGAGGCAAACCGCTCCTGGCTTCAGTAGTGGGGCTACAGGGAACTGGGAAAAGCCTTGAGAAAGAGATGAAACGCCACTCAGAACAGACAAGAAGATGACTGGGAATAGTTGGCATGCCTTTACAGAGGGGTGATGTGTAAGGCCTTAACCAGCTCATTGGGACAGCCCTCTGTGATGAGTGACCAGCTCAGTGGATACAGGGCAAGCAGTGGATATTGCCTACCGTGACTTGAGGAAGGGTTGATGTTATCTGCTGTAACACCCTCACTGACAAGCTGAAGCACAGGCTGGGTAAGCAGTGACACGGGCTGAGCAGTGGTCGAGCAGGCCCAGAAGGTTGTGATCAGTGGCATAAAGACTACTTGGATCCCAGCAATAAGCAGCGTATGCCACCAGGTCAGCATTGGGGCCAGTCATTCTCAAAATCTTTATTAATGACCTAGATGAGGGGACAGGCATCATGCACACCAGAGGGTCATCCCAAGATGACCCTGACAGCCTGGGAAAATGGCTGACACGAACCTCATGACGTTCAACAGGGAACTGCCAAGTACAGTATAGCAGAACTACATCAAATTGCAGGTGTGAACACAAAGCCAGCTCCCAATTTCAGTAATCACTAAATCCCAATATTTTACAATACATACCTTGTACTAAAGCTTGGTTTAGAATTCCCTTTTGTATTCATAAGGCAGCAGAAGGATTCTACAGAAGGCTGTCTTCATCAGCATTTTAAAATGTTAACAGTAACCTAAAAAATAAAGAGACAGCAGTGACACAAACTAGAAAAAACAGTTTTCTCTTTTCACATACCCACGTGTATAAAATGAGGATATAAACATCAGTAATACTTCACACCACCAGAAAAAGCCATTTATTCTGTACTCGTTCTTACCCTTAGTTGCTCCTAGACACTTCTTCGGCTTTAAAATCTTAAATGGAATTTTACTGCCTCGCAGTTAAAAACCAGTTGGTTCAAGAAAGTTCCTAACTATCATACTTTAGCTTTGAGTAAATGCAGTTCTGCTCCACAGTCCTGTCACCTCTTTGTATGGTTTTAAAAGACACATCCTCAAACAAAGCACGTTCTTCTGCTAGGCCTGCCAAATCCAGGCTTCATCTTTACCATATTATTGCCACTAAGATAACTAGGATCCACACACACAGCCCACTGCTATTAATGATAACTGACATCTCTACTTTCAGCCTGGTTGTGGTGAGGGTATATAAGCAGAAAGGCAGCCTCCTCCATGTTCCTCAGACAGCTGTGGTACTGATACGTAACAGGAACAGAGCTATACATGAAAATTCAATTGGAGTAAAACGTCCTGCTTTAACAACTCGGAGCAGAGCTGTGCACAAGTCTGATGAAAATGTATTTCTACACTGATTTTGGAAACAGATGCAAAAGTTTAAGACTTGTTATTTCAAAGCTTCTAGTATAGATCTGCTTGTGTTTGTGCTAAGTGCGCAGACACGAGAAGGAGCAAACCAGAATGTAACTTTATTCCTATCAATTGATAATTACAACCTATTGGAAATAAATCAGAATTGTGTAGGTAAGAACCCAAAATGTTAATGAGGATATTCACCTTGAACTCTGCGTTGCTTCTTCTGCAGTCCACATGAAAAAGCTCTTAGTGTTCAAAAAAACAGTACTTCCCTGTGCCACACATTCAGGTTTCAAAACAAGTTTCAAAACAACCCCCCAAATGCCACAGATTTAAGATCCAGCTGCTGTGCTGGATGAGTTATACAGTGAATTGCTCAGGCTGGGGAAACAGACCTGGAAGCGTGCTGCAGGGCTAAGGAGCATGACAGAGCCTTCATACAGAGGAAGACTAATGGGAAAGATCCTGATTACAGCAGCACAACAGGATGAAGAGCTCTGTATCTCTCAGATAAAGGCTCCTTAGGGCAGTTTACCACCATCTTGAGGCCTTGCTTGACAACCAGAAAACCTGGCACACATGTAAAATACATGTTAGACAAAGAAGGACTCTGGAGAGCCACACACAAGGCATACCTATTAGGCTGGCTTCACTTACAGGATAGCTTCCAAGAGCAACTCACAATTGACTTAGGTGCAAACTGCAACACAACCATGAACATTATAGTGAAGGTAACATTACCTTATCAGATACAGCTCAAGAATGGCAGATGCTGGAATCTCAGATTAAGCACAGCTGACAAAATGTAATCCTTCAGTCCTATTTAAAGTGCTGACAACTTCATCAATTCTCTCATTTCATCTACCCACCTCCCCCCATATACACAGTGCAGTTTCCTACATGTCCAACTTTAAAAGCTGTTACCTGTTCCATAACAGACGGATGAGTATCTTCTTAACAAAGCAGGTGGTGCACAGCCTGTACTACTAACCCTTGCTAACTAAAGCTGCCATTCTGCAAGTTCTCATACTAAAATCCTTAACTGGTCAAAGACAAGTAATTGCCACAGCTATGGCTGTCTGGCTAGAACAGCCATCTAGAGAAATAACGGTAACAAACAGCATCCAGTGCCTTCAAATGGTGAAGCTAATTCAGCTACTCAAAAATAAATAAGTACATCTTAAACGGAAACTGTAACTGCAGACTGCCATTCTTTCAGATTATATTTCAATATTACAAAAAAAAAAAAAAGCACTAACAATTAGGCTTTCTTTTCTTTTCTTTTCTTTTCTTTTCTTTTCTTTTCTTTTCTTTTCTTTTCTTTTCTTTTCTTTTCTTTTCTTTTCTTTTCTTTTC